>NW_028275909.1:0-300000 GCF_052056855.1 Sturnus vulgaris | reverse complement strand
GACTGTTACACGGAGCTCTGAGAACAAAGGTGCACGCCCTAGGCTGGCTTGGGCAGAAGAAGCGTTCTCGAGCTCTTGGCTGCCCGCACACTGCTGGGTATGTGGCGCCCCTGCAGCGGCTTCTGGCCGCCGGCAAGTGAAAGCGGAGCAAGGCGTGGGCGAGGGCGAGGGCGGTGAACGAAGCGGCTATGTGCCGTGCTTGTGTGCACCACGTTAGAGGCTACTAGGAGAGGAAGGTGGTTGACTCTCGCTTGCCTTCCCAAGTGCCCTTAGCAGTCGGAAGGAGCAAGCTGAAGCACTGCTGCTTGTGCTGCTCCTTGGTTCCCTTGCAGCCCGCTCTGAAAGCATTGGCGGTCACTTCTAGGCGCCGAGTTGCACACACGCAGCACCACGCTAAGTGCCGCGGAGAAAGGAAATCCAGAGTGCAGCGAAGAGCTGGACGTGGCTTACGTGCAGTAAGGAAAAGGTGAACCTAAGCAGTGCCTCTTCAATCTGGCCGCCTCTGCTCTGGTAGCAACTTTTGCAAGTCGGCAAAGGGAGCCGCGAGTATGTAGAACGGAGGGCAGCGAGACGCCGTGTGTTATGCGCCCTTTCAGGGCTGCTGACAAGGGGCTACTTTAAGAACGCCTTCTTCGTCCTCGCGTCCTTCTCGCTTCGCTCTAGCTGCATGGAGTACAGCACAGCGAAGGAGTGAAGACGGGCACTGCCCCAGCTTTTGCCCTGGCGTGCAACGGCTGTGTGCTGCTTTTCCAAGCAGCAAGAGCACTGAGAAGTGAAAGCGATTGTGAAGGAGCTCTTTGGCTGCTCGTGTGCTCTTCGCTGCACTGCGCCGCTCGCAAGCGGCTGCGTTCTTCGGCGTCTGCCGTCCGGAGAGAGCTGAACTGCAGCGGTCAGTTTCAGCTCTGCCCAACAGCGTGCTCTCAGTTCTGCGGACAAGCACGCCCTGTTGCCTTGGCTCCGAGTGCAAAGTCCCTAGCGAGCACTCACTCAGTGCAATGCACCCAGAAAGACGCTCTCGCTCGTCTTTCAAGGAGCGATTCCTAACAGCAGAAGCAGCAGAGGCACAAACTGGATGACGAGAAGGGACAATGTAGAACACGTCTCTGTCCTGGCACATTGTCGTGTGCGATATGTCCCTCCGGGTCTTCGGTCCTTGCGAAGCTCTATGTACTGCGAGCGCTGCTACTTGCAGCTGAGAAGGACCGCGGAGCTAGCAGCGAATTCGGAGAGCGCTAAGCACGAAGTCAAGAAGCGAGACGTGTCCCTGCAACGCGGTGCTAAGAGCAGCTTCCTCGCGGCGGGGGCGAGATCCGGCCACAAGACATTCTCGTCGTAGCAACGGATCTCCGTGAAGGGCGTAGGCGAAAAGCTTTCGTTTTCCATTCGAACTGCGAGAGACGCAGACTGTTACACGGAGCTCTGAGAACAAAGGTGCACGCCCTAGGCGGGCTTGGGCAGAAGAAGCGTTCTCGAGCTCTTGGCTGCCCGCACACTGCTGGGTATGTGGCGCCCCTGCAGCGGCTTCTGGCCGCCGGCAAGTGAAAGCGGAGCAAGGCGTGGGCGAGGGCGAGGGCGGTGAACGAAGCGGCTATGTGCCGTGCTTGTGTGCACCACGTTAGAGGCTACTAGGAGAGGAAGGTGGTTGACTCTCGCTTGCCTTCCCAAGTGCCCTTAGCAGTCGGATGGAGTAAGCTGAAGCACTGCTGCTTGTGCTGCTCCTTGGTTCCCTTGCAGCCCGCTCTGAAAGCATTGGCGGTCACTTCTAGGCGCCGAGTTGCACACACGCAGCACCACGCTAAGTGCCGCGGAGAAGGGAAATCCAGAGTGCAGCGAGGAGCTGGACGTGGCTTACGTGCAGTAAGGAAAAGGTGAACCTAAGCAGTGCCTCTTCAATCTGGCCGCCTCTGCTCTGGTAGCAACTTTTGCAAGTCGGCAAAGGGAGCCGCGAGTATGTAGAACGGAGGGCGGCGAGACGCCGTGTGTTATGCGCCCTTTCAGGGCTGCTGACAAGGGGCTACTTTAAGAACGCCTTCTTCGTCCTCGCGTCCTTCTCGCTTCGTTCTAGCTGCATGGAGTACAGCACAGCGAAGGAGTGAAGACGGGCACTGCCCCAGCTTTTGCCCTGGCGTGCAACGGCTGTGTGCTGCTTTTCCAAGCAGCAAGAGCACTGAGAAGTGAAAGCGATTGTGAAGGAGCTCTTTGGCTGCTCGTGTGCTCTTCGCTGCACTGCGCCGCTCGCAAGCGGCTGCGTTCTTCGGCGTCTGCCGTCCGGAGAGAGCTGAACTGCAGCGGTCAGTTTCAGCTCTGCCCAACAGCGTGCTCTCAGTTCTGCGGACAAGCACGCCCTGTTGCCTTGGCTCCGAGTGCAAAGTCCCTAGCGAGCACTCACTCAGTGCAATGCACCCAGAAAGACGCTCTCGCTCGTCTTTCAAGCAGCGATTCCTAACAGCAGAAGCAGCAGAGGCACAAACTGGATGACGAGAAGGGACAATGTAGAACACGTCTCTGTCCTGGCACATTGTCGTGTGCGATATGTCCCTCCGGGTCTTCGGTCCTTGCGAAGCTCTATGTACTGCGAGCGCTGCTACTTGCAGCTGAGAAGGACCGCGGAGCTAGCAGCGAATTCGGAGAGCGCTAAGCACGAAGTCAAGAAGCGAGACGTGTCCCTGCAACGCGGTGCTAAGAGCAGCTTCCTCGCGGCGGGGGCGAGCTCCGGCCACAAGACATTCTCGTCGTAGCAACGGATCTCCGTGAAGGGCGTAGGCGAAAAGCTTTCGTTTTCCATTCGAACTGCGAGAGAGGCAGACTGTTACACGGAGCTCTGAGAACAAAGGTGCACGCCCTAGGCGGGCTTGGGCAGAAGAAGCGTTCTCGAGCTCTTGGCTGCCCGCACACTGCTGGGTATGTGGCGCCCCTGCAGCGGCTTCTGGCCGCCGGCAAGTGAAAGCGGAGCAAGGCGTGGGCGAGGGCGGTGAACGAAGCGGCAAGAGCGCCGTGCTTGTGTGCACCACGTTAGAGGCTACTAGGAGAGGAAGGTGGTTGACTCTCGCTTGCCTTCCCAAGTGCCCTTAGCAGTCGGAAGGAGCAAGCTGAAGCACTGCTGCTTGTGCTGCTCCTTGGTTCCCTTGCAGCCCGCTCTGAAAGCATTGGCGGTCACTTCTAGGCGCCGAGTTGCACACACGCAGCACCACGCTAAGTGCCGCGGAGAAGGGAAATCCAGAGTGCAGCGAGGAGCTGGACGTGGCTTACGTGCAGTAAGGAAAAGGTGAACCTAAGCAGTGCCTCTTCAATCTGGCCGCCTCTGCTCTGGTAGCAACTTTTGCAAGTCGGCAAAGGGAGCCGCGAGTATGTAGAACGGAGGGCAGCGAGACGCCGTGTGTTATGCGCCCTTTCAGGGCTGCTGACAAGGGGCTACTTTAAGAACGCCTTCTTCGTCCTCGCGTCCTTCTCGCTTCGTTCTAGCTGCATGGAGTACAGCACAGCGAAGGAGTGAAGACGGGCACTGCCCCAGCTTTTGCCCTGGCGTGCAACGGCTGTGTGCTGCTTTTCCAAGCAGCAAGAGCACTGAGAAGTGAAAGCGATTGTGAAGGAGCTCTTTGGCTGCTCGTGTGCTCTTCGCTGCACTGCGCCGCTCGCAAGCGGCTGCGTTCTTCGGCGTCTGCCGTCCGGAGAGAGCTGAACTGCAGCGGTCAGTTTCAGCTCTGCCCAACAGCGTGCTCTCAGTTCTGCGGACAAGCACGCCCTGTTGCCTTGGCTCCGAGTGCAAAGTCCCTAGCGAGCACTCACTCAGTGCAATGCACCCAGAAAGACGCTCTCGCTCGTCTTTCAAGGAGCGATTCCTAACAGCAGAAGCAGCAGAGGCACAAACTGGATGACGAGAAGGGACAATGTAGAACACGTCTCTGTCCTGGCACATTGTCGTGTGCGATATGTCCCTCCGGGTCTTCGGTCCTTGCGAAGCTCTATGTACTGCGAGCGCTGCTACTTGCAGCTGAGAAGGACCGCGGAGCTAGCAGCGAATTCGGAGAGCGCTAAGCACGAAGTCAAGAAGCGAGACGTGTCCCTGCAACGCGGTGCTAAGAGCAGCTTCCTCGCGGCGGGGGCGAGCTCCGGCCACAAGACATTCTCGTCGTAACAACGGATCTCCGTGAAGGGCGTAGGCGAAAAGCTTTCGTTTTCCATTCGAACTGCGAGAGACGCAGACTGTTACACGGAGCTCTGAGAACAAAGGTGCACGCCCTAGGCTGGCTTGGGCAGAAGAAGCGTTCTCGAGCTCTTGGCTGCCCGCACACTGCTGGGTATGTGGCGCCCCTGCAGCGGCTTCTGGCCGCCGGCAAGTGAAAGCGGAGCAAGGCGTGGGCGAGGGCGGTGAACGAAGCGGCTATGTGCCGTGCTTGTGTGCACCACGTTAGAGGCTACTAGGAGAGGAAGGTGGTTGACTCTCGCTTGCCTTCCCAAGTGCCCTTAGCAGTCGGAAGGAGCAAGCTGAAGCACTGCTGCTTGTGCTGCTCCTTGGTTCCCTTGCAGCCCGCTCTGAAAGCATTGGCGGTCACTTCTAGGCGCCGAGTTGCACACACGCAGCACCACGCTAAGTGCCGCGGAGAAGGGAAATCCAGAGTGCAGCGAAGAGCTGGACGTGGCTTACGTGCAGTAAGGAAAAGGTGAACCTAAGCAGTGCCTCTTCAATCTGGCCGCCTCTGCTCTGGTAGCAACTTTTGCAAGTCGGCAAAGGGAGCCGCGAGTATGTAGAACGGAGGGAAGCGAGACGCCGTGTGTTATGCGCCCTTTCAGGGCTGCTGACAAGGGGCTACTTTAAGAACGCCTTCTTCGTCCTCGCGTCCTTCTCGCTTCGCTCTAGCTGCATGGAGTACAGCACAGCGAAGGAGTGAAGACGGGCACTGCCCCAGCTTTTGCCCTGGCGTGCAACGGCTGTGTGCTGCTTTTCCAAGCAGCAAGAGCACTGAGAAGTGAAAGCGATTGTGAAGGAGCTCTTTGGCTGCTCGTGTGCTCTTCGCTGCACTGCGCCGCTCGCAAGCGGCTGCGTTCTTCGGCGTCTGCCGTCCGGAGAGAGCTGAACTGCAGCGGTCAGTTTCAGCTCTGCCCAACAGCGTGCTCTCAGTTCTGCGGACAAGCACGCCCTGTTGCCTTGGCTCCGAGTGCAAAGTCCCTAGCGAGCACTCACTCAGTGCAATGCACCCAGAAAGACGCTCTCGCTCGTCTTTCAAGCAGCGATTCCTAACAGCAGAAGCAGCAGAGGCACAAACTGGATGACGAGAAGGGACAATGTAGAACACGTCTCTGTCCTGGCACATTGTCGTGTGCGATATGTCCCTCCGGGTCTTCGGTCCTTGCGAAGCTCTATGTACTGCGAGCGCTGCTACTTGCAGCTGAGAAGGACCCGCGGAGCTAGCAGCGAATTCGGAGAGCGCTAAGCACGAAGTCAAGAAGCGAGACGTGTCCCTGCAACGCGGGTGCTAAGAGCAGCTTCCTCGCGGCGGGGGCGAGCTCCGGCCACAAGACATTCTCGTCGTAGCAACGGATCTCCGTGAAGGGCGTAGGCGAAAAGCTTTCGTTTTCCATTCGAACTGCGAGAGACGCAGACTGTTACACGGAGCTCTGAGAACAAAGGTGCACGCCCTAGGCGGGCTTGGGCAGAAGAAGCGTTCTCGAGCTCTTGGCTGCCCGCACACTGCTGGGTATGTGGCGCCCCTTGCAGCGGCTTCTGGCCGCCGGCAAGTGAAAGCGGAGCAAGGCGTGGGCGAGGGCGAGGGCGGTGAACGAAGCGGCAAGAGCGCCGTGCTTGTGTGCACCACGTTAGAGGCTACTAGGAGAGGAAGGTGGTTGACTCTCGCTTGCCTTCCCAAGTGCCCTTAGCAGTCGGAAGGAGCAAGCTGAAGCACTGCTGCTTGTGCTGCTCCTTGGTTCCCTTGCAGCCCGCTCTGAAAGCATTGGCGGTCACTTCTAGGCGCCGAGTTGCACACACGCAGCACCACGCTAAGTGCCGCGGAGAAGGGAAATCCAGAGTGCAGCGAGGAGCTGGACGTGGCTTACGTGCAGTAAGGAAAAGGTGAACCTAAGCAGTGCCTCTTCAATCTGGCCGCCTCTGCTCTGGTAGCAACTTTTGCAAGTCGGCAAAGGGAGCCGCGAGTATGTAGAACGGAGGGCAGCGAGACGCCGTGTGTTATGCGCCCTTTCAGGGCTGCTGACAAGGGGCTACTTTAAGAACGCCTTCTTCGTCCTCGCGTCCTTCTCGCTTCGTTCTAGCTGCATGGAGTACAGCACAGCGAAGGAGTGAAGACGGGCACTGCCCCAGCTTTTGCCCTGGCGTGCAACGGCTGTGTGCTGCTTTTCCAAGCAGCAAGAGCACTGAGAAGTGAAAGCGATTGTGAAGGAGCTCTTTGGCTGCTCGTGTGCTCTTCGCTGCACTGCGCCGCTCGCAAGCGGCTGCGTTCTTCGGCGTCTGCCGTCCGGAGAGAGCTGAACTGCAGCGGTCAGTTTCAGCTCTGCCCAACAGCGTGCTCTCAGTTCTGCGGACAAGCACGCCCTGTTGCCTTGGCTCCGAGTGCAAAGTCCCTAGCGAGCACTCACTCAGTGCAATGCACCCAGAAAGACGCTCTCGCTCGTCTTTCAAGGAGCGATTCCTAACAGCAGAAGCAGCAGAGGCACAAACTGGATGACGAGAAGGGACAATGTAGAACACGTCTCTGTCCTGGCACATTGTCGTGTGCGATATGTCCCTCCGGGTCTTCGGTCCTTGCGAAGCTCTATGTACTGCGAGCGCTGCTACTTGCAGCTGAGAAGGACCGCGGAGCTAGCAGCGAATTCGGAGAGCGCTAAGCACGAAGTCAAGAAGCGAGACGTGTCCCTGCAACGCGGTGCTAAGAGCAGCTTCCTCGCGGCGGGGGCGAGCTCCGGCCACAAGACATTCTCGTCGTAACAACGGATCTCCGTGAAGGGCGTAGGCGAAAAGCTTGCGTTTTCCATTCGAACTGCGAGAGACGCAGACTGTTACACGGAGCTCTGAGAACAAAGGTGCACGCCCTAGGCGGGCTTGGGCAGAAGAAGCGTTCTCGAGCTCTTGGCTGCCCGCACACTGCTGGGTATGTGGCGCCCCTGCAGCGGCTTCTGGCCGCCGGCAAGTGAAAGCGGAGCAAGGCGTGGGCGAGGGCGAGGGCGGTGAACGAAGCGGCAAGAGCGCCGTGCTTGTGTGCACCACGTTAGAGGCTACTAGGAGAGGAAGGTGGTTGACTCTCGCTTGCCTTCCCAAGTGCCCTTAGCAGTCGGAAGGAGCAAGCTGAAGCACTGCTGCTTGTGCTGCTCCTTGGTTCCCTTGCAGCCCGCTCTGAAAGCATTGGCGGTCACTTCTAGGCGCCGAGTTGCACACACACAGCACCGCGTTAAGTGTCGCGGAGAAGGGAAATCCAGAGTGCAGCGAGGAGCTGGACGTGGCTTACGTGCAGTAAGGAAAAGGTGAACCTAAGCAGTGCCTCTTCAATCTGGCCGCCTCTGCTCTGGTAGCAACTTTTGCAAGTCGGCAAAGGGAGCCGCGAGTATGTAGAACGGAGGGCGGCGAGACGCCGTGTGTTATGCGCCCTTTCAGGGCTGCTGACAAGGGGCTACTTTAAGAAGGCCTTCTTCGTCCTCGCGTCCTTCTCGCTTCGCTCTAGCTGCATGGAGTACAGCACAGCGAAGGAGTGAAGACGGGCACTGCCCCAGCTTTTGCCCTGGCGTGCAACGGCTGTGTGCTGCTTTTCCAAGCAGCAAGAGCACTGAGAAGTGAAAGCGATTGTGAAGGAGCTCTTTGGCTGCTCGTGTGCTCTTCGCTGCACTGCGCCGCTCGCAAGCGGCTGCGTTCTTCGGCGTCTGCCGTCCGGAGAGAGCTGAACTGCAGCGGTCAGTTTCAGCTCTGCCCAACAGCGTGCTCTCAGTTCTGCGGACAAGCACGCCCTGTTGCCTTGGCTCCGAGTGCAAAGTCCCTAGCGAGCACTCACTCAGTGCAATGCACCCAGAAAGACGCTCTCGCTCGTCTTTCAAGGAGCGATTCCTAACAGCAGAAGCAGCAGAGGCACAAACTGGATGACGAGAAGGGACAATGTAGAACACGTCTCTGTCCTGGCACATTGTCGTGTGCGATATGTCCCTCCGGGTCTTCGGTCCTTGCGAAGCTCTATGTACTGCGAGCGCTGCTACTTGCAGCTGAGAAGGACCGCGGAGCTAGCAGCGAATTCGGAGAGCGCTAAGCACGAAGTCAAGAAGCGAGACGTGTCCCTGCAACGCGGTGCTAAGAGCAGCTTCCTCGCGGCGGGGGCGAGCTCCGGCCACAAGACATTCTCGTCCTGGCAACGGATCTCTGTGAAGGGCGTAGGCGAAAAGCTTTCGTTTTCCATTCGAACTGCGAGAGAGGCAGACTGTTGAACGGGGCTCTGAGAACAAAGGTGCACGCCCTAGGCGGGCTTGGGTTGAAGCAGCGTTCTCGAGCTCTTGGCTGCCCGCACACTGCTGGGTATGTGGCGCCTCTGCAGCGGCTTCTGGCCGCCGGCAAGTGAAAGCGGCGCCAGGCGTGGGCGAGGGCGGTGAACGAAGCGGCAAAAGCGCCGTGCTTGTGTGCACCACGTTAGAGGCTACTAGGAGAGGAAGGTGGTTGACTCTCGCTTGCCTTCCCAAGTGCCCTTAGCAGTCGGAAGGAGCAAGCTGAAGCACTGCTGCTTGTGCTGCTCCTTGGTTCCCTTGCAGCCCGCTCTGAAAGCATTGGCGGTCACTTCTAGGCGCCGAGTTGCACACACACAGCACCACGTTAAGTGTCGCGGAGAAGGGAAATCCAGAGTGCAGCGAGGAGCTGGACGTGGCTTACGTGCAGTAAGGAAAAGGTGAACCTAAGCAGTGCCTCTTCAATCTGGCCGCCTCTGCTCTGGTAGCAACTTTTGCAAGTCGGCAAAGGGAGCCGCGAGTATGTAGAACGGAGGGCGGCGAGACGCCGTGTGTTATGCGCCCTTTCAGGGCTGCTGACAAGGGGCTACTTTAAGAAGGCCTTCTTCGTCCTCGCGTCCTTCTCGCTTCGCTCTAGCTGCATGGAGTACAGCACAGCGAAGGAGTGAAGACGGGCACTGCCCCAGCTTTTGCCCTGGCGTGCAACGGCTGTGTGCTGCTTTTCCAAGCAGCAAGAGCACTGAGAAGTGAAAGCGATTGTGAAGGAGCTCTTTGGCTGCTCGTGTGCTCTTCGCTGCACTGCGCCGCTCGCAAGCGGCTGCGTTCTTCGGCGTCTGCCGTCCGGAGAGAGCTGAACTGCAGCGGTCAGTTTCAGCTCTGCCCAACAGCGTGCTCTCAGTTCTGCGGACAAGCACGCCCTGTTGCCTTGGCTCCGAGTGCAAAGTCCCTAGCGAGCACTCACTCAGTGCAATGCACCCAGAAAGACGCTCTCGCTCGTCTTTCAAGCAGCGATTCCTAACAGCAGAAGCAGCAGAGGCACAAACTGGATGACGAGAAGGGACAATGTAGAACACGTCTCTGTCCTGGCACATTGTCGTGTGCGATATGTCCCTCCGGGTCTTCGGTCCTTGCGAAGCTCTATGTACTGCGAGCGCTGCTACTTGCAGCTGAGAAGGACCGCGGAGCTAGCAGCGAATTCGGAGAGCGCTAAGCACGAAGTCAAGAAGCGAGACGTGTCCCTGCAACGCGGTGCTAAGAGCAGCTTCCTCGCGGCGGGGGCGAGCTCCGGCCACAAGATATTCTCGTCGTAGCAACGGATCTCCGTGAAGGGCGTAGGCGAAAAGCTTTCGTTTTCCATTCGAACTGCGAGAGAGGCAGACTGTTACACGGAGCTCTGAGAACAAAGGTGCACGCCCTAGGCGGGCTTGGGCAGAAGAAGCGTTCTCGAGCTCTTGGCTGCCCGCACACTGCTGGGTATGTGGCGCCCCTGCAGCGGCTTCTGGCCGCCGGCAAGTGAAAGCGGAGCAAGGCGTGGGCGAGGGCGAGGGCGGTGAACGAAGCGGCTATGTGCCGTGCTTGTGTGCACCACGTTAGAGGCTACTAGGAGAGGAAGGTGGTTGACTCTCGCTTGCCTTCCCAAGTGCCCTTAGCAGTCGGAAGGAGCAAGCTGAAGCACTGCTGCTTGTGCTGCTCCTTGGTTCCCTTGCAGCCCGCTCTGAAAGCATTGGCGGTCACTTCAAGGCGCCGAGTTGCACACACGCAGCACCACGCTAAGTGCCGCGGAGAAGGGAAATCCAGAGTGCAGCGAGGAGCTGGACGTGGCTTACGTGCAGTAAGGAAAAGGTGAACCTAAGCAGTGCCTCTTCAATCTGGCCGCCTCTGCTCTGGTAGCAACTTTTGCAAGTCGGCAAAGGGAGCCGCGAGTATGTAGAACGGAGGGCGGCGAGACGCCGTGTGTTATGCGCCCTTTCAGGGCTGCTGACAAGGGGCTACTTTAAGAACGCCTTCTTCGTCCTCGCGTCCTTCTCGCTTCGTTCTAGCTGCATGGAGTACAGCACAGCGAAGGAGTGAAGACGGGCACTGCCCCAGCTTTTGCCCTGGCGTGCAACGGCTGTGTGCTGCTTTTCCAAGCAGCAAGAGCACTGAGAAGTGAAAGCGATTGTGAAGGAGCTCTTTGGCTGCTCGTGTGCTCTTCGCTGCACTGCGCCGCTCGCAAGCGGCTGCGTTCTTCGGCGTCTGCCGTCCGGAGAGAGCTGAACTGCAGCGGTCAGTTTCAGCTCTGCCCAACAGCGTGCTCTCAGTTCTGCGGACAAGCACGCCCTGTTGCCTTGGCTCCGAGTGCAAAGTCCCTAGCGAGCACTCACTCAGTGCAATGCACCCAGAAAGACGCTCTCGCTCGTCTTTCAAGCAGCGATTCCTAACAGCAGAAGCAGCAGAGGCACAAACTGGATGACGAGAAGGGACAATGTAGAACACGTCTCTGTCCTGGCACATTGTCGTGTGCGATATGTCCCTCCGGGTCTTCGGTCCTTGCGAAGCTCTATGTACTGCGAGCGCTGCTACTTGCAGCTGAGAAGGACCGCGGAGCTAGCAGCGAATTCGGAGAGCGCTAAGCACGAAGTCAAGAAGCGAGACGTGTCCCTGCAACGCGGTGCTAAGAGCAGCTTCCTCGCGGCGGGGGCGAGCTCCGGCCACAAGACATTCTCGTCGTAGCAACGGATCTCCGTGAAGGGCGTAGGCGAAAAGCTTTCGTTTTCCATTCGAACTGCGAGAGAGGCAGACTGTTACACGGAGCTCTGAGAACAAAGGTGCACGCCCTAGGCGGGCTTGGGCAGAAGAAGCGTTCTCGAGCTCTTGGCTGCCCGCACACTGCTGGGTATGTGGCGCCCCTGCAGCGGCTTCTGGCCGCCGGCAAGTGAAAGCGGAGCAAGGCGTGGGCGAGGGCGAGGGCGGTGAACGAAGCGGCTATGTGCCGTGCTTGTGTGCACCACGTTAGAGGCTACTAGGAGAGGAAGGTGGTTGACTCTCGCTTGCCTTCCCAAGTGCCCTTAGCAGTCGGAAGGAGCAAGCTGAAGCACTGCTGCTTGTGCTGCTCCTTGGTTCCCTTGCAGCCCGCTCTGAAAGCATTGGCGGTCACTTCTAGGCGCCGAGTTGCACACACGCAGCACCACGCTAAGTGCCGCGGAGAAGGGAAATCCAGAGTGCAGCGAGGAGCTGGACGTGGCTTACGTGCAGTAAGGAAAAGGTGAACCTAAGCAGTGCCTCTTCAATCTGGCCGCCTCTGCTCTGGTAGCAACTTTTGCAAGTCGGCAAAGGGAGCCGCGAGTATGTAGAACGGAGGGCAGCGAGACGCCGTGTGTTATGCGCCCTTTCAGGGCTGCTGACAAGGGGCTACTTTAAGAACGCCTTCTTCGTCCTCGCGTCCTTCTCGCTTCGTTCTAGCTGCATGGAGTACAGCACAGCGAAGGAGTGAAGACGGGCACTGCCCCAGCTTTTGCCCTGGCGTGCAACGGCTGTGTGCTGCTTTTCCAAGCAGCAAGAGCACTGAGAAGTGAAAGCGATTGTGAAGGAGCTCTTTGGCTGCTCGTGTGCTCTTCGCTGCACTGCGCCGCTCGCAAGCGGCTGCGTTCTTCGGCGTCTGCCGTCCGGAGAGAGCTGAACTGCAGCGGTCAGTTTCAGCTCTGCCCAACAGCGTGCTCTCAGTTCTGCGGACAAGCACGCCCTGTTGCCTTGGCTCCGAGTGCAAAGTCCCTAGCGAGCACTCACTCAGTGCAATGCACCCAGAAAGACGCTCTCGCTCGTCTTTCACGGAGCGATTCCTAACAGCAGAAGCAGCAGAGGCACAAACTGGATGACGAGAAGGGACAATGTAGAACACGTCTCTGTCCTGGCACATTGTCGTGTGCGATATGTCCCTCCGGGTCTTCGGTCCTTGCGAAGCTCTATGTACTGCGAGCGCTGCTACTTGCAGCTGAGAAGGACCGCGGAGCTAGCAGCGAATTCGGAGAGCGCTAAGCACGAAGTCAAGAAGCGAGACGTGTCCCTGCAACGCGGTGCTAAGAGCAGCTTCCTCGCGGCGGGGGCGAGCTCCGGCCACAAGACATTCTCGTCGCAGCAACGGATCTCTGTGAAGGGCGTAGGCGAAAAGCTTTCGTTTTCCATTCGAACTGCGAGAGAGGCAGACTGTTACACGGAGCTCTGAGAACAAAGGTGCACGCCCTAGGCTGGCTTGGGCAGAAGAAGCGTTCTCGAGCTCTTGGCTGCCCGCACACTGCTGGGTATGTGGCGCCCCTGCAGCGGCTTCTGGCCGCCGGCAAGTGAAAGCGGAGCAAGGCGTGGGCGAGGGCGAGGGCGGTGAACGAAGCGGCTATGTGCCGTGCTTGTGTGCACCACGTTAGAGGCTACTAGGAGAGGAAGGTGGTTGACTCTCGCTTGCCTTCCCAAGTGCCCTTAGCAGTCGGAAGGAGCAAGCTGAAGCACTGCTGCTTGTGCTGCTCCTTGGTTCCCTTGCAGCCCGCTCTGAAAGCATTGGCGGTCACTTCTAGGCGCCGAGTTGCACACACGCAGCACCACGCTAAGTGCCGCGGAGAAGGGAAATCCAGAGTGCAGCGAAGAGCTGGACGTGGCTTACGTGCAGTAAGGAAAAGGTGAACCTAAGCAGTGCCTCTTCAATCTGGCCGCCTCTGCTCTGGTAGCAACTTTTGCAAGTCGGCAAAGGGAGCCGCGAGTATGTAGAACGGAGGGCAGCGAGACGCCGTGTGTTATGCGCCCTTTCAGGGCTGCTGACAAGGGGCTACTTTAAGAACGCCTTCTTCGTCCTCGCGTCCTTCTCGCTTCGTTCTAGCTGCATGGAGTACAGCACAGCGAAGGAGTGAAGACGGGCACTGCCCCAGCTTTTGCCCTGGCGTGCAACGGCTGTGTGCTGCTTTTCCAAGCAGCAAGAGCACTGAGAAGTGAAAGCGATTGTGAAGGAGCTCTTTGGCTGCTCGTGTGCTCTTCGCTGCACTGCGCCGCTCGCAAGCGGCTGCGTTCTTCGGCGTCTGCCGTCCGGAGAGAGCTGAACTGCAGCGGTCAGTTTCAGCTCTGCCCAACAGCGTGCTCTCAGTTCTGCGGACAAGCACGCCCTGTTGCCTTGGCTCCGAGTGCAAAGTCCCTAGCGAGCACTCACTCAGTGCAATGCACCCAGAAAGACGCTCTCGCTCGTCTTTCAAGCAGCGATTCCTAACAGCAGAAGCAGCAGAGGCACAAACTGGATGACGAGAAGGGACAATGTAGAACACGTCTCTGTCCTGGCACATTGTCGTGTGCGATATGTCCCTCCGGGTCTTCGGTCCTTGCGAAGCTCTATGTACTGCGAGCGCTGCTACTTGCAGCTGAGAAGGACCGCGGAGCTAGCAGCGAATTCGGAGAGCGCTAAGCACGAAGTCAAGAAGCGAGACGTGTCCCTGCAACGCGGTGCTAAGAGCAGCTTCCTCGCGGCGGGGGCGAGCTCCGGCCACAAGACATTCTCGTCGTAACAACGGATCTCCGTGAAGGGCGTAGGCGAAAAGCTTTCGTTTTCCATTCGAACTGCGAGAGACGCAGACTGTTACACGGAGCTCTGAGAACAAAGGTGCACGCCCTAGGCGGGCTTGGGCAGAAGAAGCGTTCTCGAGCTCTTGGCTGCCCGCACACTGCTGGGTATGTGGCGCCCCTGCAGCGGCTTCTGGCCGCCGGCAAGTGAAAGCGGAGCAAGGCGTGGGCGAGGGCGGTGAACGAAGCGGCTATGTGCCGTGCTTGTGTGCACCACGTTAGAGGCTACTAGGAGAGGAAGGTGGTTGACTCTCGCTTGCCTTCCCAAGTGCCCTTAGCAGTCGGAAGGAGCAAGCTGAAGCACTGCTGCTTGTGCTGCTCCTTGGTTCCCTTGCAGCCCGCTCTGAAAGCATTGGCGGTCACTTCTAGGCGCCGAGTTGCACACACGCAGCACCACGTTAAGTGTCGCGGAGAAGGGAAATCCAGAGTGCAGCGAGGAGCTGGACGTGGCTTACGTGCAGTAAGGAAAAGGTGAACCTAAGCAGTGCCTCTTCAATCTGGCCGCCTCTGCTCTGGTAGCAACTTTTGCAAGTCGGCAAAGGGAGCCGCGAGTATGTAGAACGGAGGGCGGCGAGACGCCGTGTGTTATGCGCCCTTTCAGGGCTGCTGACAAGGGGCTACTTTAAGAACGCCTTCTTCGTCCTCGCGTCCTTCTCGCTTCGCTCTAGCTGCATGGAGTACAGCACAGCGAAGGAGTGAAGACGGGCACTGCCCCAGCTTTTGCCCTGGCGTGCAACGGCTGTGTGCTGCTTTTCCAAGCAGCAAGAGCACTGAGAAGTGAAAGCGATTGTGAAGGAGCTCTTTGGCTGCTCGTGTGCTCTTCGCTGCACTGCGCCGCTCGCAAGCGGCTGCGTTCTTCGGCGTCTGCCGTCCGGAGAGAGCTGAACTGCAGCGGTCAGTTTCAGCTCTGCCCAACAGCGTGCTCTCAGTTCTGCGGACAAGCACGCCCTGTTGCCTTGGCTCCGAGTGCAAAGTCCCTAGCGAGCACTCACTCAGTGCAATGCACCCAGAAAGACGCTCTCGCTCGTCTTTCACGGAGCGATTCCTAACAGCAGAAGCAGCAGAGGCACAAACTGGATGACGAGAAGGGACAATGTAGAACACGTCTCTGTCCTGGCACATTGTCGTGTGCGATATGTCCCTCCGGGTCTTCGGTCCTTGCGAAGCTCTATGTACTGCGAGCGCTGCTACTTGCAGCTGAGAAGGACCGCGGAGCTAGCAGCGAATTCGGAGAGCGCTAAGCACGAAGTCAAGAAGCGAGACGTGTCCCTGCAACGCGGTGCTAAGAGCAGCTTCCTCGCGGCGGGGGCGAGCTCCGGCCACAAGACATTCTCGTCGCAGCAACGGATCTCCGTGAAGGGCGTAGGCGAAAAGCTTTCGTTTTCCATTCGAACTGCGAGAGACGCAGACTGTTACACGGAGCTCTGAGAACAAAGGTGCACGCCCTAGGCGGGCTTGGGCAGAAGAAGCGTTCTCGAGCTCTTGGCTGCCCGCACACTGCTGGGTATGTGGCGCCCCTGCAGCGGCTTCTGGCCGCCGGCAAGTGAAAGCGGAGCAAGGCGTGGGCGAGGGCGGTGAACGAAGCGGCTATGTGCCGTGCTTGTGTGCACCACGTTAGAGGCTACTAGGAGAGGAAGGTGGTTGACTCTCGCTTGCCTTCCCAAGTGCCCTTAGCAGTCGGAAGGAGCAAGCTGAAGCACTGCTGCTTGTGCTGCTCCTTGGTTCCCTTGCAGCCCGCTCTGAAAGCATTGGCGGTCACTTCTAGGCGCCGAGTTGCACACACACAGCACCACGTTAAGTGTCGCGGAGAAGGGAAATCCAGAGTGCAGCGAGGAGCTGGACGTGGCTTACGTGCAGTAAGGAAAAGGTGAACCTAAGCAGTGCCTCTTCAATCTGGCCGCCTCTGCTCTGGTAGCAACTTTTGCAAGTCGGCAAAGGGAGCCGCGAGTATGTAGAACGGAGGGCGGCGAGACGCCGTGTGTTATGCGCCCTTTCAGGGCTGCTGACAAGGGGCTACTTTAAGAACGCCTTCTTCGTCCTCGCGTCCTTCTCGCTTCGCTCTAGCTGCATGGAGTACAGCACAGCGAAGGAGTGAAGACGGGCACTGCCCCAGCTTTTGCCCTGGCGTGCAACGGCTGTGTGCTGCTTTTCCAAGCAGCAAGAGCACTGAGAAGTGAAAGCGATTGTGAAGGAGCTCTTTGGCTGCTCGTGTGCTCTTCGCTGCACTGCGCCGCTCGCAAGCGGCTGCGTTCTTCGGCGTCTGCCGTCCGGAGAGAGCTGAACTGCAGCGGTCAGTTTCAGCTCTGCCCAACAGCGTGCTCTCAGTTCTGCGGACAAGCACGCCCTGTTGCCTTGGCTCCGAGTGCAAAGTCCCTAGCGAGCACTCACTCAGTGCAATGCACCCAGAAAGACGCTCTCGCTCGTCTTTCAAGCAGCGATTCCTAACAGCAGAAGCAGCAGAGGCACAAACTGGATGACGAGAAGGGACAATGTAGAACACGTCTCTGTCCTGGCACATTGTCGTGTGCGATATGTCCCTCCGGGTCTTCGGTCCTTGCGAAGCTCTATGTACTGCGAGCGCTGCTACTTGCAGCTGAGAAGGACCGCGGAGCTAGCAGCGAATTCGGAGAGCGCTAAGCACGAAGTCAAGAAGCGAGACGTGTCCCTGCAACGCGGTGCTAAGAGCAGCTTCCTCGCGGCGGGGGCGAGCTCCGGCCACAAGACATTCTCGTCGTAGCAACGGATCTCCGTGAAGGGCGTAGGCGAAAAGCTTTCGTTTTCCATTCGAACTGCGAGAGACGCAGACTGTTACACGGAGCTCTGAGAACAAAGGTGCACGCCCTAGGCTGGCTTGGGCAGAAGAAGCGTTCTCGAGCTCTTGGCTGCCCGCACACTGCTGGGTATGTGGCGCCCCTGCAGCGGCTTCTGGCCGCCGGCAAGTGAAAGCGGAGCAAGGCGTGGGCGAGGGCGAGGGCGGTGAACGAAGCGGCTATGTGCCGTGCTTGTGTGCACCACGTTAGAGGCTACTAGGAGAGGAAGGTGGTTGACTCTCGCTTGCCTTCCCAAGTGCCCTTAGCAGTCGGAAGGAGCAAGCTGAAGCACTGCTGCTTGTGCTGCTCCTTGGTTCCCTTGCAGCCCGCTCTGAAAGCATTGGCGGTCACTTCTAGGCGCCGAGTTGCACACACGCAGCACCACGCTAAGTGCCGCGGAGAAGGGAAATCCAGAGTGCAGCGAAGAGCTGGACGTGGCTTACGTGCAGTAAGGAAAAGGTGAACCTAAGCAGTGCCTCTTCAATCTGGCCGCCTCTGCTCTGGTAGCAACTTTTGCAAGTCGGCAAAGGGAGCCGCGAGTATGTAGAACGGAGGGCGGCGAGACGCCGTGTGTTATGCGCCCTTTCAGGGCTGCTGACAAGGGGCTACTTTAAGAACGCCTTCTTCGTCCTCGCGTCCTTCTCGCTTCGTTCTAGCTGCATGGAGTACAGCACAGCGAAGGAGTGAAGACGGGCACTGCCCCAGCTTTTGCCCTGGCGTGCAACGGCTGTGTGCTGCTTTTCCAAGCAGCAAGAGCACTGAGAAGTGAAAGCGATTGTGAAGGAGCTCTTTGGCTGCTCGTGTGCTCTTCGCTGCACTGCGCCGCTCGCAAGCGGCTGCGTTCTTCGGCGTCTGCCGTCCGGAGAGAGCTGAACTGCAGCGGTCAGTTTCAGCTCTGCCCAACAGCGTGCTCTCAGTTCTGCGGACAAGCACGCCCTGTTGCCTTGGCTCCGAGTGCAAAGTCCCTAGCGAGCACTCACTCAGTGCAATGCACCCAGAAAGACGCTCTCGCTCGTCTTTCAAGGAGCGATTCCTAACAGCAGAAGCAGCAGAGGCACAAACTGGATGACGAGAAGGGACAATGTAGAACACGTCTCTGTCCTGGCACATTGTCGTGTGCGATATGTCCCTCCGGGTCTTCGGTCCTTGCGAAGCTCTATGTACTGCGAGCGCTGCTACTTGCAGCTGAGAAGGACCGCGGAGCTAGCAGCGAATTCGGAGAGCGCTAAGCACGAAGTCAAGAAGCGAGACGTGTCCCTGCAACGCGGTGCTAAGAGCAGCTTCCTCGCGGCGGGGGCGAGCTCCGGCCACAAGACATTCTCGTCGTAGCAACGGATCTCCGTGAAGGGCGTAGGCGAAAAGCTTTCGTTTTCCATTCGAACTGCGAGAGACGCAGACTGTTACACGGAGCTCTGAGAACAAAGGTGCACGCCCTAGGCGGGCTTGGGCAGAAGAAGCGTTCTCGAGCTCTTGGCTGCCCGCACACTGCTGGGTATGTGGCGCCCCTGCAGCGGCTTCTGGCCGCCGGCAAGTGAAAGCGGAGCAAGGCGTGGGCGAGGGCGGTGAACGAAGCGGCAAGAGCGCCGTGCTTGTGTGCACCACGTTAGAGGCTACTAGGAGAGGAAGGTGGTTGACTCTCGCTTGCCTTCCCAAGTGCCCTTAGCAGTCGGAAGGAGCAAGCTGAAGCACTGCTGCTTGTGCTGCTCCTTGGTTCCCTTGCAGCCCGCTCTGAAAGCATTGGCGGTCACTTCTAGGCGCCGAGTTGCACACACGCAGCACCACGCTAAGTGCCGCGGAGAAGGGAAATCCAGAGTGCAGCGAGGAGCTGGACGTGGCTTACGTGCAGTAAGGAAAAGGTGAACCTAAGCAGTGCCTCTTCAATCTGGCCGCCTCTGCTCTGGTAGCAACTTTTGCAAGTCGGCAAAGGGAGCCGCGAGTATGTAGAACGGAGGGCGGCGAGACGCCGTGTGTTATGCGCCCTTTCAGGGCTGCTGACAAGGGGCTACTTTAAGAACGCCTTCTTCGTCCTCGCGTCCTTCTCGCTTCGTTCTAGCTGCATGGAGTACAGCACAGCGAAGGAGTGAAGACGGGCACTGCCCCAGCTTTTGCCCTGGCGTGCAACGGCTGTGTGCTGCTTTTCCAAGCAGCAAGAGCACTGAGAAGTGAAAGCGATTGTGAAGGAGCTCTTTGGCTGCTCGTGTGCTCTTCGCTGCACTGCGCCGCTCGCAAGCGGCTGCGTTCTTCGGCGTCTGCCGTCCGGAGAGAGCTGAACTGCAGCGGTCAGTTTCAGCTCTGCCCAACAGCGTGCTCTCAGTTCTGCGGATAAGCACGCCCTGTTGCCTTGGCTCCGAGTGCAAAGTCCCTAGCGAGCACTCACTCAGTGCAATGCACCCAGAAAGACGCTCTCGCTCGTCTTTCAAGGAGCGATTCCTAACAGCAGAAGCAGCAGAGGCACAAACTGGATGACGAGAAGGGACAATGTAGAACACGTCTCTGTCCTGGCACATTGTCGTGTGCGATATGTCCCTCCGGGTCTTCGGTCCTTGCGAAGCTCTATGTACTGCGAGCGCTGCTACTTGCAGCTGAGAAGGACCGCGGAGCTAGCAGCGAATTCGGAGAGCGCTAAGCACGAAGTCAAGAAGCGAGACGTGTCCCTGCAACGCGGTGCTAAGAGCAGCTTCCTCGCGGCGGGGGCGAGCTCCGGCCACAAGACATTCTCGTCGTAGCAACGGATCTCCGTGAAGGGCGTAGGCGAAAAGCTTTCGTTTTCCATTCGAACTGCGAGAGACGCAGACTGTTACACGGAGCTCTGAGAACAAAGGTGCACGCCCTAGGCTGGCTTGGGCAGAAGAAGCGTTCTCGAGCTCTTGGCTGCCCGCACACTGCTGGGTATGTGGCGCCCCTGCAGCGGCTTCTGGCCGCCGGCAAGTGAAAGCGGAGCAAGGCGTGGGCGAGGGCGAGGGCGGTGAACGAAGCGGCTATGTGCCGTGCTTGTGTGCACCACGTTAGAGGCTACTAGGAGAGGAAGGTGGTTGACTCTCGCTTGCCTTCCCAAGTGCCCTTAGCAGTCGGAAGGAGCAAGCTGAAGCACTGCTGCTTGTGCTGCTCCTTGGTTCCCTTGCAGCCCGCTCTGAAAGCATTGGCGGTCACTTCTAGGCGCCGAGTTGCACACACGCAGCACCACGCTAAGTGCCGCGGAGAAGGGAAATCCAGAGTGCAGCGAAGAGCTGGACGTGGCTTACGTGCAGTAAGGAAAAGGTGAACCTAAGCAGTGCCTCTTCAATCTGGCCGCCTCTGCTCTGGTAGCAACTTTTGCAAGTCGGCAAAGGGAGCCGCGAGTATGTAGAACGGAGGGCGGCGAGACGCCGTGTGTTATGCGCCCTTTCAGGGCTGCTGACAAGGGGCTACTTTAAGAACGCCTTCTTCGTCCTCGCGTCCTTCTCGCTTCGCTCTAGCTGCATGGAGTACAGCACAGCGAAGGAGTGAAGACGGGCACTGCCCCAGCTTTTGCCCTGGCGTGCAACGGCTGTGTGCTGCTTTTCCAAGCAGCAAGAGCACTGAGAAGTGAAAGCGATTGTGAAGGAGCTCTTTGGCTGCTCGTGTGCTCTTCGCTGCACTGCGCCGCTCGCAAGCGGCTGCGTTCTTCGGCGTCTGCCGTCCGGAGAGAGCTGAACTGCAGCGGTCAGTTTCAGCTCTGCCCAACAGCGTGCTCTCAGTTCTGCGGACAAGCACGCCCTGTTGCCTTGGCTCCGAGTGCAAAGTCCCTAGCGAGCACTCACTCAGTGCAATGCACCCAGAAAGACGCTCTCGCTCGTCTTTCAAGCAGCGATTCCTAACAGCAGAAGCAGCAGAGGCACAAACTGGATGACGAGAAGGGACAATGTAGAACACGTCTCTGTCCTGGCACATTGTCGTGTGCGATATGTCCCTCCGGGTCTTCGGTCCTTGCGAAGCTCTATGTACTGCGAGCGCTGCTACTTGCAGCTGAGAAGGACCGCGGAGCTAGCAGCGAATTCGGAGAGCGCTAAGCACGAAGTCAAGAAGCGAGACGTGTCCCTGCAACGCGGTGCTAAGAGCAGCTTCCTCGCGGCGGGGGCGAGCTCCGGCCACAAGACATTCTCGTCGTAGCAACGGATCTCCGTGAAGGGCGTAGGCGAAAAGCTTTCGTTTTCCATTCGAACTGCGAGAGAGGCAGACTGTTACACGGAGCTCTGAGAACAAAGGTGCACGCCCTAGGCGGGCTTGGGCAGAAGAAGCGTTCTCGAGCTCTTGGCTGCCCGCACACTGCTGGGTATGTGGCGCCCCTGCAGCGGCTTCTGGCCGCCGGCAAGTGAAAGCGGAGCAAGGCGTGGGCGAGGGCGGTGAACGAAGCGGCAAGAGCGCCGTGCTTGTGTGCACCACGTTAGAGGCTACTAGGAGAGGAAGGTGGTTGACTCTCGCTTGCCTTCCCAAGTGCCCTTAGCAGTCGGAAGGAGCAAGCTGAAGCACTGCTGCTTGTGCTGCTCCTTGGTTCCCTTGCAGCCCGCTCTGAAAGCATTGGCGGTCACTTCTAGGCGCCGAGTTGCACACACGCAGCACCACGCTAAGTGCCGCGGAGAAGGGAAATCCAGAGTGCAGCGAGGAGCTGGACGTGGCTTACGTGCAGTAAGGAAAAGGTGAACCTAAGCAGTGCCTCTTCAATCTGGCCGCCTCTGCTCTGGTAGCAACTTTTGCAAGTCGGCAAAGGGAGCCGCGAGTATGTAGAACGGAGGGCAGCGAGACGCCGTGTGTTATGCGCCCTTTCAGGGCTGCTGACAAGGGGCTACTTTAAGAACGCCTTCTTCGTCCTCGCGTCCTTCTCGCTTCGTTCTAGCTGCATGGAGTACAGCACAGCGAAGGAGTGAAGACGGGCACTGCCCCAGCTTTTGCCCTGGCGTGCAACGGCTGTGTGCTGCTTTTCCAAGCAGCAAGAGCACTGAGAAGTGAAAGCGATTGTGAAGGAGCTCTTTGGCTGCTCGTGTGCTCTTCGCTGCACTGCGCCGCTCGCAAGCGGCTGCGTTCTTCGGCGTCTGCCGTCCGGAGAGAGCTGAACTGCAGCGGTCAGTTTCAGCTCTGCCCAACAGCGTGCTCTCAGTTCTGCGGACAAGCACGCCCTGTTGCCTTGGCTCCGAGTGCAAAGTCCCTAGCGAGCACTCACTCAGTGCAATGCACCCAGAAAGACGCTCTCGCTCGTCTTTCACGGAGCGATTCCTAACAGCAGAAGCAGCAGAGGCACAAACTGGATGACGAGAAGGGACAATGTAGAACACGTCTCTGTCCTGGCACATTGTCGTGTGCGATATGTCCCTCCGGGTCTTCGGTCCTTGCGAAGCTCTATGTACTGCGAGCGCTGCTACTTGCAGCTGAGAAGGACCGCGGAGCTAGCAGCGAATTCGGAGAGCGCTAAGCACGAAGTCAAGAAGCGAGACGTGTCCCTGCAACGCGGTGCTAAGAGCAGCTTCCTCGCGGCGGGGGCGAGCTCCGGCCACAAGACATTCTCGTCCTGGCAACGGATCTCTGTGAAGGGCGTAGGCGAAAAGCTTTCGTTTTCCATTCGAACTGCGAGAGAGGCAGACTGTTACACGGAGCTCTGAGAACAAAGGTGCACGCCCTAGGCTGGCTTGGGCAGAAGAAGCGTTCTCGAGCTCTTGGCTGCCCGCACACTGCTGGGTATGTGGCGCCCCTGCAGCGGCTTCTGGCCGCCGGCAAGTGAAAGCGGAGCAAGGCGTGGGCGAGGGCGAGGGCGGTGAACGAAGCGGCTATGTGCCGTGCTTGTGTGCACCACGTTAGAGGCTACTAGGAGAGGAAGGTGGTTGACTCTCGCTTGCCTTCCCAAGTGCCCTTAGCAGTCGGAAGGAGCAAGCTGAAGCACTGCTGCTTGTGCTGCTCCTTGGTTCCCTTGCAGCCCGCTCTGAAAGCATTGGCGGTCACTTCTAGGCGCCGAGTTGCACACACGCAGCACCACGCTAAGTGCCGCGGAGAAGGGAAATCCAGAGTGCAGCGAGGAGCTGGACGTGGCTTACGTGCAGTAAGGAAAAGGTGAACCTAAGCAGTGCCTCTTCAATCTGGCCGCCTCTGCTCTGGTAGCAACTTTTGCAAGTCGGCAAAGGGAGCCGCGAGTATGTAGAACGGAGGGCAGCGAGACGCCGTGTGTTATGCGCCCTTTCAGGGCTGCTGACAAGGGGCTACTTTAAGAACGCCTTCTTCGTCCTCGCGTCCTTCTCGCTTCGTTCTAGCTGCATGGAGTACAGCACAGCGAAGGAGTGAAGACGGGCACTGCCCCAGCTTTTGCCCTGGCGTGCAACGGCTGTGTGCTGCTTTTCCAAGCAGCAAGAGCACTGAGAAGTGAAAGCGATTGTGAAGGAGCTCTTTGGCTGCTCGTGTGCTCTTCGCTGCACTGCGCCGCTCGCAAGCGGCTGCGTTCTTCGGCGTCTGCCGTCCGGAGAGAGCTGAACTGCAGCGGTCAGTTTCAGCTCTGCCCAACAGCGTGCTCTCAGTTCTGCGGACAAGCACGCCCTGTTGCCTTGGCTCCGAGTGCAAAGTCCCTAGCGAGCACTCACTCAGTGCAATGCACCCAGAAAGACGCTCTCGCTCGTCTTTCACGGAGCGATTCCTAACAGCAGAAGCAGCAGAGGCACAAACTGGATGACGAGAAGGGACAATGTAGAACACGTCTCTGTCCTGGCACATTGTCGTGTGCGATATGTCCCTCCGGGTCTTCGGTCCTTGCGAAGCTCTATGTACTGCGAGCGCTGCTACTTGCAGCTGAGAAGGACCGCGGAGCTAGCAGCGAATTCGGAGAGCGCTAAGCACGAAGTCAAGAAGCGAGACGTGTCCCTGCAACGCGGTGCTAAGAGCAGCTTCCTCGCGGCGGGGGCTAGCTCCGGCCACAAGACATTCTCGTCGCAGCAACGGATCTCCGTGAAGGGCGTAGGCGAAAAGCTTTCGTTTTCCATTCGAACTGCGAGAGACGCAGACTGTTACACGGAGCTCTGAGAACAAAGGTGCACGCCCTAGGCGGGCTTGGGCAGAAGAAGCGTTCTCGAGCTCTTGGCTGCCCGCACACTGCTGGGTATGTGGCGCCCCTGCAGCGGCTTCTGGCCGCCGGCAAGTGAAAGCGGAGCAAGGCGTGGGCGAGGGCGGTGAACGAAGCGGCTATGTGCCGTGCTTGTGTGCACCACGTTAGAGGCTACTAGGAGAGGAAGGTGGTTGACTCTCGCTTGCCTTCCCAAGTGCCCTTAGCAGTCGGAAGGAGCAAGCTGAAGCACTGCTGCTTGTGCTGCTCCTTGGTTCCCTTGCAGCCCGCTCTGAAAGCATTGGCGGTCACTTCTAGGCGCCGAGTTGCACACACACAGCACCGCGTTAAGTGTCGCGGAGAAGGGAAATCCAGAGTGCAGCGAGGAGCTGGACGTGGCTTACGTGCAGTAAGGAAAAGGTGAACCTAAGCAGTGCCTCTTCAATCTGGCCGCCTCTGCTCTGGTAGCAACTTTTGCAAGTCGGCAAAGGGAGCCGCGAGTATGTAGAACGGAGGGCGGCGAGACGCCGTGTGTTATGCGCCCTTTCAGGGCTGCTGACAAGGGGCTACTTTAAGAACGCCTTCTTCGTCCTCGCGTCCTTCTCGCTTCGCTCTAGCTGCATGGAGTACAGCACAGCGAAGGAGTGAAGACGGGCACTGCCCCAGCTTTTGCCCTGGCGTGCAACGGCTGTGTGCTGCTTTTCCAAGCAGCAAGAGCACTGAGAAGTGAAAGCGATTGTGAAGGAGCTCTTTGGCTGCTCGTGTGCTCTTCGCTGCACTGCGCCGCTCGCAAGCGGCTGCGTTCTTCGGCGTCTGCCGTCCGGAGAGAGCTGAACTGCAGCGGTCAGTTTCAGCTCTGCCCAACAGCGTGCTCTCAGTTCTGCGGACAAGCACGCCCTGTTGCCTTGGCTCCGAGTGCAAAGTCCCTAGCGAGCACTCACTCAGTGCAATGCACCCAGAAAGACGCTCTCGCTCGTCTTTCACGGAGCGATTCCTAACAGCAGAAGCAGCAGAGGCACAAACTGGATGACGAGAAGGGACAATGTAGAACACGTCTCTGTCCTGGCACATTGTCGTGTGCGATATGTCCCTCCGGGTCTTCGGTCCTTGCGAAGCTCTATGTACTGCGAGCGCTGCTACTTGCAGCTGAGAAGGACCGCGGAGCTAGCAGCGAATTCGGAGAGCGCTAAGCACGAAGTCAAGAAGCGAGACGTGTCCCTGCAACGCGGTGCTAAGAGCAGCTTCCTCGCGGCGGGGGCGAGCTCCGGCCACAAGACATTCTCGTCGTAACAACGGATCTCCGTGAAGGGCGTAGGCGAAAAGCTTTCGTTTTCCATTCGAACTGCGAGAGACGCAGACTGTTACACGGAGCTCTGAGAACAAAGGTGCACGCCCTAGGCGGGCTTGGGCAGAAGAAGCGTTCTCGAGCTCTTGGCTGCCCGCACACTGCTGGGTATGTGGCGCCCCTGCAGCGGCTTCTGGCCGCCGGCAAGTGAAAGCGGAGCAAGGCGTGGGCGAGGGCGGTGAACGAAGCGGCTATGTGCCGTGCTTGTGTGCACCACGTTAGAGGCTACTAGGAGAGGAAGGTGGTTGACTCTCGCTTGCCTTCCCAAGTGCCCTTAGCAGTCGGAAGGAGCAAGCTGAAGCACTGCTGCTTGTGCTGCTCCTTGGTTCCCTTGCAGCCCGCTCTGAAAGCATTGGCGGTCACTTCTAGGCGCCGAGTTGCACACACACAGCACCGCGTTAAGTGTCGCGGAGAAGGGAAATCCAGAGTGCAGCGAGGAGCTGGACGTGGCTTACGTGCAGTAAGGAAAAGGTGAACCTAAGCAGTGCCTCTTCAATCTGGCCGCCTCTGCTCTGGTAGCAACTTTTGCAAGTCGGCAAAGGGAGCCGCGAGTATGTAGAACGGAGGGCGGCGAGACGCCGTGTGTTATGCGCCCTTTCAGGGCTGCTGACAAGGGGCTACTTTAAGAACGCCTTCTTCGTCCTCGCGTCCTTCTCGCTTCGCTCTAGCTGCATGGAGTACAGCACAGCGAAGGAGTGAAGACGGGCACTGCCCCAGCTTTTGCCCTGGCGTGCAACGGCTGTGTGCTGCTTTTCCAAGCAGCAAGAGCACTGAGAAGTGAAAGCGATTGTGAAGGAGCTCTTTGGCTGCTCGTGTGCTCTTCGCTGCACTGCGCCGCTCGCAAGCGGCTGCGTTCTTCGGCGTCTGCCGTCCGGAGAGAGCTGAACTGCAGCGGTCAGTTTCAGCTCTGCCCAACAGCGTGCTCTCAGTTCTGCGGACAAGCACGCCCTGTTGCCTTGGCTCCGAGTGCAAAGTCCCTAGCGAGCACTCACTCAGTGCAATGCACCCAGAAAGACGCTCTCGCTCGTCTTTCACGGAGCGATTCCTAACAGCAGAAGCAGCAGAGGCACAAACTGGATGACGAGAAGGGACAATGTAGAACACGTCTCTGTCCTGGCACATTGTCGTGTGCGATATGTCCCTCCGGGTCTTCGGTCCTTGCGAAGCTCTATGTACTGCGAGCGCTGCTACTTGCAGCTGAGAAGGACCGCGGAGCTAGCAGCGAATTCGGAGAGCGCTAAGCACGAAGTCAAGAAGCGAGACGTGTCCCTGCAACGCGGTGCTAAGAGCAGCTTCCTCGCGGCGGGGGCGAGCTCCGGCCACAAGACATTCTCGTCGTAACAACGGATCTCCGTGAAGGGCGTAGGCGAAAAGCTTTCGTTTTCCATTCGAACTGCGAGAGACGCAGACTGTTACACGGAGCTCTGAGAACAAAGGTGCACGCCCTAGGCGGGCTTGGGCAGAAGAAGCGTTCTCGAGCTCTTGGCTGCCCGCACACTGCTGGGTATGTGGCGCCCCTGCAGCGGCTTCTGGCCGCCGGCAAGTGAAAGCGGAGCAAGGCGTGGGCGAGGGCGGTGAACGAAGCGGCTATGTGCCGTGCTTGTGTGCACCACGTTAGAGGCTACTAGGAGAGGAAGGTGGTTGACTCTCGCTTGCCTTCCCAAGTGCCCTTAGCAGTCGGAAGGAGCAAGCTGAAGCACTGCTGCTTGTGCTGCTCCTTGGTTCCCTTGCAGCCCGCTCTGAAAGCATTGGCGGTCACTTCTAGGCGCCGAGTTGCACACACGCAGCACCACGTTAAGTGTCGCGGAGAAGGGAAATCCAGAGTGCAGCGAGGAGCTGGACGTGGCTTACGTGCAGTAAGGAAAAGGTGAACCTAAGCAGTGCCTCTTCAATCTGGCCGCCTCTGCTCTGGTAGCAACTTTTGCAAGTCGGCAAAGGGAGCCGCGAGTATGTAGAACGGAGGGCGGCGAGACGCCGTGTGTTATGCGCCCTTTCAGGGCTGCTGACAAGGGGCTACTTTAAGAACGCCTTCTTCGTCCTCGCGTCCTTCTCGCTTCGCTCTAGCTGCATGGAGTACAGCACAGCGAAGGAGTGAAGACGGGCACTGCCCCAGCTTTTGCCCTGGCGTGCAACGGCTGTGTGCTGCTTTTCCAAGCAGCAAGAGCACTGAGAAGTGAAAGCGATTGTGAAGGAGCTCTTTGGCTGCTCGTGTGCTCTTCGCTGCACTGCGCCGCTCGCAAGCGGCTGCGTTCTTCGGCGTCTGCCGTCCGGAGAGAGCTGAACTGCAGCGGTCAGTTTCAGCTCTGCCCAACAGCGTGCTCTCAGTTCTGCGGACAAGCACGCCCTGTTGCCTTGGCTCCGAGTGCAAAGTCCCTAGCGAGCACTCACTCAGTGCAATGCACCCAGAAAGACGCTCTCGCTCGTCTTTCACGGAGCGATTCCTAACAGCAGAAGCAGCAGAGGCACAAACTGGATGACGAGAAGGGACAATGTAGAACACGTCTCTGTCCTGGCACATTGTCGTGTGCGATATGTCCCTCCGGGTCTTCGGTCCTTGCGAAGCTCTATGTACTGCGAGCGCTGCTACTTGCAGCTGAGAAGGACCGCGGAGCTAGCAGCGAATTCGGAGAGCGCTAAGCACGAAGTCAAGAAGCGAGACGTGTCCCTGCAACGCGGTGCTAAGAGCAGCTTCCTCGCGGCGGGGGCGAGCTCCGGCCACAAGACATTCTCGTCGTAACAACGGATCTCCGTGAAGGGCGTAGGCGAAAAGCTTTCGTTTTCCATTCGAACTGCGAGAGACGCAGACTGTTACACGGAGCTCTGAGAACAAAGGTGCACGCCCTAGGCGGGCTTGGGCAGAAGAAGCGTTCTCGAGCTCTTGGCTGCCCGCACACTGCTGGGTATGTGGCGCCCCTGCAGCGGCTTCTGGCCGCCGGCAAGTGAAAGCGGAGCAAGGCGTGGGCGAGGGCGGTGAACGAAGCGGCTATGTGCCGTGCTTGTGTGCACCACGTTAGAGGCTACTAGGAGAGGAAGGTGGTTGACTCTCGCTTGCCTTCCCAAGTGCCCTTAGCAGTCGGAAGGAGCAAGCTGAAGCACTGCTGCTTGTGCTGCTCCTTGGTTCCCTTGCAGCCCGCTCTGAAAGCATTGGCGGTCACTTCTAGGCGCCGAGTTGCACACACGCAGCACCACGTTAAGTGTCGCGGAGAAGGGAAATCCAGAGTGCAGCGAGGAGCTGGACGTGGCTTACGTGCAGTAAGGAAAAGGTGAACCTAAGCAGTGCCTCTTCAATCTGGCCGCCTCTGCTCTGGTAGCAACTTTTGCAAGTCGGCAAAGGGAGCCGCGAGTATGTAGAACGGAGGGCGGCGAGACGCCGTGTGTTATGCGCCCTTTCAGGGCTGCTGACAAGGGGCTACTTTAAGAACGCCTTCTTCGTCCTCGCGTCCTTCTCGCTTCGCTCTAGCTGCATGGAGTACAGCACAGCGAAGGAGTGAAGACGGGCACTGCCCCAGCTTTTGCCCTGGCGTGCAACGGCTGTGTGCTGCTTTTCCAAGCAGCAAGAGCACTGAGAAGTGAAAGCGATTGTGAAGGAGCTCTTTGGCTGCTCGTGTGCTCTTCGCTGCACTGCGCCGCTCGCAAGCGGCTGCGTTCTTCGGCGTCTGCCGTCCGGAGAGAGCTGAACTGCAGCGGTCAGTTTCAGCTCTGCCCAACAGCGTGCTCTCAGTTCTGCGGATAAGCACGCCCTGTTGCCTTGGCTCCGAGTGCAAAGTCCCTAGCGAGCACTCACTCAGTGCAATGCACCCAGAAAGACGCTCTCGCTCGTCTTTCAAGGAGCGATTCCTAACAGCAGAAGCAGCAGAGGCACAAACTGGATGACGAGAAGGGACAATGTAGAACACGTCTCTGTCCTGGCACATTGTCGTGTGCGATATGTCCCTCCGGGTCTTCGGTCCTTGCGAAGCTCTATGTACTGCGAGCGCTGCTACTTGCAGCTGAGAAGGACCGCGGAGCTAGCAGCGAATTCGGAGAGCGCTAAGCACGAAGTCAAGAAGCGAGACGTGTCCCTGCAACGCGGTGCTAAGAGCAGCTTCCTCGCGGCGGGGGCGAGCTCCGGCCACAAGACATTCTCGTCGTAGCAACGGATCTCCGTGAAGGGCGTAGGCGAAAAGCTTTCGTTTTCCATTCGAACTGCGAGAGACGCAGACTGTTACACGGAGCTCTGAGAACAAAGGTGCACGCCCTAGGCTGGCTTGGGCAGAAGAAGCGTTCTCGAGCTCTTGGCTGCCCGCACACTGCTGGGTATGTGGCGCCCCTGCAGCGGCTTCTGGCCGCCGGCAAGTGAAAGCGGAGCAAGGCGTGGGCGAGGGCGAGGGCGGTGAACGAAGCGGCTATGTGCCGTGCTTGTGTGCACCACGTTAGAGGCTACTAGGAGAGGAAGGTGGTTGACTCTCGCTTGCCTTCCCAAGTGCCCTTAGCAGTCGGAAGGAGCAAGCTGAAGCACTGCTGCTTGTGCTGCTCCTTGGTTCCCTTGCAGCCCGCTCTGAAAGCATTGGCGGTCACTTCTAGGCGCCGAGTTGCACACACGCAGCACCACGCTAAGTGCCGCGGAGAAGGGAAATCCAGAGTGCAGCGAAGAGCTGGACGTGGCTTACGTGCAGTAAGGAAAAGGTGAACCTAAGCAGTGCCTCTTCAATCTGGCCGCCTCTGCTCTGGTAGCAACTTTTGCAAGTCGGCAAAGGGAGCCGCGAGTATGTAGAACGGAGGGCAGCGAGACGCCGTGTGTTATGCGCCCTTTCAGGGCTGCTGACAAGGGGCTACTTTAAGAACGCCTTCTTCGTCCTCGCGTCCTTCTCGCTTCGTTCTAGCTGCATGGAGTACAGCACAGCGAAGGAGTGAAGACGGGCACTGCCCCAGCTTTTGCCCTGGCGTGCAACGGCTGTGTGCTGCTTTTCCAAGCAGCAAGAGCACTGAGAAGTGAAAGCGATTGTGAAGGAGCTCTTTGGCTGCTCGTGTGCTCTTCGCTGCACTGCGCCGCTCGCAAGCGGCTGCGTTCTTCGGCGTCTGCCGTCCGGAGAGAGCTGAACTGCAGCGGTCAGTTTCAGCTCTGCCCAACAGCGTGCTCTCAGTTCTGCGGACAAGCACGCCCTGTTGCCTTGGCTCCGAGTGCAAAGTCCCTAGCGAGCACTCACTCAGTGCAATGCACCCAGAAAGACGCTCTCGCTCGTCTTTCAAGCAGCGATTCCTAACAGCAGAAGCAGCAGAGGCACAAACTGGATGACGAGAAGGGACAATGTAGAACACGTCTCTGTCCTGGCACATTGTCGTGTGCGATATGTCCCTCCGGGTCTTCGGTCCTTGCGAAGCTCTATGTACTGCGAGCGCTGCTACTTGCAGCTGAGAAGGACCGCGGAGCTAGCAGCGAATTCGGAGAGCGCTAAGCACGAAGTCAAGAAGCGAGACGTGTCCCTGCAACGCGGTGCTAAGAGCAGCTTCCTCGCGGCGGGGGCGAGCTCCGGCCACAAGACATTCTCGTCGTAGCAACGGATCTCCGTGAAGGGCGTAGGCGAAAAGCTTTCGTTTTCCATTCGAACTGCGAGAGAGGCAGACTGTTACACGGAGCTCTGAGAACAAAGGTGCACGCCCTAGGCGGGCTTGGGCAGAAGAAGCGTTCTCGAGCTCTTGGCTGCCCGCACACTGCTGGGTATGTGGCGCCCCTGCAGCGGCTTCTGGCCGCCGGCAAGTGAAAGCGGAGCAAGGCGTGGGCGAGGGCGGTGAACGAAGCGGCAAGAGCGCCGTGCTTGTGTGCACCACGTTAGAGGCTACTAGGAGAGGAAGGTGGTTGACTCTCGCTTGCCTTCCCAAGTGCCCTTAGCAGTCGGAAGGAGCAAGCTGAAGCACTGCTGCTTGTGCTGCTCCTTGGTTCCCTTGCAGCCCGCTCTGAAAGCATTGGCGGTCACTTCTAGGCGCCGAGTTGCACACACGCAGCACCACGCTAAGTGCCGCGGAGAAGGGAAATCCAGAGTGCAGCGAGGAGCTGGACGTGGCTTACGTGCAGTAAGGAAAAGGTGAACCTAAGCAGTGCCTCTTCAATCTGGCCGCCTCTGCTCTGGTAGCAACTTTTGCAAGTCGGCAAAGGGAGCCGCGAGTATGTAGAACGGAGGGCAGCGAGACGCCGTGTGTTATGCGCCCTTTCAGGGCTGCTGACAAGGGGCTACTTTAAGAACGCCTTCTTCGTCCTCGCGTCCTTCTCGCTTCGTTCTAGCTGCATGGAGTACAGCACAGCGAAGGAGTGAAGACGGGCACTGCCCCAGCTTTTGCCCTGGCGTGCAACGGCTGTGTGCTGCTTTTCCAAGCAGCAAGAGCACTGAGAAGTGAAAGCGATTGTGAAGGAGCTCTTTGGCTGCTCGTGTGCTCTTCGCTGCACTGCGCCGCTCGCAAGCGGCTGCGTTCTTCGGCGTCTGCCGTCCGGAGAGAGCTGAACTGCAGCGGTCAGTTTCAGCTCTGCCCAACAGCGTGCTCTCAGTTCTGCGGACAAGCACGCCCTGTTGCCTTGGCTCCGAGTGCAAAGTCCCTAGCGAGCACTCACTCAGTGCAATGCACCCAGAAAGACGCTCTCGCTCGTCTTTCACGGAGCGATTCCTAACAGCAGAAGCAGCAGAGGCACAAACTGGATGACGAGAAGGGACAATGTAGAACACGTCTCTGTCCTGGCACATTGTCGTGTGCGATATGTCCCTCCGGGTCTTCGGTCCTTGCGAAGCTCTATGTACTGCGAGCGCTGCTACTTGCAGCTGAGAAGGACCGCGGAGCTAGCAGCGAATTCGGAGAGCGCTAAGCACGAAGTCAAGAAGCGAGACGTGTCCCTGCAACGCGGTGCTAAGAGCAGCTTCCTCGCGGCGGGGGCGAGCTCCGGCCACAAGACATTCTCGTCGCAGCAACGGATCTCCGTGAAGGGCGTAGGCGAAAAGCTTTCGTTTTCCATTCGAACTGCGAGAGAGGCAGACTGTTACACGGAGCTCTGAGAACAAAGGTGCACGCCCTAGGCGGGCTTGGGCAGAAGAAGCGTTCTCGAGCTCTTGGCTGCCCGCACACTGCTGGGTATGTGGCGCCCCTGCAGCGGCTTCTGGCCGCCGGCAAGTGAAAGCGGAGCAAGGCGTGGGCGAGGGCGGTGAACGAAGCGGCTATGTGCCGTGCTTGTGTGCACCACGTTAGAGGCTACTAGGAGAGTGTCTCGGTTTGAAAGACAGGTATGGTCTAAGGAAAGGCAGGAGCCCCTTTTTCTGCGATGCAGAGTGCAATCCCCCTCCCTTTTAATTATTTTAGGTCCAATTCAGACACCTTCAGGCAGGAGATATGGGGATGAGAATAACAGTTCTTTACTGGTATTTAACAAAGCAGAAAAAAAAAAAACAACAACAGCTATAAAAATTGGCAACAGAAACAGTCTAGCTCCGCTCCAGTCCCTTCTGGCCGCAGGCCGTCTCCCTGTGCTGTTACCGGTGCTGTGGGGGCAGGGCAGGTCCCGCGCAGTTGAAGAGGGCTGGGTGATGGCGGCCGCGGCCCAGGGGAGAGAGAGGATGGGGAAAGTTACTCCCCCCTCACGGTGTCGGTCGTGGTGCTCAGCAGAGTGTCCGGAGGTAGTAGGGTGAGCTGGGAGAGCTGCGGAGCGATGTCCAAAGGCAGGGAGCGTGGATCTCAGCGCTGGGATGACAGGGGAAGATGCCAGAGCAGAGCCCAGGTGGTCTTCCCACTCCACGAGCCAAGCGAGAGAATATCGTTCCCCGCTCCAGACCCCCCTATCCCACCTTTCCTTTTCCGGTCCCCCCCCCCCCCCCTCCCCCTCCAGCCACCCCCCTACGAGAGAACATTATCTGTCGTTTTAAGGTGTAGCCACAATTAATTAGCATAACAATGGGAGAAATTCCACAGAAAGAAAAGCGAAGCATTCAACCCCCAACAGAGAGGAAGGTGGTTGACTCTCGCTTGCCTTCCCAAGTGCCCTTAGCAGTCGGAAGGAGCAAGCTGAAGCACTGCTGCTTGTGCTGCTCCTTGGTTCCCTTGCAGCCCGCTCTGAAAGCATTGGCGGTCACTTCTAGGCGCCGAGTTGCACACACACAGCACCGCGTTAAGTGTCGCGGAGAAGGGAAATCCAGAGTGCAGCGAGGAGCTGGACGTGGCTTACGTGCAGTAAGGAAAAGGTGAACCTAAGCAGTGCCTCTTCAATCTGGCCGCCTCTGCTCTGGTAGCAACTTTTGCAAGTCGGCAAAGGGAGCCGCGAGTATGTAGAACGGAGGGCGGCGAGACGCCGTGTGTTATGCGCCCTTTCAGGGCTGCTGACAAGGGGCTACTTTAAGAACGCCTTCTTCGTCCTCGCGTCCTTCTCGCTTCGCTCTAGCTGCATGGAGTACAGCACAGCGAAGGAGTGAAGACGGGCACTGCCCCAGCTTTTGCCCTGGCGTGCAACGGCTGTGTGCTGCTTTTCCAAGCAGCAAGAGCACTGAGAAGTGAAAGCGATTGTGAAGGAGCTCTTTGGCTGCTCGTGTGCTCTTCGCTGCACTGCGCCGCTCGCAAGCGGCTGCGTTCTTCGGCGTCTGCCGTCCGGAGAGAGCTGAACTGCAGCGGTCAGTTTCAGCTCTGCCCAACAGCGTGCTCTCAGTTCTGCGGACAAGCACGCCCTGTTGCCTTGGCTCCGAGTGCAAAGTCCCTAGCGAGCACTCACTCAGTGCAATGCACCCAGAAAGACGCTCTCGCTCGTCTTTCACGGAGCGATTCCTAACAGCAGAAGCAGCAGAGGCACAAACTGGATGACGAGAAGGGACAATGTAGAACACGTCTCTGTCCTGGCACATTGTCGTGTGCGATATGTCCCTCCGGGTCTTCGGTCCTTGCGAAGCTCTATGTACTGCGAGCGCTGCTACTTGCAGCTGAGAAGGACCGCGGAGCTAGCAGCGAATTCGGAGAGCGCTAAGCACGAAGTCAAGAAGCGAGACGTGTCCCTGCAACGCGGTGCTAAGAGCAGCTTCCTCGCGGCGGGGGCGAGCTCCGGCCACAAGACATTCTCGTCGCAGCAACGGATCTCCGTGAAGGGCGTAGGCGAAAAGCTTTCGTTTTCCATTCGAACTGCGAGAGACGCAGACTGTTACACGGAGCTCTGAGAACAAAGGTGCACGCCCTAGGCGGGCTTGGGCAGAAGAAGCGTTCTCGAGCTCTTGGCTGCCCGCACACTGCTGGGTATGTGGCGCCCCTGCAGCGGCTTCTGGCCGCCGGCAAGTGAAAGCGGAGCAAGGCGTGGGCGAGGGCGGTGAACGAAGCGGCTATGTGCCGTGCTTGTGTGCACCACGTTAGAGGCTACTAGGAGAGGAAGGTGGTTGACTCTCGCTTGCCTTCCCAAGTGCCCTTAGCAGTCGGAAGGAGCAAGCTGAAGCACTGCAGCTTGTGCTGCTCCTTGGTTCCCTTGCAGCCCGCTCTGAAAGCATTGGCGGTCACTTCTAGGCGCCGAGTTGCACACACACAGCACCGCGTTAAGTGTCGCGGAGAAGGGAAATCCAGAGTGCAGCGAGGAGCTGGACGTGGCTTACGTGCAGTAAGGAAAAGGTGAACCTAAGCAGTGCCTCTTCAATCTGGCCGCCTCTGCTCTGGTAGCAACTTTTGCAAGTCGGCAAAGGGAGCCGCGAGTATGTAGAACGGAGGGCGGCGAGACGCCGTGTGTTATGCGCCCTTTCAGGGCTGCTGACAAGGGGCTACTTTAAGAACGCCTTCTTCGTCCTCGCGTCCTTCTCGCTTCGCTCTAGCTGCATGGAGTACAGCACAGCGAAGGAGTGAAGACGGGCACTGCCCCAGCTTTTGCCCTGGCGTGCAACGGCTGTGTGCTGCTTTTCCAAGCAGCAAGAGCACTGAGAAGTGAAAGCGATTGTGAAGGAGCTCTTTGGCTGCTCGTGTGCTCTTCGCTGCACTGCGCCGCTCGCAAGCGGCTGCGTTCTTCGGCGTCTGCCGTCCGGAGAGAGCTGAACTGCAGCGGTCAGTTTCAGCTCTGCCCAACAGCGTGCTCTCAGTTCTGCGGACAAGCACGCCCTGTTGCCTTGGCTCCGAGTGCAAAGTCCCTAGCGAGCACTCACTCAGTGCAATGCACCCAGAAAGACGCTCTTGCTCGTCTTTCACGGAGCGATTCCTAACAGCAGAAGCAGCAGAGGCACAAACTGGATGACGAGAAGGGACAATGTAGAACACGTCTCTGTCCTGGCACATTGTCGTGTGCGATATGTCCCTCCGGGTCTTCGGTCCTTGCGAAGCTCTATGTACTGCGAGCGCTGCTACTTGCAGCTGAGAAGGACCGCGGAGCTAGCAGCGAATTCGGAGAGCGCTAAGCACGAAGTCAAGAAGCGAGACGTGTCCCTGCAACGCGGTGCTAAGAGCAGCTTCCTCGCGGCGGGGGCGAGCTCCGGCCACAAGACATTCTCGTCGTAGCAACGGATCTCCGTGAAGGGCGTAGGCGAAAAGCTTTCGTTTTCCATTCGAACTGCGAGAGACGCAGACTGTTACACGGAGCTCTGAGAACAAAGGTGCACGCCCTAGGCTGGCTTGGGCAGAAGAAGCGTTCTCGAGCTCTTGGCTGCCCGCACACTGCTGGGTATGTGGCGCCCCTGCAGCGGCTTCTGGCCGCCGGCAAGTGAAAGCGGAGCAAGGCGTGGGCGAGGGCGAGGGCGGTGAACGAAGCGGCTATGTGCCGTGCTTGTGTGCACCACGTTAGAGGCTACTAGGAGAGGAAGGTGGTTGACTCTCGCTTGCCTTCCCAAGTGCCCTTAGCAGTCGGAAGGAGCAAGCTGAAGCACTGCTGCTTGTGCTGCTCCTTGGTTCCCTTGCAGCCCGCTCTGAAAGCATTGGCGGTCACTTCTAGGCGCCGAGTTGCACACACACAGCACCACGTTAAGTGTCGCGGAGAAGGGAAATCCAGAGTGCAGCGAGGAGCTGGACGTGGCTTACGTGCAGTAAGGAAAAGGTGAACCTAAGCAGTGCCTCTTCAATCTGGCCGCCTCTGCTCTGGTAGCAACTTTTGCAAGTCGGCAAAGGGAGCCGCGAGTATGTAGAACGGAGGGCGGCGAGACGCCGTGTGTTATGCGCCCTTTCAGGGCTGCTGACAAGGGGCTACTTTAAGAACGCCTTCTTCGTCCTCGCGTCCTTCTCGCTTCGCTCTAGCTGCATGGAGTACAGCACAGCGAAGGAGTGAAGACGGGCACTGCCCCAGCTTTTGCCCTGGCGTGCAACGGCTGTGTGCTGCTTTTCCAAGCAGCAAGAGCACTGAGAAGTGAAAGCGATTGTGAAGGAGCTCTTTGGCTGCTCGTGTGCTCTTCGCTGCACTGCGCCGCTCGCAAGCGGCTGCGTTCTTCGGCGTCTGCCGTCCGGAGAGAGCTGAACTGCAGCGGTCAGTTTCAGCTCTGCCCAACAGCGTGCTCTCAGTTCTGCGGACAAGCACGCCCTGTTGCCTTGGCTCCGAGTGCAAAGTCCCTAGCGAGCACTCACTCAGTGCAATGCACCCAGAAAGACGCTCTCGCTCGTCTTTCAAGCAGCGATTCCTAACAGCAGAAGCAGCAGAGGCACAAACTGGATGACGAGAAGGGACAATGTAGAACACGTCTCTGTCCTGGCACATTGTCGTGTGCGATATGTCCCTCCGGGTCTTCGGTCCTTGCGAAGCTCTATGTACTGCGAGCGCTGCTACTTGCAGCTGAGAAGGACCGCGGAGCTAGCAGCGAATTCGGAGAGCGCTAAGCACGAAGTCAAGAAGCGAGACGTGTCCCTGCAACGCGGTGCTAAGAGCAGCTTCCTCGCGGCGGGGGCGAGCTCCGGCCACAAGACATTCTCGTCGCAGCAACGGATCTCCGTGAAGGGCGTAGGCGAAAAGCTTTCGTTTTCCATTCGAACTGCGAGAGACGCAGACTGTTACACGGAGCTCTGAGAACAAAGGTGCACGCCCTAGGCGGGCTTGGGCAGAAGAAGCGTTCTCGAGCTCTTGGCTGCCCGCACACTGCTGGGTATGTGGCGCCCCTGCAGCGGCTTCTGGCCGCCGGCAAGTGAAAGCGGAGCAAGGCGTGGGCGAGGGCGGTGAACGAAGCGGCTATGTGCCGTGCTTGTGTGCACCACGTTAGAGGCTACTAGGAGAGGAAGGTGGTTGACTCTCGCTTGCCTTCCCAAGTGCCCTTAGCAGTCGGAAGGAGCAAGCTGAAGCACTGCTGCTTGTGCTGCTCCTTGGTTCCCTTGCAGCCCGCTCTGAAAGCATTGGCGGTCACTTCTAGGCGCCGAGTTGCACACACACAGCACCACGTTAAGTGTCGCGGAGAAGGGAAATCCAGAGTGCAGCGAGGAGCTGGACGTGGCTTACGTGCAGTAAGGAAAAGGTGAACCTAAGCAGTGCCTCTTCAATCTGGCCGCCTCTGCTCTGGTAGCAACTTTTGCAAGTCGGCAAAGGGAGCCGCGAGTATGTAGAACGGAGGGCGGCGAGACGCCGTGTGTTATGCGCCCTTTCAGGGCTGCTGACAAGGGGCTACTTTAAGAACGCCTTCTTCGTCCTCGCGTCCTTCTCGCTTCGCTCTAGCTGCATGGAGTACAGCACAGCGAAGGAGTGAAGACGGGCACTGCCCCAGCTTTTGCCCTGGCGTGCAACGGCTGTGTGCTGCTTTTCCAAGCAGCAAGAGCACTGAGAAGTGAAAGCGATTGTGAAGGAGCTCTTTGGCTGCTCGTGTGCTCTTCGCTGCACTGCGCCGCTCGCAAGCGGCTGCGTTCTTCGGCGTCTGCCGTCCGGAGAGAGCTGAACTGCAGCGGTCAGTTTCAGCTCTGCCCAACAGCGTGCTCTCAGTTCTGCGGACAAGCACGCCCTGTTGCCTTGGCTCCGAGTGCAAAGTCCCTAGCGAGCACTCACTCAGTGCAATGCACCCAGAAAGACGCTCTCGCTCGTCTTTCAAGCAGCGATTCCTAACAGCAGAAGCAGCAGAGGCACAAACTGGATGACGAGAAGGGACAATGTAGAACACGTCTCTGTCCTGGCACATTGTCGTGTGCGATATGTCCCTCCGGGTCTTCGGTCCTTGCGAAGCTCTATGTACTGCGAGCGCTGCTACTTGCAGCTGAGAAGGACCGCGGAGCTAGCAGCGAATTCGGAGAGCGCTAAGCACGAAGTCAAGAAGCGAGACGTGTCCCTGCAACGCGGTGCTAAGAGCAGCTTCCTCGCGGCGGGGGCGAGCTCCGGCCACAAGACATTCTCGTCGCAGCAACGGATCTCCGTGAAGGGCGTAGGCGAAAAGCTTTCGTTTTCCATTCGAACTGCGAGAGAGGCAGACTGTTACACGGAGCTCTGAGAACAAAGGTGCACGCCCTAGGCGGGCTTGGGCAGAAGAAGCGTTCTCGAGCTCTTGGCTGCCCGCACACTGCTGGGTATGTGGCGCCCCTGCAGCGGCTCCTGGCCGCCGGCAAGTGAAAGCGGAGCAAGGCGTGTGCGAGGGCGAGGGCGGTGAACGAAGCGGCAAAAGCGCCGTGCTTGTGTGCACCACGTTAGAGGCTACTAGGAGAGGAAGGTGGTTGACTCTCGCTTGCCTTCCCAAGTGCCCTTAGCAGTCGGAAGGAGCAAGCTGAAGCACTGCTGCTTGTGCTGCTCCTTGGTTCCCTTGCAGCCCGCTCTGAAAGCATTGGCGGTCACTTCTAGGCGCCGAGTTGCACACACACAGCACCACGTTAAGTGTCGCGGAGAAGGGAAATCCAGAGTGCAGCGAGGAGCTGGACGTGGCTTACGTGCAGTAAGGAAAAGGTGAACCTAAGCAGTGCCTCTTCAATCTGGCCGCCTCTGCTCTGGTAGCAACTTTTGCAAGTCGGCAAAGGGAGCCGCGAGTATGTAGAACGGAGGGCGGCGAGACGCCGTGTGTTATGCGCCCTTTCAGGGCTGCTGACAAGGGGCTACTTTAAGAAGGCCTTCTTCGTCCTCGCGTCCTTCTCGCTTCGCTCTAGCTGCATGGAGTACAGCACAGCGAAGGAGTGAAGACGGGCACTGCCCCAGCTTTTGCCCTGGCGTGCAACGGCTGTGTGCTGCTTTTCCAAGCAGCAAGAGCACTGAGAAGTGAAAGCGATTGTGAAGGAGCTCTTTGGCTGCTCGTGTGCTCTTCGCTGCACTGCGCCGCTCGCAAGCGGCTGCGTTCTTCGGCGTCTGCCGTCCGGAGAGAGCTGAACTGCAGCGGTCAGTTTCAGCTCTGCCCAACAGCGCGCTCTCAGTTCTGCGGACAAGCACGCCCTGTTGCCTTGGCTCCGAGTGCAAAGTCCCTAGCGAGCACTCACTCAGTGCAATGCACCCAGAAAGACGCTCTCGCTCGTCTTGCAAGGAGCGATTCCTAACAGCAGAAGCAGCAGAGGCACAAACTGGATGACGAGAAGGGACAATGTAGAACACGTCTCTGTCCTGGCACATTGTCGTGTGCGATATGTCCCTCCGGGTCTTCGGTCCTTGCGAAGCTCTATGTACTGCGAGCGCTGCTACTTGCAGCTGAGAAGGACCGCGGAGCTATCAGCGATTTCGGAGAGCGCTAAGCACGAAGTCAAGAAGCGAGACGTGTCCCTGCAATGCGCTGCTAATAGCAGCTTCCTCGCGGCGGGGGCGAGCTCCGGCCACAAGACGTTCTCGTCCTGGCAACGGATCTCTGTGAAGGGCGTAGGCGAAAAGCTTTCGTTTTCCATTCGAACTGCGAGAGAGGCAGACTGTTGAACGGGGCTCTGAGAACAAAGGTGCACGCCCTAGGCGGGCTTGGGTTGAAGCAGCGTTCTCGAGCTCTTGGCTGCCGGCCCACTGCTGGCTATGTGGCGCCTCTGCAGCGGCTTCTGGCCGCCGGCAAGTGAAAGCGGCGCCAGGCGTGGGCGAGGGCGGTGAACGAAGCGGCAAAAGCGCCGTGCTTGTGTGCACCACGTTAGAGGCTACTAGGAGAGGAAGGTGGTTGACTCTCGCTTGCCTTCCCAAGTGCCCTTAGCAGTCGGAAGGAGCAAGCTGAAGCACTGCTGCTTGTGCTGCTCCTTGGTTCCCTTGCAGCCCGCTCTGAAAGCATTGGCGGTCACTTCTAGGCGCCGAGTTGCACACACACAGCACCACGTTAAGTGTCGCGGAGAAGGGAAATCCAGAGTGCAGCGAGGAGCTGGACGTGGCTTACGTGCAGTAAGGAAAAGGTGAACCTAAGCAGTGCCTCTTCAATCTGGCCGCCTCTGCTCTGGTAGCAACTTTTGCAAGTCGGCAAAGGGAGCCGCGAGTATGTAGAACGGAGGGCGGCGAGACGCCGTGTGTTATGCGCCCTTTCAGGGCTGCTGACAAGGGGCTACTTTAAGAAGGCCTTCTTCGTCCTCGCGTCCTTCTCGCTTCGCTCTAGCTGCATGGAGTACAGCACAGCGAAGGAGTGAAGACGGGCACTGCCCCAGCTTTTGCCCTGGCGTGCAACGGCTGTGTGCTGCTTTTCCAAGCAGCAAGAGCACTGAGAAGTGAAAGCGATTGTGAAGGAGCTCTTTGGCTGCTCGTGTGCTCTTCGCTGCACTGCGCCGCTCGCAAGCGGCTGCGTTCTTCGGCGTCTGCCGTCCGGAGAGAGCTGAACTGCAGCGGTCAGTTTCAGCTCTGCCCAACAGCGTGCTCTCAGTTCTGCGGACAAGCACGCCCTGTTGCCTTGGCTCCGAGTGCAAAGTCCCTAGCGAGCACTCACTCAGTGCAATGCACCCAGAAAGACGCTCTCGCTCGTCTTTCAAGCAGCGATTCCTAACAGCAGAAGCAGCAGAGGCACAAACTGGATGACGAGAAGGGACAATGTAGAACACGTCTCTGTCCTGGCACATTGTCGTGTGCGATATGTCCCTCCGGGTCTTCGGTCCTTGCGAAGCTCTATGTACTGCGAGCGCTGCTACTTGCAGCTGAGAAGGACCGCGGAGCTAGCAGCGAATTCGGAGAGCGCTAAGCACGAAGTCAAGAAGCGAGACGTGTCCCTGCAACGCGGTGCTAAGAGCAGCTTCCTCGCGGCGGGGGCGAGCTCCGGCCACAAGATATTCTCGTCGTAGCAACGGATCTCCGTGAAGGGCGTAGGCGAAAAGCTTTCGTTTTCCATTCGAACTGCGAGAGAGGCAGACTGTTACACGGAGCTCTGAGAACAAAGGTGCACGCCCTAGGCGGGCTTGGGCAGAAGAAGCGTTCTCGAGCTCTTGGCTGCCCGCACACTGCTGGGTATGTGGCGCCCCTGCAGCGGCTTCTGGCCGCCGGCAAGTGAAAGCGGAGCAAGGCGTGGGCGAGGGCGGTGAACGAAGCGGCAAAAGCGCCGTGCTTGTGTGCACCACGTTAGAGGCTACTAGGAGAGGAAGGTGGTTGACTCTCGCTTGCCTTCCCAAGTGCCCTTAGCAGTCGGAAGGAGCAAGCTGAAGCACTGCTGCTTGTGCTGCTCCTTGGTTCCCTTGCAGCCCGCTCTGAAAGCATTGGCGGTCACTTCTAGGCGCCGAGTTGCACACACGCAGCACCACGCTAAGTGCCGCGGAGAAGGGAAATCCAGAGTGCAGCGAGGAGCTGGACGTGGCTTACGTGCAGTAAGGAAAAGGTGAACCTAAGCAGTGCCTCTTCAATCTGGCCGCCTCTGCTCTGGTAGCAACTTTTGCAAGTCGGCAAAGGGAGCCGCGAGTATGTAGAACGGAGGGCGGCGAGACGCCGTGTGTTATGCGCCCTTTCAGGGCTGCTGACAAGGGGCTACTTTAAGAACGCCTTCTTCGTCCTCGCGTCCTTCTCGCTTCGTTCTAGCTGCATGGAGTACAGCACAGCGAAGGAGTGAAGACGGGCACTGCCCCAGCTTTTGCCCTGGCGTGCAACGGCTGTGTGCTGCTTTTCCAAGCAGCAAGAGCACTGAGAAGTGAAAGCGATTGTGAAGGAGCTCTTTGGCTGCTCGTGTGCTCTTCGCTGCACTGCGCCGCTCGCAAGCGGCTGCGTTCTTCGGCGTCTGCCGTCCGGAGAGAGCTGAACTGCAGCGGTCAGTTTCAGCTCTGCCCAACAGCGTGCTCTCAGTTCTGCGGACAAGCACGCCCTGTTGCCTTGGCTCCGAGTGCAAAGTCCCTAGCGAGCACTCACTCAGTGCAATGCACCCAGAAAGACGCTCTCGCTCGTCTTTCAAGCAGCGATTCCTAACAGCAGAAGCAGCAGAGGCACAAACTGGATGACGAGAAGGGACAATGTAGAACACGTCTCTGTCCTGGCACATTGTCGTGTGCGATATGTCCCTCCGGGTCTTCGGTCCTTGCGAAGCTCTATGTACTGCGAGCGCTGCTACTTGCAGCTGAGAAGGACCGCGGAGCTAGCAGCGAATTCGGAGAGCGCTAAGCACGAAGTCAAGAAGCGAGACGTGTCCCTGCAACGCGGTGCTAAGAGCAGCTTCCTCGCGGCGGGGGCGAGCTCCGGCCACAAGACATTCTCGTCGTAGCAACGGATCTCCGTGAAGGGCGTAGGCGAAAAGCTTTCGTTTTCCATTCGAACTGCGAGAGACGCAGACTGTTACACGGAGCTCTGAGAACAAAGGTGCACGCCCTAGGCTGGCTTGGGCAGAAGAAGCGTTCTCGAGCTCTTGGCTGCCCGCACACTGCTGGGTATGTGGCGCCCCTGCAGCGGCTTCTGGCCGCCGGCAAGTGAAAGCGGAGCAAGGCGTGGGCGAGGGCGAGGGCGGTGAACGAAGCGGCTATGTGCCGTGCTTGTGTGCACCACGTTAGAGGCTACTAGGAGAGGAAGGTGGTTGACTCTCGCTTGCCTTCCCAAGTGCCCTTAGCAGTCGGAAGGAGCAAGCTGAAGCACTGCTGCTTGTGCTGCTCCTTGGTTCCCTTGCAGCCCGCTCTGAAAGCATTGGCGGTCACTTCTAGGCGCCGAGTTGCACACACACAGCACCACGTTAAGTGTCGCGGAGAAGGGAAATCCAGAGTGCAGCGAGGAGCTGGACGTGGCTTACGTGCAGTAAGGAAAAGGTGAACCTAAGCAGTGCCTCTTCAATCTGGCCGCCTCTGCTCTGGTAGCAACTTTTGCAAGTCGGCAAAGGGAGCCGCGAGTATGTAGAACGGAGGGCGGCGAGACGCCGTGTGTTATGCGCCCTTTCAGGGCTGCTGACAAGGGGCTACTTTAAGAACGCCTTCTTCGTCCTCGCGTCCTTCTCGCTTCGCTCTAGCTGCATGGAGTACAGCACAGCGAAGGAGTGAAGACGGGCACTGCCCCAGCTTTTGCCCTGGCGTGCAACGGCTGTGTGCTGCTTTTCCAAGCAGCAAGAGCACTGAGAAGTGAAAGCGATTGTGAAGGAGCTCTTTGGCTGCTCGTGTGCTCTTCGCTGCACTGCGCCGCTCGCAAGCGGCTGCGTTCTTCGGCGTCTGCCGTCCGGAGAGAGCTGAACTGCAGCGGTCAGTTTCAGCTCTGCCCAACAGCGTGCTCTCAGTTCTGCGGACAAGCACGCCCTGTTGCCTTGGCTCCGAGTGCAAAGTCCCTAGCGAGCACTCACTCAGTGCAATGCACCCAGAAAGACGCTCTCGCTCGTCTTTCAAGCAGCGATTCCTAACAGCAGAAGCAGCAGAGGCACAAACTGGATGACGAGAAGGGACAATGTAGAACACGTCTCTGTCCTGGCACATTGTCGTGTGCGATATGTCCCTCCGGGTCTTCGGTCCTTGCGAAGCTCTATGTACTGCGAGCGCTGCTACTTGCAGCTGAGAAGGACCGCGGAGCTAGCAGCGAATTCGGAGAGCGCTAAGCACGAAGTCAAGAAGCGAGACGTGTCCCTGCAACGCGGTGCTAAGAGCAGCTTCCTCGCGGCGGGGGCGAGCTCCGGCCACAAGACATTCTCGTCGCAGCAACGGATCTCCGTGAAGGGCGTAGGCGAAAAGCTTTCGTTTTCCATTCGAACTGCGAGAGAGGCAGACTGTTACACGGAGCTCTGAGAACAAAGGTGCACGCCCTAGGCGGGCTTGGGCAGAAGAAGCGTTCTCGAGCTCTTGGCTGCCCGCACACTGCTGGGTATGTGGCGCCCCTGCAGCGGCTCCTGGCCGCCGGCAAGTGAAAGCGGAGCAAGGCGTGTGCGAGGGCGAGGGCGGTGAACGAAGCGGCAAGAGCGCCGTGCTTGTGTGCACCACGTTAGAGGCTACTAGGAGAGGAAGGTGGTTGACTCTCGCTTGCCTTCCCAAGTGCCCTTAGCAGTCGGAAGGAGCAAGCTGAAGCACTGCTGCTTGTGCTGCTCCTTGGTTCCCTTGCAGCCCGCTCTGAAAGCATTGGCGGTCACTTCTAGGCGCCGAGTTGCACACACGCAGCACCACGCTAAGTGCCGCGGAGAAGGGAAATCCAGAGTGCAGCGAGGAGCTGGACGTGGCTTACGTGCAGTAAGGAAAAGGTGAACCTAAGCAGTGCCTCTTCAATCTGGCCGCCTCTGCTCTGGTAGCAACTTTTGCAAGTCGGCAAAGGGAGCCGCGAGTATGTAGAACGGAGGGCAGCGAGACGCCGTGTGTTATGCGCCCTTTCAGGGCTGCTGACAAGGGGCTACTTTAAGAACGCCTTCTTCGTCCTCGCGTCCTTCTCGCTTCGTTCTAGCTGCATGGAGTACAGCACAGCGAAGGAGTGAAGACGGGCACTGCCCCAGCTTTTGCCCTGGCGTGCAACGGCTGTGTGCTGCTTTTCCAAGCAGCAAGAGCACTGAGAAGTGAAAGCGATTGTGAAGGAGCTCTTTGGCTGCTCGTGTGCTCTTCGCTGCACTGCGCCGCTCGCAAGCGGCTGCGTTCTTCGGCGTCTGCCGTCCGGAGAGAGCTGAACTGCAGCGGTCAGTTTCAGCTCTGCCCAACAGCGTGCTCTCAGTTCTGCGGACAAGCACGCCCTGTTGCCTTGGCTCCGAGTGCAAAGTCCCTAGCGAGCACTCACTCAGTGCAATGCACCCAGAAAGACGCTCTCGCTCGTCTTTCAAGGAGCGATTCCTAACAGCAGAAGCAGCAGAGGCACAAACTGGATGACGAGAAGGGACAATGTAGAACACGTCTCTGTCCTGGCACATTGTCGTGTGCGATATGTCCCTCCGGGTCTTCGGTCCTTGCGAAGCTCTATGTACTGCGAGCGCTGCTACTTGCAGCTGAGAAGGACCGCGGAGCTAGCAGCGAATTCGGAGAGCGCTAAGCACGAAGTCAAGAAGCGAGACGTGTCCCTGCAACGCGGTGCTAAGAGCAGCTTCCTCGCGGCGGGGGCGAGCTCCGGCCACAAGACATTCTCGTCGTAGCAACGGATCTCCGTGAAGGGCGTAGGCGAAAAGCTTTCGTTTTCCATTCGAACTGCGAGAGACGCAGACTGTTACACGGAGCTCTGAGAACAAAGGTGCACGCCCTAGGCTGGCTTGGGCAGAAGAAGCGTTCTCGAGCTCTTGGCTGCCCGCACACTGCTGGGTATGTGGCGCCCCTGCAGCGGCTTCTGGCCGCCGGCAAGTGAAAGCGGAGCAAGGCGTGGGCGAGGGCGAGGGCGGTGAACGAAGCGGCTATGTGCCGTGCTTGTGTGCACCACGTTAGAGGCTACTAGGAGAGGAAGGTGGTTGACTCTCGCTTGCCTTCCCAAGTGCCCTTAGCAGTCGGAAGGAGCAAGCTGAAGCACTGCTGCTTGTGCTGCTCCTTGGTTCCCTTGCAGCCCGCTCTGAAAGCATTGGCGGTCACTTCTAGGCGCCGAGTTGCACACACGCAGCACCACGCTAAGTGCCGCGGAGAAGGGAAATCCAGAGTGCAGCGAAGAGCTGGACGTGGCTTACGTGCAGTAAGGAAAAGGTGAACCTAAGCAGTGCCTCTTCAATCTGGCCGCCTCTGCTCTGGTAGCAACTTTTGCAAGTCGGCAAAGGGAGCCGCGAGTATGTAGAACGGAGGGCAGCGAGACGCCGTGTGTTATGCGCCCTTTCAGGGCTGCTGACAAGGGGCTACTTTAAGAACGCCTTCTTCGTCCTCGCGTCCTTCTCGCTTCGTTCTAGCTGCATGGAGTACAGCACAGCGAAGGAGTGAAGACGGGCACTGCCCCAGCTTTTGCCCTGGCGTGCAACGGCTGTGTGCTGCTTTTCCAAGCAGCAAGAGCACTGAGAAGTGAAAGCGATTGTGAAGGAGCTCTTTGGCTGCTCGTGTGCTCTTCGCTGCACTGCGCCGCTCGCAAGCGGCTGCGTTCTTCGGCGTCTGCCGTCCGGAGAGAGCTGAACTGCAGCGGTCAGTTTCAGCTCTGCCCAACAGCGTGCTCTCAGTTCTGCGGACAAGCACGCCCTGTTGCCTTGGCTCCGAGTGCAAAGTCCCTAGCGAGCACTCACTCAGTGCAATGCACCCAGAAAGACGCTCTCGCTCGTCTTTCAAGCAGCGATTCCTAACAGCAGAAGCAGCAGAGGCACAAACTGGATGACGAGAAGGGACAATGTAGAACACGTCTCTGTCCTGGCACATTGTCGTGTACGATATGTCCCTCCGGGTCTTCGGTCCTTGCGAAGCTCTATGTACTGCGAGCGCTGCTACTTGCAGCTGAGAAGGACCGCGGAGCTAGCAGCGAATTCGGAGAGCGCTAAGCACGAAGTCAAGAAGCGAGACGTGTCCCTGCAACGCGGTGCTAAGAGCAGCTTCCTCGCGGCGGGGGCGAGCTCCGGCCACAAGACATTCTCGTCGTAGCAACGGATCTCCGTGAAGGGCGTAGGCGAAAAGCTTTCGTTTTCCATTCGAACTGCGAGAGAGGCAGACTGTTACACGGAGCTCTGAGAACAAAGGTGCACGCCCTAGGCGGGCTTGGGCAGAAGAAGCGTTCTCGAGCTCTTGGCTGCCCGCACACTGCTGGGTATGTGGCGCCCCTGCAGCGGCTTCTGGCCGCCGGCAAGTGAAAGCGGAGCAAGGCGTGGGCGAGGGCGGTGAACGAAGCGGCAAGAGCGCCGTGCTTGTGTGCACCACGTTAGAGGCTACTAGGAGAGGAAGGTGGTTGACTCTCGCTTGCCTTCCCAAGTGCCCTTAGCAGTCGGAAGGAGCAAGCTGAAGCACTGCTGCTTGTGCTGCTCCTTGGTTCCCTTGCAGCCCGCTCTGAAAGCATTGGCGGTCACTTCTAGGCGCCGAGTTGCACACACGCAGCACCGCGCTAAGTGCCGCGGAGAAGGGAAATCCAGAGTGCAGCGAGGAGCTGGACGTGGCTTACGTGCAGTAAGGAAAAGGTGAACCTAAGCAGTGCCTCTTCAATCTGGCCGCCTCTGCTCTGGTAGCAACTTTTGCAAGTCGGCAAAGGGAGCCGCGAGTATGTAGAACGGAGGGCAGCGAGACGCCGTGTGTTATGCGCCCTTTCAGGGCTGCTGACAAGGGGCTACTTTAAGAACGCCTTCTTCGTCCTCGCGTCCTTCTCGCTTCGTTCTAGCTGCATGGAGTACAGCACAGCGAAGGAGTGAAGACGGGCACTGCCCCAGCTTTTGCCCTGGCGTGCAACGGCTGTGTGCTGCTTTTCCAAGCAGCAAGAGCACTGAGAAGTGAAAGCGATTGTGAAGGAGCTCTTTGGCTGCTCGTGTGCTCTTCGCTGCACTGCGCCGCTCGCAAGCGGCTGCGTTCTTCGGCGTCTGCCGTCCGGAGAGAGCTGAACTGCAGCGGTCAGTTTCAGCTCTGCCCAACAGCGTGCTCTCAGTTCTGCGGACAAGCACGCTCTGTTGCCTTGGCTCCGAGTGCAAAGTCCCTAGCGAGCACTCACTCAGTGCAATGCACCCAGAAAGACGCTCTCGCTCGTCTTTCACGGAGCGATTCCTAACAGCAGAAGCAGCAGAGGCACAAACTGGATGACGAGAAGGGACAATGTAGAACACGTCTCTGTCCTGGCACATTGTCGTGTGCGATATGTCCCTCCGGGTCTTCGGTCCTTGCGAAGCTCTATGTACTGCGAGCGCTGCTACTTGCAGCTGAGAAGGACCGCGGAGCTAGCAGCGAATTCGGAGAGCGCTAAGCACGAAGTCAAGAAGCGAGACGTGTCCCTGCAACGCGGTGCTAAGAGCAGCTTCCTCGCGGCGGGGGCGAGCTCCGGCCACAAGACATTCTCGTCGCAGCAACGGATCTCCGTGAAGGGCGTAGGCGAAAAGCTTTCGTTTTCCATTCGAACTGCGAGAGACGCAGACTGTTACACGGAGCTCTGAGAACAAAGGTGCACGCCCTAGGCGGGCTTGGGCAGAAGAAGCGTTCTCGAGCTCTTGGCTGCCCGCACACTGCTGGGTATGTGGCGCCCCTGCAGCGGCTTCTGGCCGCCGGCAAGTGAAAGCGGAGCAAGGCGTGGGCGAGGGCGGTGAACGAAGCGGCTATGTGCCGTGCTTGTGTGCACCACGTTAGAGGCTACTAGGAGAGGAAGGTGGTTGACTCTCGCTTGCCTTCCCAAGTGCCCTTAGCAGTCGGAAGGAGCAAGCTGAAGCACTGCTGCTTGTGCTGCTCCTTGGTTCCCTTGCAGCCCGCTCTGAAAGCATTGGCGGTCACTTCTAGGCGCCGAGTTGCACACACACAGCACCGCGTTAAGTGTCGCGGAGAAGGGAAATCCAGAGTGCAGCGAGGAGCTGGACGTGGCTTACGTGCAGTAAGGAAAAGGTGAACCTAAGCAGTGCCTCTTCAATCTGGCCGCCTCTGCTCTGGTAGCAACTTTTGCAAGTCGGCAAAGGGAGCCGCGAGTATGTAGAACGGAGGGCGGCGAGACGCCGTGTGTTATGCGCCCTTTCAGGGCTGCTGACAAGGGGCTACTTTAAGAACGCCTTCTTCGTCCTCGCGTCCTTCTCGCTTCGCTCTAGCTGCATGGAGTACAGCACAGCGAAGGAGTGAAGACGGGCACTGCCCCAGCTTTTGCCCTGGCGTGCAACGGCTGTGTGCTGCTTTTCCAAGCAGCAAGAGCACTGAGAAGTGAAAGCGATTGTGAAGGAGCTCTTTGGCTGCTCGTGTGCTCTTCGCTGCACTGCGCCGCTCGCAAGCGGCTGCGTTCTTCGGCGTCTGCCGTCCGGAGAGAGCTGAACTGCAGCGGTCAGTTTCAGCTCTGCCCAACAGCGTGCTCTCAGTTCTGCGGACAAGCACGTCCTGTTGCCTTGGCTCCGAGTGCAAAGTCCCTAGCGAGCACTCACTCAGTGCAATGCACCCAGAAAGACGCTCTCGCTCGTCTTTCAAGGAGCGATTCCTAACAGCAGAAGCAGCAGAGGCACAAACTGGATGACGAGAAGGGACAATGTAGAACACGTCTCTGTCCTGGCACATTGTCGTGTGCGATATGTCCCTCCGGGTCTTCGGTCCTTGCGAAGCTCTATGTACTGCGAGCGCTGCTACTTGCAGCTGAGAAGGACCGCGGAGCTAGCAGCGAATTCGGAGAGCGCTAAGCACGAAGTCAAGAAGCGAGACGTGTCCCTGCAACGCGGTGCTAAGAGCAGCTTCCTCGCGGCGGGGGCGAGCTCCGGCCACAAGACATTCTCGTCGTAACAACGGATCTCCGTGAAGGGCGTAGGCGAAAAGCTTTCGTTTTCCATTCGAACTGCGAGAGACGCAGACTGTTACACGGAGCTCTGAGAACAAAGGTGCACGCCCTAGGCGGGCTTGGGCAGAAGAAGCGTTCTCGAGCTCTTGGCTGCCCGCACACTGCTGGGTATGTGGCGCCCCTGCAGCGGCTTCTGGCCGCCGGCAAGTGAAAGCGGAGCAAGGCGTGGGCGAGGGCGGTGAACGAAGCGGCAAGAGCGCCGTGCTTGTGTGCACCACGTTAGAGGCTACTAGGAGAGGAAGGTGGTTGACTCTCGCTTGCCTTCCCAAGTGCCCTTAGCAGTCGGAAGGAGCAAGCTGAAGCACTGCTGCTTGTGCTGCTCCTTGGTTCCCTTGCAGCCCGCTCTGAAAGCATTGGCGGTCACTTCTAGGCGCCGAGTTGCACACACGCAGCACCACGCTAAGTGCCGCGGAGAAGGGAAATCCAGAGTGCAGCGAGGAGCTGGACGTGGCTTACGTGCAGTAAGGAAAAGGTGAACCTAAGCAGTGCCTCTTCAATCTGGCCGCCTCTGCTCTGGTAGCAACTTTTGCAAGTCGGCAAAGGGAGCCGCGAGTATGTAGAACGGAGGGCAGCGAGACGCCGTGTGTTATGCGCCCTTTCAGGGCTGCTGACAAGGGGCTACTTTAAGAACGCCTTCTTCGTCCTCGCGTCCTTCTCGCTTCGTTCTAGCTGCATGGAGTACAGCACAGCGAAGGAGTGAAGACGGGCACTGCCCCAGCTTTTGCCCTGGCGTGCAACGGCTGTGTGCTGCTTTTCCAAGCAGCAAGAGCACTGAGAAGTGAAAGCGATTGTGAAGGAGCTCTTTGGCTGCTCGTGTGCTCTTCGCTGCACTGCGCCGCTCGCAAGCGGCTGCGTTCTTCGGCGTCTGCCGTCCGGAGAGAGCTGAACTGCAGCGGTCAGTTTCAGCTCTGCCCAACAGCGTGCTCTCAGTTCTGCGGACAAGCACGCCCTGTTGCCTTGGCTCCGAGTGCAAAGTCCCTAGCGAGCACTCACTCAGTGCAATGCACCCAGAAAGACGCTCTCGCTCGTCTTTCACGGAGCGATTCCTAACAGCAGAAGCAGCAGAGGCACAAACTGGATGACGAGAAGGGACAATGTAGAACACGTCTCTGTCCTGGCACATTGTCGTGTGCGATATGTCCCTCCGGGTCTTCGGTCCTTGCGAAGCTCTATGTACTGCGAGCGCTGCTACTTGCAGCTGAGAAGGACCGCGGAGCTAGCAGCGAATTCGGAGAGCGCTAAGCACGAAGTCAAGAAGCGAGACGTGTCCCTGCAACGCGGTGCTAAGAGCAGCTTCCTCGCGGCGGGGGCGATCTCCGGCCACAAGACATTCTCGTCCTGGCAACGGATCTCTGTGAAGGGCGTAGGCGAAAAGCTTTCGTTTTCCATTCGAACTGCGAGAGAGGCAGACTGTTACACGGAGCTCTGAGAACAAAGGTGCACGCCCTAGGCTGGCTTGGGCAGAAGAAGCGTTCTCGAGCTCTTGGCTGCCCGCACACTGCTGGGTATGTGGCGCCCCTGCAGCGGCTTCTGGCCGCCGGCAAGTGAAAGCGGAGCAAGGCGTGGGCGAGGGCGAGGGCGGTGAACGAAGCGGCTATGTGCCGTGCTTGTGTGCACCACGTTAGAGGCTACTAGGAGAGGAAGGTGGTTGACTCTCGCTTGCCTTCCCAAGTGCCCTTAGCAGTCGGAAGGAGCAAGCTGAAGCACTGCTGCTTGTGCTGCTCCTTGGTTCCCTTGCAGCCCGCTCTGAAAGCATTGGCGGTCACTTCTAGGCGCCGAGTTGCACACACGCAGCACCACGCTAAGTGCCGCGGAGAAGGGAAATCCAGAGTGCAGCGAGGAGCTGGACGTGGCTTACGTGCAGTAAGGAAAAGGTGAACCTAAGCAGTGCCTCTTCAATCTGGCCGCCTCTGCTCTGGTAGCAACTTTTGCAAGTCGGCAAAGGGAGCCGCGAGTATGTAGAACGGAGGGCAGCGAGACGCCGTGTGTTATGCGCCCTTTCAGGGCTGCTGACAAGGGGCTACTTTAAGAACGCCTTCTTCGTCCTCGCGTCCTTCTCGCTTCGTTCTAGCTGCATGGAGTACAGCACAGCGAAGGAGTGAAGACGGGCACTGCCCCAGCTTTTGCCCTGGCGTGCAACGGCTGTGTGCTGCTTTTCCAAGCAGCAAGAGCACTGAGAAGTGAAAGCGATTGTGAAGGAGCTCTTTGGCTGCTCGTGTGCTCTTCGCTGCACTGCGCCGCTCGCAAGCGGCTGCGTTCTTCGGCGTCTGCCGTCCGGAGAGAGCTGAACTGCAGCGGTCAGTTTCAGCTCTGCCCAACAGCGTGCTCTCAGTTCTGCGGACAAGCACGCCCTGTTGCCTTGGCTCCGAGTGCAAAGTCCCTAGCGAGCACTCACTCAGTGCAATGCACCCAGAAAGACGCTCTCGCTCGTCTTTCAAGCAGCGATTCCTAACAGCAGAAGCAGCAGAGGCACAAACTGGATGACGAGAAGGGACAATGTAGAACACGTCTCTGTCCTGGCACATTGTCGTGTGCGATATGTCCCTCCGGGTCTTCGGTCCTTGCGAAGCTCTATGTACTGCGAGCGCTGCTACTTGCAGCTGAGAAGGACCGCGGAGCTAGCAGCGAATTCGGAGAGCGCTAAGCACGAAGTCAAGAAGCGAGACGTGTCCCTGCAACGCGGTGCTAAGAGCAGCTTCCTCGCGGCGGGGGCGAGCTCCGGCCACAAGACATTCTCGTCGTAGCAACGGATCTCCGTGAAGGGCGTAGGCGAAAAGCTTTCGTTTTCCATTCGAACTGCGAGAGAGGCAGACTGTTACACGGAGCTCTGAGAACAAAGGTGCACGCCCTAGGCGGGCTTGGGCAGAAGAAGCGTTCTCGAGCTCTTGGCTGCCCGCACACTGCTGGGTATGTGGCGCCCCTGCAGCGGCTTCTGGCCGCCGGCAAGTGAAAGCGGAGCAAGGCGTGGGCGAGGGCGGTGAACGAAGCGGCAAGAGCGCCGTGCTTGTGTGCACCACGTTAGAGGCTACTAGGAGAGGAAGGTGGTTGACTCTCGCTTGCCTTCCCAAGTGCCCTTAGCAGTCGGAAGGAGCAAGCTGAAGCACTGCTGCTTGTGCTGCTCCTTGGTTCCCTTGCAGCCCGCTCTGAAAGCATTGGCGGTCACTTCTAGGCGCCGAGTTGCACACACGCAGCACCGCGTTAAGTGTCGCGGAGAAGGGAAATCCAGAGTGCAGCGAGGAGCTGGACGTGGCTTACGTGCAGTAAGGAAAAGGTGAACCTAAGCAGTGCCTCTTCAATCTGGCCGCCTCTGCTCTGGTAGCAACTTTTGCAAGTCGGCAAAGGGAGCCGCGAGTATGTAGAACGGAGGGCGGCGAGACGCCGTGTGTTATGCGCCCTTTCAGGGCTGCTGACAAGGGGCTACTTTAAGAACGCCTTCTTCGTCCTCGCGTCCTTCTCGCTTCGCTCTAGCTGCATGGAGTACAGCACAGCGAAGGAGTGAAGACGGGCACTGCCCCAGCTTTTGCCCTGGCGTGCAACGGCTGTGTGCTGCTTTTCCAAGCAGCAAGAGCACTGAGAAGTGAAAGCGATTGTGAAGGAGCTCTTTGGCTGCTCGTGTGCTCTTCGCTGCACTGCGCCGCTCGCAAGCGGCTGCGTTCTTCGGCGTCTGCCGTCCGGAGAGAGCTGAACTGCAGCGGTCAGTTTCAGCTCTGCCCAACAGCGTGCTCTCAGTTCTGCGGACAAGCACGTCCTGTTGCCTTGGCTCCGAGTGCAAAGTCCCTAGCGAGCACTCACTCAGTGCAATGCACCCAGAAAGACGCTCTCGCTCGTCTTTCAAGCAGCGATTCCTAACAGCAGAAGCAGCAGAGGCACAAACTGGATGACGAGAAGGGACAATGTAGAACACGTCTCTGTCCTGGCACATTGTCGTGTGCGATATGTCCCTCCGGGTCTTCGGTCCTTGCGAAGCTCTATGTACTGCGAGCGCTGCTACTTGCAGCTGAGAAGGACCGCGGAGCTAGCAGCGAATTCGGAGAGCGCTAAGCACGAAGTCAAGAAGCGAGACGTGTCCCTGCAACGCGGTGCTAAGAGCAGCTTCCTCGCGGCGGGGGCGAGCTCCGGCCACAAGACATTCTCGTCGTAACAACGGATCTCCGTGAAGGGCGTAGGCGAAAAGCTTTCGTTTTCCATTCGAACTGCGAGAGACGCAGACTGTTACACGGAGCTCTGAGAACAAAGGTGCACGCCCTAGGCGGGCTTGGGCAGAAGAAGCGTTCTCGAGCTCTTGGCTGCCCGCACACTGCTGGCTATGTGGCGCCTCTGCAGCGGCTTCTGGCCGCCGGCAAGTGAAAGCGGCGCCAGGCGTGGGCGAGGGCGGTGAACGAAGCGGCAAAAGCGCCGTGCTTGTGTGCACCACGTTAGAGGCTACTAGGAGAGGAAGGTGGTTGACTCTCGCTTGCCTTCCCAAGTGCCCTTAGCAGTCGGAAGGAGCAAGCTGAAGCACTGCTGCTTGTGCTGCTCCTTGGTTCCCTTGCAGCCCGCTCTGAAAGCATTGGCGGTCACTTCTAGGCGCCGAGTTGCACACACGCAGCACCACGCTAAGTGCCGCGGAGAAGGGAAATCCAGAGTGCAGCGAGGAGCTGGACGTGGCTTACGTGCAGTAAGGAAAAGGTGAACCTAAGCAGTGCCTCTTCAATCTGGCCGCCTCTGCTCTGGTAGCAACTTTTGCAAGTCGGCAAAGGGAGCCGCGAGTATGTAGAACGGAGGGCGGCGAGACGCCGTGTGTTATGCGCCCTTTCAGGGCTGCTGACAAGGGGCTACTTTAAGAACGCCTTCTTCGTCCTCGCGTCCTTCTCGCTTCGTTCTAGCTGCATGGAGTACAGCACAGCGAAGGAGTGAAGACGGGCACTGCCCCAGCTTTTGCCCTGGCGTGCAACGGCTGTGTGCTGCTTTTCCAAGCAGCAAGAGCACTGAGAAGTGAAAGCGATTGTGAAGGAGCTCTTTGGCTGCTCGTGTGCTCTTCGCTGCACTGCGCCGCTCGCAAGCGGCTGCGTTCTTCGGCGTCTGCCGTCCGGAGAGAGCTGAACTGCAGCGGTCAGTTTCAGCTCTGCCCAACAGCGTGCTCTCAGTTCTGCGGACAAGCACGCCCTGTTGCCTTGGCTCCGAGTGCAAAGTCCCTAGCGAGCACTCACTCAGTGCAATGCACCCAGAAAGACGCTCTCGCTCGTCTTTCAAGGAGCGATTCCTAACAGCAGAAGCAGCAGAGGCATAAACTGGATGACGAGAAGGGACAATGTAGAACACGTCTCTGTCCTGGCACATTGTCGTGTGCGATATGTCCCTCCGGGTCTTCGGTCCTTGCGAAGCTCTATGTACTGCGAGCGCTGCTACTTGCAGCTGAGAAGGACCGCGGAGCTAGCAGCGAATTCGGAGAGCGCTAAGCACGAAGTCAAGAAGCGAGACGTGTCCCTGCAACGCGGTGCTAAGAGCAGCTTCCTCGCGGCGGGGGCGAGCTCCGGCCACAAGACATTCTCGTCGTAGCAACGGATCTCCGTGAAGGGCGTAGGCGAAAAGCTTTCGTTTTCCATTCGAACTGCGAGAGACGCAGACTGTTACACGGAGCTCTGAGAACAAAGGTGCACGCCCTAGGCTGGCTTGGGCAGAAGAAGCGTTCTCGAGCTCTTGGCTGCCCGCACACTGCTGGGTATGTGGCGCCCCTGCAGCGGCTTCTGGCCGCCGGCAAGTGAAAGCGGAGCAAGGCGTGGGCGAGGGCGAGGGCGAGGGCGGTGAACGAAGCGGCTATGTGCCGTGCTTGTGTGCACCACGTTAGAGGCTACTAGGAGAGGAAGGTGGTTGACTCTCGCTTGCCTTCCCAAGTGCCCTTAGCAGTCGGAAGGAGCAAGCTGAAGCACTGCTGCTTGTGCTGCTCCTTGGTTCCCTTGCAGCCCGCTCTGAAAGCATTGGCGGTCACTTCTAGGCGCCGAGTTGCACACACGCAGCACCACGCTAAGTGCCGCGGAGAAGGGAAATCCAGAGTGCAGCGAAGAGCTGGACGTGGCTTACGTGCAGTAAGGAAAAGGTGAACCTAAGCAGTGCCTCTTCAATCTGGCCGCCTCTGCTCTGGTAGCAACTTTTGCAAGTCGGCAAAGGGAGCCGCGAGTATGTAGAACGGAGGGCGGCGAGACGCCGTGTGTTATGCGCCCTTTCAGGGCTGCTGACAAGGGGCTACTTTAAGAACGCCTTCTTCGTCCTCGCGTCCTTCTCGCTTCGTTCTAGCTGCATGGAGTACAGCACAGCGAAGGAGTGAAGACGGGCACTGCCCCAGCTTTTGCCCTGGCGTGCAACGGCTGTGTGCTGCTTTTCCAAGCAGCAAGAGCACTGAGAAGTGAAAGCGATTGTGAAGGAGCTCTTTGGCTGCTCGTGTGCTCTTCGCTGCACTGCGCCGCTCGCAAGCGGCTGCGTTCTTCGGCGTCTGCCGTCCGGAGAGAGCTGAACTGCAGCGGTCAGTTTCAGCTCTGCCCAACAGCGTGCTCTCAGTTCTGCGGACAAGCACGCCCTGTTGCCTTGGCTCCGAGTGCAAAGTCCCTAGCGAGCACTCACTCAGTGCAATGCACCCAGAAAGACGCTCTCGCTCGTCTTTCAAGCAGCGATTCCTAACAGCAGAAGCAGCAGAGGCACAAACTGGATGACGAGAAGGGACAATGTAGAACACGTCTCTGTCCTGGCACATTGTCGTGTGCGATATGTCCCTCCGGGTCTTCGGTCCTTGCGAAGCTCTATGTACTGCGAGCGCTGCTACTTGCAGCTGAGAAGGACCGCGGAGCTAGCAGCGAATTCGGAGAGCGCTAAGCACGAAGTCAAGAAGCGAGACGTGTCCCTGCAACGCGGTGCTAAGAGCAGCTTCCTCGCGGCGGGGGCGAGCTCCGGCCACAAGATATTCTCGTCGTAGCAACGGATCTCCGTGAAGGGCGTAGGCGAAAAGCTTTCGTTTTCCATTCGAACTGCGAGAGAGGCAGACTGTTACACGGAGCTCTGAGAACAAAGGTGCACGCCCTAGGCGGGCTTGGGCAGAAGAAGCGTTCTCGAGCTCTTGGCTGCCCGCACACTGCTGGGTATGTGGCGCCCCTGCAGCGGCTTCTGGCCGCCGGCAAGTGAAAGCGGAGCAAGGCGTGGGCGAGGGCGGTGAACGAAGCGGCAAGAGCGCCGTGCTTGTGTGCACCACGTTAGAGGCTACTAGGAGAGGAAGGTGGTTGACTCTCGCTTGCCTTCCCAAGTGCCCTTAGCAGTCGGAAGGAGCAAGCTGAAGCACTGCTGCTTGTGCTGCTCCTTGGTTCCCTTGCAGCCCGCTCTGAAAGCATTGGCGGTCACTTCTAGGCGCCGAGTTGCACACACGCAGCACCACGCTAAGTGCCGCAGAGAAGGGAAATCCAGAGTGCAGCGAGGAGCTGGACGTGGCTTACGTGCAGTAAGGAAAAGGTGAACCTAAGCAGTGCCTCTTCAATCTGGCCGCCTCTGCTCTGGTAGCAACTTTTGCAAGTCGGCAAAGGGAGCCGCGAGTATGTAGAACGGAGGGCGGCGAGACGCCGTGTGTTATGCGCCCTTTCAGGGCTGCTGACAAGGGGCTACTTTAAGAACGCCTTCTTCGTCCTCGCGTCCTTCTCGCTTCGTTCTAGCTGCATGGAGTACAGCACAGCGAAGGAGTGAAGACGGGCACTGCCCCAGCTTTTGCCCTGGCGTGCAACGGCTGTGTGCTGCTTTTCCAAGCAGCAAGAGCACTGAGAAGTGAAAGCGATTGTGAAGGAGCTCTTTGGCTGCTCGTGTGCTCTTCGCTGCACTGCGCCGCTCGCAAGCGGCTGCGTTCTTCGGCGTCTGCCGTCCGGAGAGAGCTGAACTGCAGCGGTCAGTTTCAGCTCTGCCCAACAGCGTGCTCTCAGTTCTGCGGACAAGCACGCCCTGTTGCCTTGGCTCCGAGTGCAAAGTCCCTAGCGAGCACTCACTCAGTGCAATGCACCCAGAAAGACGCTCTCGCTCGTCTTTCAAGGAGCGATTCCTAACAGCAGAAGCAGCAGAGGCACAAACTGGATGACGAGAAGGGACAATGTAGAACACGTCTCTGTCCTGGCACATTGTCGTGTGCGATATGTCCCTCCGGGTCTTCGGTCCTTGCGAAGCTCTATGTACTGCGAGCGCTGCTACTTGCAGCTGAGAAGGACCGCGGAGCTAGCAGCGAATTCGGAGAGCGCTAAGCACGAAGTCAAGAAGCGAGACGTGTCCCTGCAACGCGGTGCTAAGAGCAGCTTCCTCGCGGCGGGGGCGAGCTCCGGCCACAAGACATTCTCGTCGTAGCAACGGATCTCCGTGAAGGGCGTAGGCGAAAAGCTTTCGTTTTCCATTCGAACTGCGAGAGAGGCAGACTGTTACACGGAGCTCTGAGAACAAAGGTGCACGCCCTAGGCGGGCTTGGGCAGAAGAAGCGTTCTCGAGCTCTTGGCTGCCCGCACACTGCTGGGTATGTGGCGCCCCTGCAGCGGCTTCTGGCCGCCGGCAAGTGAAAGCGGAGCAAGGCGTGGGCGAGGGCGGTGAACGAAGCGGCAAGAGCGCCGTGCTTGTGTGCACCACGTTAGAGGCTACTAGGAGAGGAAGGTGGTTGACTCTCGCTTGCCTTCCCAAGTGCCCTTAGCAGTCGGAAGGAGCAAGCTGAAGCACTGCTGCTTGTGCTGCTCCTTGGTTCCCTTGCAGCCCGCTCTGAAAGCATTGGCGGTCACTTCTAGGCGCCGAGTTGCACACACGCAGCACCACGCTAAGTGCCGCAGAGAAGGGAAATCCAGAGTGCAGCGAGGAGCTGGACGTGGCTTACGTGCAGTAAGGAAAAGGTGAACCTAAGCAGTGCCTCTTCAATCTGGCCGCCTCTGCTCTGGTAGCAACTTTTGCAAGTCGGCAAAGGGAGCCGCGAGTATGTAGAACGGAGGGCGGCGAGACGCCGTGTGTTATGCGCCCTTTCAGGGCTGCTGACAAGGGGCTACTTTAAGAACGCCTTCTTCGTCCTCGCGTCCTTCTCGCTTCGTTCTAGCTGCATGGAGTACAGCACAGCGAAGGAGTGAAGACGGGCACTGCCCCAGCTTTTGCCCTGGCGTGCAACGGCTGTGTGCTGCTTTTCCAAGCAGCAAGAGCACTGAGAAGTGAAAGCGATTGTGAAGGAGCTCTTTGGCTGCTCGTGTGCTCTTCGCTGCACTGCGCCGCTCGCAAGCGGCTGCGTTCTTCGGCGTCTGCCGTCCGGAGAGAGCTGAACTGCAGCGGTCAGTTTCAGCTCTGCCCAACAGCGTGCTCTCAGTTCTGCGGACAAGCACGCCCTGTTGCCTTGGCTCCGAGTGCAAAGTCCCTAGCGAGCACTCACTCAGTGCAATGCACCCAGAAAGACGCTCTCGCTCGTCTTTCAAGGAGCGATTCCTAACAGCAGAAGCAGCAGAGGCACAAACTGGATGACGAGAAGGGACAATGTAGAACACGTCTCTGTCCTGGCACATTGTCGTGTGCGATATGTCCCTCCGGGTCTTCGGTCCTTGCGAAGCTCTATGTACTGCGAGCGCTGCTACTTGCAGCTGAGAAGGACCGCGGAGCTAGCAGCGAATTCGGAGAGCGCTAAGCACGAAGTCAAGAAGCGAGACGTGTCCCTGCAACGCGGTGCTAAGAGCAGCTTCCTCGCGGCGGGGGCGAGCTCCGGCCACAAGACATTCTCGTCGTAGCAACGGATCTCCGTGAAGGGCGTAGGCGAAAAGCTTTCGTTTTCCATTCGAACTGCGAGAGACGCAGACTGTTACACGGAGCTCTGAGAACAAAGGTGCACGCCCTAGGCGGGCTTGGGCAGAAGAAGCGTTCTCGAGCTCTTGGCTGCCCGCACACTGCTGGGTATGTGGCGCCCCTGCAGCGGCTTCTGGCCGCCGGCAAGTGAAAGCGGAGCAAGGCGTGGGCGAGGGCGGTGAACGAAGCGGCAAGAGCGCCGTGCTTGTGTGCACCACGTTAGAGGCTACTAGGAGAGGAAGGTGGTTGACTCTCGCTTGCCTTCCCAAGTGCCCTTAGCAGTCGGAAGGAGCAAGCTGAAGCACTGCTGCTTGTGCTGCTCCTTGGTTCCCTTGCAGCCCGCTCTGAAAGCATTGGCGGTCACTTCTAGGCGCCGAGTTGCACACACGCAGCACCACGCTAAGTGCCGCGGAGAAGGGAAATCCAGAGTGCAGCGAGGAGCTGGACGTGGCTTACGTGCAGTAAGGAAAAGGTGAACCTAAGCAGTGCCTCTTCAATCTGGCCGCCTCTGCTCTGGTAGCAACTTTTGCAAGTCGGCAAAGGGAGCCGCGAGTATGTAGAACGGAGGGCGGCGAGACGCCGTGTGTTATGCGCCCTTTCAGGGCTGCTGACAAGGGGCTACTTTAAGAACGCCTTCTTCGTCCTCGCGTCCTTCTCGCTTCGTTCTAGCTGCATGGAGTACAGCACAGCGAAGGAGTGAAGACGGGCACTGCCCCAGCTTTTGCCCTGGCGTGCAACGGCTGTGTGCTGCTTTTCCAAGCAGCAAGAGCACTGAGAAGTGAAAGCGATTGTGAAGGAGCTCTTTGGCTGCTCGTGTGCTCTTCGCTGCACTGCGCCGCTCGCAAGCGGCTGCGTTCTTCGGCGTCTGCCGTCCGGAGAGAGCTGAACTGCAGCGGTCAGTTTCAGCTCTGCCCAACAGCGTGCTCTCAGTTCTGCGGACAAGCACGCCCTGTTGCCTTGGCTCCGAGTGCAAAGTCCCTAGCGAGCACTCACTCAGTGCAATGCACCCAGAAAGACGCTCTCGCTCGTCTTTCAAGGAGCGATTCCTAACAGCAGAAGCAGCAGAGGCACAAACTGGATGACGAGAAGGGACAATGTAGAACACGTCTCTGTCCTGGCACATTGTCGTGTGCGATATGTCCCTCCGGGTCTTCGGTCCTTGCGAAGCTCTATGTACTGCGAGCGCTGCTACTTGCAGCTGAGAAGGACCGCGGAGCTAGCAGCGAATTCGGAGAGCGCTAAGCACGAAGTCAAGAAGCGAGACGTGTCCCTGCAACGCGGTGCTAAGAGCAGCTTCCTCGCGGCGGGGGCGAGCTCCGGCCACAAGACATTCTCGTCGTAGCAACGGATCTCCGTGAAGGGCGTAGGCGAAAAGCTTTCGTTTTCCATTCGAACTGCGAGAGACGCAGACTGTTACACGGAGCTCTGAGAACAAAGGTGCACGCCCTAGGCTGGCTTGGGCAGAAGAAGCGTTCTCGAGCTCTTGGCTGCCCGCACACTGCTGGGTATGTGGCGCCCCTGCAGCGGCTTCTGGCCGCCGGCAAGTGAAAGCGGAGCAAGGCGTGGGCGAGGGCGAGGGCGGTGAACGAAGCGGCTATGTGCCGTGCTTGTGTGCACCACGTTAGAGGCTACTAGGAGAGGAAGGTGGTTGACTCTCGCTTGCCTTCCCAAGTGCCCTTAGCAGTCGGAAGGAGCAAGCTGAAGCACTGCTGCTTGTGCTGCTCCTTGGTTCCCTTGCAGCCCGCTCTGAAAGCATTGGCGGTCACTTCTAGGCGCCGAGTTGCACACACGCAGCACCACGCTAAGTGCCGCGGAGAAGGGAAATCCAGAGTGCAGCGAGGAGCTGGACGTGGCTTACGTGCAGTAAGGAAAAGGTGAACCTAAGCAGTGCCTCTTCAATCTGGCCGCCTCTGCTCTGGTAGCAACTTTTGCAAGTCGGCAAAGGGAGCCGCGAGTATGTAGAACGGAGGGCAGCGAGACGCCGTGTGTTATGCGCCCTTTCAGGGCTGCTGACAAGGGGCTACTTTAAGAACGCCTTCTTCGTCCTCGCGTCCTTCTCGCTTCGTTCTAGCTGCATGGAGTACAGCACAGCGAAGGAGTGAAGACGGGCACTGCCCCAGCTTTTGCCCTGGCGTGCAACGGCTGTGTGCTGCTTTTCCAAGCAGCAAGAGCACTGAGAAGTGAAAGCGATTGTGAAGGAGCTCTTTGGCTGCTCGTGTGCTCTTCGCTGCACTGCGCCGCTCGCAAGCGGCTGCGTTCTTCGGCGTCTGCCGTCCGGAGAGAGCTGAACTGCAGCGGTCAGTTTCAGCTCTGCCCAACAGCGTGCTCTCAGTTCTGCGGACAAGCACGCCCTGTTGCCTTGGCTCCGAGTGCAAAGTCCCTAGCGAGCACTCACTCAGTGCAATGCACCCAGAAAGACGCTCTCGCTCGTCTTTCAAGGAGCGATTCCTAACAGCAGAAGCAGCAGAGGCACAAACTGGATGACGAGAAGGGACAATGTAGAACACGTCTCTGTCCTGGCACATTGTCGTGTGCGATATGTCCCTCCGGGTCTTCGGTCCTTGCGAAGCTCTATGTACTGCGAGCGCTGCTACTTGCAGCTGAGAAGGACCGCGGAGCTAGCAGCGAATTCGGAGAGCGCTAAGCACGAAGTCAAGAAGCGAGACGTGTCCCTGCAACGCGGTGCTAAGAGCAGCTTCCTCGCGGCGGGGGCGAGCTCCGGCCACAAGACATTCTCGTCGTAGCAACGGATCTCCGTGAAGGGCGTAGGCGAAAAGCTTTCGTTTTCCATTCGAACTGCGAGAGACGCAGACTGTTACACGGAGCTCTGAGAACAAAGGTGCACGCCCTAGGCTGGCTTGGGCAGAAGAAGCGTTCTCGAGCTCTTGGCTGCCCGCACACTGCTGGGTATGTGGCGCCCCTGCAGCGGCTTCTGGCCGCCGGCAAGTGAAAGCGGAGCAAGGCGTGGGCGAGGGCGAGGGCGGTGAACGAAGCGGCTATGTGCCGTGCTTGTGTGCACCACGTTAGAGGCTACTAGGAGAGGAAGGTGGTTGACTCTCGCTTGCCTTCCCAAGTGCCCTTAGCAGTCGGAAGGAGCAAGCTGAAGCACTGCTGCTTGTGCTGCTCCTTGGTTCCCTTGCAGCCCGCTCTGAAAGCATTGGCGGTCACTTCTAGGCGCCGAGTTGCACACACGCAGCACCACGCTAAGTGCCGCGGAGAAGGGAAATCCAGAGTGCAGCGAAGAGCTGGACGTGGCTTACGTGCAGTAAGGAAAAGGTGAACCTAAGCAGTGCCTCTTCAATCTGGCCGCCTCTGCTCTGGTAGCAACTTTTGCAAGTCGGCAAAGGGAGCCGCGAGTATGTAGAACGGAGGGCAGCGAGACGCCGTGTGTTATGCGCCCTTTCAGGGCTGCTGACAAGGGGCTACTTTAAGAACGCCTTCTTCGTCCTCGCGTCCTTCTCGCTTCGTTCTAGCTGCATGGAGTACAGCACAGCGAAGGAGTGAAGACGGGCACTGCCCCAGCTTTTGCCCTGGCGTGCAACGGCTGTGTGCTGCTTTTCCAAGCAGCAAGAGCACTGAGAAGTGAAAGCGATTGTGAAGGAGCTCTTTGGCTGCTCGTGTGCTCTTCGCTGCACTGCGCCGCTCGCAAGCGGCTGCGTTCTTCGGCGTCTGCCGTCCGGAGAGAGCTGAACTGCAGCGGTCAGTTTCAGCTCTGCCCAACAGCGTGCTCTCAGTTCTGCGGACAAGCACGCCCTGTTGCCTTGGCTCCGAGTGCAAAGTCCCTAGCGAGCACTCACTCAGTGCAATGCACCCAGAAAGACGCTCTCGCTCGTCTTTCAAGCAGCGATTCCTAACAGCAGAAGCAGCAGAGGCACAAACTGGATGACGAGAAGGGACAATGTAGAACACGTCTCTGTCCTGGCACATTGTCGTGTGCGATATGTCCCTCCGGGTCTTCGGTCCTTGCGAAGCTCTATGTACTGCGAGCGCTGCTACTTGCAGCTGAGAAGGACCGCGGAGCTAGCAGCGAATTCGGAGAGCGCTAAGCACGAAGTCAAGAAGCGAGACGTGTCCCTGCAACGCGGTGCTAAGAGCAGCTTCCTCGCGGCGGGGGCGAGCTCCGGCCACAAGACATTCTCGTCGTAGCAACGGATCTCCGTGAAGGGCGTAGGCGAAAAGCTTTCGTTTTCCATTCGAACTGCGAGAGAGGCAGACTGTTACACGGAGCTCTGAGAACAAAGGTGCACGCCCTAGGCGGGCTTGGGCAGAAGAAGCGTTCTCGAGCTCTTGGCTGCCCGCACACTGCTGGGTATGTGGCGCCCCTGCAGCGGCTTCTGGCCGCCGGCAAGTGAAAGCGGAGCAAGGCGTGGGCGAGGGCGGTGAACGAAGCGGCAAGAGCGCCGTGCTTGTGTGCACCACGTTAGAGGCTACTAGGAGAGGAAGGTGGTTGACTCTCGCTTGCCTTCCCAAGTGCCCTTAGCAGTCGGAAGGAGCAAGCTGAAGCACTGCTGCTTGTGCTGCTCCTTGGTTCCCTTGCAGCCCGCTCTGAAAGCATTGGCGGTCACTTCTAGGCGCCGAGTTGCACACACGCAGCACCGCGCTAAGTGCCGCGGAGAAGGGAAATCCAGAGTGCAGCGAGGAGCTGGACGTGGCTTACGTGCAGTAAGGAAAAGGTGAACCTAAGCAGTGCCTCTTCAATCTGGCCGCCTCTGCTCTGGTAGCAACTTTTGCAAGTCGGCAAAGGGAGCCGCGAGTATGTAGAACGGAGGGCAGCGAGACGCCGTGTGTTATGCGCCCTTTCAGGGCTGCTGACAAGGGGCTACTTTAAGAACGCCTTCTTCGTCCTCGCGTCCTTCTCGCTTCGTTCTAGCTGCATGGAGTACAGCACAGCGAAGGAGTGAAGACGGGCACTGCCCCAGCTTTTGCCCTGGCGTGCAACGGCTGTGTGCTGCTTTTCCAAGCAGCAAGAGCACTGAGAAGTGAAAGCGATTGTGAAGGAGCTCTTTGGCTGCTCGTGTGCTCTTCGCTGCACTGCGCCGCTCGCAAGCGGCTGCGTTCTTCGGCGTCTGCCGTCCGGAGAGAGCTGAACTGCAGCGGTCAGTTTCAGCTCTGCCCAACAGCGTGCTCTCAGTTCTGCGGACAAGCACGCCCTGTTGCCTTGGCTCCGAGTGCAAAGTCCCTAGCGAGCACTCACTCAGTGCAATGCACCCAGAAAGACGCTCTCGCTCGTCTTTCACGGAGCGATTCCTAACAGCAGAAGCAGCAGAGGCACAAACTGGATGACGAGAAGGGACAATGTAGAACACGTCTCTGTCCTGGCACATTGTCGTGTGCGATATGTCCCTCCGGGTCTTCGGTCCTTGCGAAGCTCTATGTACTGCGAGCGCTGCTACTTGCAGCTGAGAAGGACCGCGGAGCTAGCAGCGAATTCGGAGAGCGCTAAGCACGAAGTCAAGAAGCGAGACGTGTCCCTGCAACGCGGTGCTAAGAGCAGCTTCCTCGCGGCGGGGGCGAGCTCCGGCCACAAGACATTCTCGTCGCAGCAACGGATCTCCGTGAAGGGCGTAGGCGAAAAGCTTTCGTTTTCCATTCGAACTGCGAGAGACGCAGACTGTTACACGGAGCTCTGAGAACAAAGGTGCACGCCCTAGGCGGGCTTGGGCAGAAGAAGCGTTCTCGAGCTCTTGGCTGCCCGCACACTGCTGGGTATGTGGCGCCCCTGCAGCGGCTTCTGGCCGCCGGCAAGTGAAAGCGGAGCAAGGCGTGGGCGAGGGCGGTGAACGAAGCGGCTATGTGCCGTGCTTGTGTGCACCACGTTAGAGGCTACTAGGAGAGGAAGGTGGTTGACTCTCGCTTGCCTTCCCAAGTGCCCTTAGCAGTCGGAAGGAGCAAGCTGAAGCACTGCTGCTTGTGCTGCTCCTTGGTTCCCTTGCAGCCCGCTCTGAAAGCATTGGCGGTCACTTCTAGGCGCCGAGTTGCACACACACAGCACCGCGTTAAGTGTCGCGGAGAAGGGAAATCCAGAGTGCAGCGAGGAGCTGGACGTGGCTTACGTGCAGTAAGGAAAAGGTGAACCTAAGCAGTGCCTCTTCAATCTGGCCGCCTCTGCTCTGGTAGCAACTTTTGCAAGTCGGCAAAGGGAGCCGCGAGTATGTAGAACGGAGGGCGGCGAGACGCCGTGTGTTATGCGCCCTTTCAGGGCTGCTGACAAGGGGCTACTTTAAGAACGCCTTCTTCGTCCTCGCGTCCTTCTCGCTTCGCTCTAGCTGCATGGAGTACAGCACAGCGAAGGAGTGAAGACGGGCACTGCCCCAGCTTTTGCCCTGGCGTGCAACGGCTGTGTGCTGCTTTTCCAAGCAGCAAGAGCACTGAGAAGTGAAAGCGATTGTGAAGGAGCTCTTTGGCTGCTCGTGTGCTCTTCGCTGCACTGCGCCGCTCGCAAGCGGCTGCGTTCTTCGGCGTCTGCCGTCCGGAGAGAGCTGAACTGCAGCGGTCAGTTTCAGCTCTGCCCAACAGCGTGCTCTCAGTTCTGCGGACAAGCACGTCCTGTTGCCTTGGCTCCGAGTGCAAAGTCCCTAGCGAGCACTCACTCAGTGCAATGCACCCAGAAAGACGCTCTCGCTCGTCTTTCAAGCAGCGATTCCTAACAGCAGAAGCAGCAGAGGCACAAACTGGATGACGAGAAGGGACAATGTAGAACACGTCTCTGTCCTGGCACATTGTCGTGTGCGATATGTCCCTCCGGGTCTTCGGTCCTTGCGAAGCTCTATGTACTGCGAGCGCTGCTACTTGCAGCTGAGAAGGACCGCGGAGCTAGCAGCGAATTCGGAGAGCGCTAAGCACGAAGTCAAGAAGCGAGACGTGTCCCTGCAACGCGGTGCTAAGAGCAGCTTCCTCGCGGCGGGGGCGAGCTCCGGCCACAAGACATTCTCGTCGTAACAACGGATCTCCGTGAAGGGCGTAGGCGAAAAGCTTTCGTTTTCCATTCGAACTGCGAGAGACGCAGACTGTTACACGGAGCTCTGAGAACAAAGGTGCACGCCCTAGGCGGGCTTGGGCAGAAGAAGCGTTCTCGAGCTCTTGGCTGCCCGCACACTGCTGGGTATGTGGCGCCCCTGCAGCGGCTTCTGGCCGCCGGCAAGTGAAAGCGGAGCAAGGCGTGGGCGAGGGCGGTGAACGAAGCGGCAAGAGCGCCGTGCTTGTGTGCACCACGTTAGAGGCTACTAGGAGAGGAAGGTGGTTGACTCTCGCTTGCCTTCCCAAGTGCCCTTAGCAGTCGGAAGGAGCAAGCTGAAGCACTGCTGCTTGTGCTGCTCCTTGGTTCCCTTGCAGCCCGCTCTGAAAGCATTGGCGGTCACTTCTAGGCGCCGAGTTGCACACACGCAGCACCACGCTAAGTGCCGCGGAGAAGGGAAATCCAGAGTGCAGCGAGGAGCTGGACGTGGCTTACGTGCAGTAAGGAAAAGGTGAACCTAAGCAGTGCCTCTTCAATCTGGCCGCCTCTGCTCTGGTAGCAACTTTTGCAAGTCGGCAAAGGGAGCCGCGAGTATGTAGAACGGAGGGCAGCGAGACGCCGTGTGTTATGCGCCCTTTCAGGGCTGCTGACAAGGGGCTACTTTAAGAACGCCTTCTTCGTCCTCGCGTCCTTCTCGCTTCGTTCTAGCTGCATGGAGTACAGCACAGCGAAGGAGTGAAGACGGGCACTGCCCCAGCTTTTGCCCTGGCGTGCAACGGCTGTGTGCTGCTTTTCCAAGCAGCAAGAGCACTGAGAAGTGAAAGCGATTGTGAAGGAGCTCTTTGGCTGCTCGTGTGCTCTTCGCTGCACTGCGCCGCTCGCAAGCGGCTGCGTTCTTCGGCGTCTGCCGTCCGGAGAGAGCTGAACTGCAGCGGTCAGTTTCAGCTCTGCCCAACAGCGTGCTCTCAGTTCTGCGGACAAGCACGCCCTGTTGCCTTGGCTCCGAGTGCAAAGTCCCTAGCGAGCACTCACTCAGTGCAATGCACCCAGAAAGACGCTCTCGCTCGTCTTTCACGGAGCGATTCCTAACAGCAGAAGCAGCAGAGGCACAAACTGGATGACGAGAAGGGACAATGTAGAACACGTCTCTGTCCTGGCACATTGTCGTGTGCGATATGTCCCTCCGGGTCTTCGGTCCTTGCGAAGCTCTATGTACTGCGAGCGCTGCTACTTGCAGCTGAGAAGGACCGCGGAGCTAGCAGCGAATTCGGAGAGCGCTAAGCACGAAGTCAAGAAGCGAGACGTGTCCCTGCAACGCGGTGCTAAGAGCAGCTTCCTCGCGGCGGGGGCGATCTCCGGCCACAAGACATTCTCGTCCTGGCAACGGATCTCTGTGAAGGGCGTAGGCGAAAAGCTTTCGTTTTCCATTCGAACTGCGAGAGAGGCAGACTGTTACACGGAGCTCTGAGAACAAAGGTGCACGCCCTAGGCTGGCTTGGGCAGAAGAAGCGTTCTCGAGCTCTTGGCTGCCCGCACACTGCTGGGTATGTGGCGCCCCTGCAGCGGCTTCTGGCCGCCGGCAAGTGAAAGCGGAGCAAGGCGTGGGCGAGGGCGAGGGCGGTGAACGAAGCGGCTATGTGCCGTGCTTGTGTGCACCACGTTAGAGGCTACTAGGAGAGGAAGGTGGTTGACTCTCGCTTGCCTTCCCAAGTGCCCTTAGCAGTCGGAAGGAGCAAGCTGAAGCACTGCTGCTTGTGCTGCTCCTTGGTTCCCTTGCAGCCCGCTCTGAAAGCATTGGCGGTCACTTCTAGGCGCCGAGTTGCACACACGCAGCACCACGCTAAGTGCCGCGGAGAAGGGAAATCCAGAGTGCAGCGAGGAGCTGGACGTGGCTTACGTGCAGTAAGGAAAAGGTGAACCTAAGCAGTGCCTCTTCAATCTGGCCGCCTCTGCTCTGGTAGCAACTTTTGCAAGTCGGCAAAGGGAGCCGCGAGTATGTAGAACGGAGGGCAGCGAGACGCCGTGTGTTATGCGCCCTTTCAGGGCTGCTGACAAGGGGCTACTTTAAGAACGCCTTCTTCGTCCTCGCGTCCTTCTCGCTTCGTTCTAGCTGCATGGAGTACAGCACAGCGAAGGAGTGAAGACGGGCACTGCCCCAGCTTTTGCCCTGGCGTGCAACGGCTGTGTGCTGCTTTTCCAAGCAGCAAGAGCACTGAGAAGTGAAAGCGATTGTGAAGGAGCTCTTTGGCTGCTCGTGTGCTCTTCGCTGCACTGCGCCGCTCGCAAGCGGCTGCGTTCTTCGGCGTCTGCCGTCCGGAGAGAGCTGAACTGCAGCGGTCAGTTTCAGCTCTGCCCAACAGCGTGCTCTCAGTTCTGCGGACAAGCACGCCCTGTTGCCTTGGCTCCGAGTGCAAAGTCCCTAGCGAGCACTCACTCAGTGCAATGCACCCAGAAAGACGCTCTCGCTCGTCTTTCAAGCAGCGATTCCTAACAGCAGAAGCAGCAGAGGCACAAACTGGATGACGAGAAGGGACAATGTAGAACACGTCTCTGTCCTGGCACATTGTCGTGTGCGATATGTCCCTCCGGGTCTTCGGTCCTTGCGAAGCTCTATGTACTGCGAGCGCTGCTACTTGCAGCTGAGAAGGACCGCGGAGCTAGCAGCGAATTCGGAGAGCGCTAAGCACGAAGTCAAGAAGCGAGACGTGTCCCTGCAACGCGGTGCTAAGAGCAGCTTCCTCGCGGCGGGGGCGAGCTCCGGCCACAAGACATTCTCGTCGTAGCAACGGATCTCCGTGAAGGGCGTAGGCGAAAAGCTTTCGTTTTCCATTCGAACTGCGAGAGAGGCAGACTGTTACACGGAGCTCTGAGAACAAAGGTGCACGCCCTAGGCGGGCTTGGGCAGAAGAAGCGTTCTCGAGCTCTTGGCTGCCCGCACACTGCTGGGTATGTGGCGCCCCTGCAGCGGCTTCTGGCCGCCGGCAAGTGAAAGCGGAGCAAGGCGTGGGCGAGGGCGGTGAACGAAGCGGCAAGAGCGCCGTGCTTGTGTGCACCACGTTAGAGGCTACTAGGAGAGGAAGGTGGTTGACTCTCGCTTGCCTTCCCAAGTGCCCTTAGCAGTCGGAAGGAGCAAGCTGAAGCACTGCTGCTTGTGCTGCTCCTTGGTTCCCTTGCAGCCCGCTCTGAAAGCATTGGCGGTCACTTCTAGGCGCCGAGTTGCACACACGCAGCACCACGCTAAGTGCCGCGGAGAAGGGAAATCCAGAGTGCAGCGAGGAGCTGGACGTGGCTTACGTGCAGTAAGGAAAAGGTGAACCTAAGCAGTGCCTCTTCAATCTGGCCGCCTCTGCTCTGGTAGCAACTTTTGCAAGTCGGCAAAGGGAGCCGCGAGTATGTAGAACGGAGGGCGGCGAGACGCCGTGTGTTATGCGCCCTTTCAGGGCTGCTGACAAGGGGCTACTTTAAGAACGCCTTCTTCGTCCTCGCGTCCTTCTCGCTTCGTTCTAGCTGCATGGAGTACAGCACAGCGAAGGAGTGAAGACGGGCACTGCCCCAGCTTTTGCCCTGGCGTGCAACGGCTGTGTGCTGCTTTTCCAAGCAGCAAGAGCACTGAGAAGTGAAAGCGATTGTGAAGGAGCTCTTTGGCTGCTCGTGTGCTCTTCGCTGCACTGCGCCGCTCGCAAGCGGCTGCGTTCTTCGGCGTCTGCCGTCCGGAGAGAGCTGAACTGCAGCGGTCAGTTTCAGCTCTGCCCAACAGCGTGCTCTCAGTTCTGCGGACAAGCACGCCCTGTTGCCTTGGCTCCGAGTGCAAAGTCCCTAGCGAGCACTCACTCAGTGCAATGCACCCAGAAAGACGCTCTCGCTCGTCTTTCAAGGAGCGATTCCTAACAGCAGAAGCAGCAGAGGCACAAACTGGATGACGAGAAGGGACAATGTAGAACACGTCTCTGTCCTGGCACATTGTCGTGTGCGATATGTCCCTCCGGGTCTTCGGTCCTTGCGAAGCTCTATGTACTGCGAGCGCTGCTACTTGCAGCTGAGAAGGACCGCGGAGCTAGCAGCGAATTCGGAGAGCGCTAAGCACGAAGTCAAGAAGCGAGACGTGTCCCTGCAACGCGGTGCTAAGAGCAGCTTCCTCGCGGCGGGGGCGAGCTCCGGCCACAAGACATTCTCGTCGTAGCAACGGATCTCCGTGAAGGGCGTAGGCGAAAAGCTTTCGTTTTCCATTCGAACTGCGAGAGACGCAGACTGTTACACGGAGCTCTGAGAACAAAGGTGCACGCCCTAGGCTGGCTTGGGCAGAAGAAGCGTTCTCGAGCTCTTGGCTGCCCGCACACTGCTGGGTATGTGGCGCCCCTGCAGCGGCTTCTGGCCGCCGGCAAGTGAAAGCGGAGCAAGGCGTGGGCGAGGGCGAGGGCGGTGAACGAAGCGGCTATGTGCCGTGCTTGTGTGCACCACGTTAGAGGCTACTAGGAGAGGAAGGTGGTTGACTCTCGCTTGCCTTCCCAAGTGCCCTTAGCAGTCGGAAGGAGCAAGCTGAAGCACTGCTGCTTGTGCTGCTCCTTGGTTCCCTTGCAGCCCGCTCTGAAAGCATTGGCGGTCACTTCTAGGCGCCGAGTTGCACACACGCAGCACCACGCTAAGTGCCGCGGAGAAGGGAAATCCAGAGTGCAGCGAGGAGCTGGACGTGGCTTACGTGCAGTAAGGAAAAGGTGAACCTAAGCAGTGCCTCTTCAATCTGGCCGCCTCTGCTCTGGTAGCAACTTTTGCAAGTCGGCAAAGGGAGCCGCGAGTATGTAGAACGGAGGGCAGCGAGACGCCGTGTGTTATGCGCCCTTTCAGGGCTGCTGACAAGGGGCTACTTTAAGAACGCCTTCTTCGTCCTCGCGTCCTTCTCGCTTCGTTCTAGCTGCATGGAGTACAGCACAGCGAAGGAGTGAAGACGGGCACTGCCCCAGCTTTTGCCCTGGCGTGCAACGGCTGTGTGCTGCTTTTCCAAGCAGCAAGAGCACTGAGAAGTGAAAGCGATTGTGAAGGAGCTCTTTGGCTGCTCGTGTGCTCTTCGCTGCACTGCGCCGCTCGCAAGCGGCTGCGTTCTTCGGCGTCTGCCGTCCGGAGAGAGCTGAACTGCAGCGGTCAGTTTCAGCTCTGCCCAACAGCGTGCTCTCAGTTCTGCGGACAAGCACGCCCTGTTGCCTTGGCTCCGAGTGCAAAGTCCCTAGCGAGCACTCACTCAGTGCAATGCACCCAGAAAGACGCTCTCGCTCGTCTTTCAAGGAGCGATTCCTAACAGCAGAAGCAGCAGAGGCACAAACTGGATGACGAGAAGGGACAATGTAGAACACGTCTCTGTCCTGGCACATTGTCGTGTGCGATATGTCCCTCCGGGTCTTCGGTCCTTGCGAAGCTCTATGTACTGCGAGCGCTGCTACTTGCAGCTGAGAAGGACCGCGGAGCTAGCAGCGAATTCGGAGAGCGCTAAGCACGAAGTCAAGAAGCGAGACGTGTCCCTGCAACGCGGTGCTAAGAGCAGCTTCCTCGCGGCGGGGGCGAGCTCCGGCCACAAGACATTCTCGTCGTAGCAACGGATCTCCGTGAAGGGCGTAGGCGAAAAGCTTTCGTTTTCCATTCGAACTGCGAGAGACGCAGACTGTTACACGGAGCTCTGAGAACAAAGGTGCACGCCCTAGGCTGGCTTGGGCAGAAGAAGCGTTCTCGAGCTCTTGGCTGCCCGCACACTGCTGGGTATGTGGCGCCCCTGCAGCGGCTTCTGGCCGCCGGCAAGTGAAAGCGGAGCAAGGCGTGGGCGAGGGCGAGGGCGGTGAACGAAGCGGCTATGTGCCGTGCTTGTGTGCACCACGTTAGAGGCTACTAGGAGAGGAAGGTGGTTGACTCTCGCTTGCCTTCCCAAGTGCCCTTAGCAGTCGGAAGGAGCAAGCTGAAGCACTGCTGCTTGTGCTGCTCCTTGGTTCCCTTGCAGCCCGCTCTGAAAGCATTGGCGGTCACTTCTAGGCGCCGAGTTGCACACACGCAGCACCACGCTAAGTGCCGCGGAGAAGGGAAATCCAGAGTGCAGCGAAGAGCTGGACGTGGCTTACGTGCAGTAAGGAAAAGGTGAACCTAAGCAGTGCCTCTTCAATCTGGCCGCCTCTGCTCTGGTAGCAACTTTTGCAAGTCGGCAAAGGGAGCCGCGAGTATGTAGAACGGAGGGCAGCGAGACGCCGTGTGTTATGCGCCCTTTCAGGGCTGCTGACAAGGGGCTACTTTAAGAACGCCTTCTTCGTCCTCGCGTCCTTCTCGCTTCGTTCTAGCTGCATGGAGTACAGCACAGCGAAGGAGTGAAGACGGGCACTGCCCCAGCTTTTGCCCTGGCGTGCAACGGCTGTGTGCTGCTTTTCCAAGCAGCAAGAGCACTGAGAAGTGAAAGCGATTGTGAAGGAGCTCTTTGGCTGCTCGTGTGCTCTTCGCTGCACTGCGCCGCTCGCAAGCGGCTGCGTTCTTCGGCGTCTGCCGTCCGGAGAGAGCTGAACTGCAGCGGTCAGTTTCAGCTCTGCCCAACAGCGTGCTCTCAGTTCTGCGGACAAGCACGCCCTGTTGCCTTGGCTCCGAGTGCAAAGTCCCTAGCGAGCACTCACTCAGTGCAATGCACCCAGAAAGACGCTCTCGCTCGTCTTTCAAGCAGCGATTCCTAACAGCAGAAGCAGCAGAGGCACAAACTGGATGACGAGAAGGGACAATGTAGAACACGTCTCTGTCCTGGCACATTGTCGTGTGCGATATGTCCCTCCGGGTCTTCGGTCCTTGCGAAGCTCTATGTACTGCGAGCGCTGCTACTTGCAGCTGAGAAGGACCGCGGAGCTAGCAGCGAATTCGGAGAGCGCTAAGCACGAAGTCAAGAAGCGAGACGTGTCCCTGCAACGCGGTGCTAAGAGCAGCTTCCTCGCGGCGGGGGCGAGCTCCGGCCACAAGACATTCTCGTCGTAGCAACGGATCTCCGTGAAGGGCGTAGGCGAAAAGCTTTCGTTTTCCATTCGAACTGCGAGAGAGGCAGACTGTTACACGGAGCTCTGAGAACAAAGGTGCACGCCCTAGGCGGGCTTGGGCAGAAGAAGCGTTCTCGAGCTCTTGGCTGCCCGCACACTGCTGGGTATGTGGCGCCCCTGCAGCGGCTTCTGGCCGCCGGCAAGTGAAAGCGGAGCAAGGCGTGGGCGAGGGCGGTGAACGAAGCGGCAAGAGCGCCGTGCTTGTGTGCACCACGTTAGAGGCTACTAGGAGAGGAAGGTGGTTGACTCTCGCTTGCCTTCCCAAGTGCCCTTAGCAGTCGGAAGGAGCAAGCTGAAGCACTGCTGCTTGTGCTGCTCCTTGGTTCCCTTGCAGCCCGCTCTGAAAGCATTGGCGGTCACTTCTAGGCGCCGAGTTGCACACACGCAGCACCGCGCTAAGTGCCGCGGAGAAGGGAAATCCAGAGTGCAGCGAGGAGCTGGACGTGGCTTACGTGCAGTAAGGAAAAGGTGAACCTAAGCAGTGCCTCTTCAATCTGGCCGCCTCTGCTCTGGTAGCAACTTTTGCAAGTCGGCAAAGGGAGCCGCGAGTATGTAGAACGGAGGGCAGCGAGACGCCGTGTGTTATGCGCCCTTTCAGGGCTGCTGACAAGGGGCTACTTTAAGAACGCCTTCTTCGTCCTCGCGTCCTTCTCGCTTCGTTCTAGCTGCATGGAGTACAGCACAGCGAAGGAGTGAAGACGGGCACTGCCCCAGCTTTTGCCCTGGCGTGCAACGGCTGTGTGCTGCTTTTCCAAGCAGCAAGAGCACTGAGAAGTGAAAGCGATTGTGAAGGAGCTCTTTGGCTGCTCGTGTGCTCTTCGCTGCACTGCGCCGCTCGCAAGCGGCTGCGTTCTTCGGCGTCTGCCGTCCGGAGAGAGCTGAACTGCAGCGGTCAGTTTCAGCTCTGCCCAACAGCGTGCTCTCAGTTCTGCGGACAAGCACGCCCTGTTGCCTTGGCTCCGAGTGCAAAGTCCCTAGCGAGCACTCACTCAGTGCAATGCACCCAGAAAGACGCTCTCGCTCGTCTTTCACGGAGCGATTCCTAACAGCAGAAGCAGCAGAGGCACAAACTGGATGACGAGAAGGGACAATGTAGAACACGTCTCTGTCCTGGCACATTGTCGTGTGCGATATGTCCCTCCGGGTCTTCGGTCCTTGCGAAGCTCTATGTACTGCGAGCGCTGCTACTTGCAGCTGAGAAGGACCGCGGAGCTAGCAGCGAATTCGGAGAGCGCTAAGCACGAAGTCAAGAAGCGAGACGTGTCCCTGCAACGCGGTGCTAAGAGCAGCTTCCTCGCGGCGGGGGCGAGCTCCGGCCACAAGACATTCTCGTCGCAGCAACGGATCTCCGTGAAGGGCGTAGGCGAAAAGCTTTCGTTTTCCATTCGAACTGCGAGAGACGCAGACTGTTACACGGAGCTCTGAGAACAAAGGTGCACGCCCTAGGCGGGCTTGGGCAGAAGAAGCGTTCTCGAGCTCTTGGCTGCCCGCACACTGCTGGGTATGTGGCGCCCCTGCAGCGGCTTCTGGCCGCCGGCAAGTGAAAGCGGAGCAAGGCGTGGGCGAGGGCGGTGAACGAAGCGGCTATGTGCCGTGCTTGTGTGCACCACGTTAGAGGCTACTAGGAGAGGAAGGTGGTTGACTCTCGCTTGCCTTCCCAAGTGCCCTTAGCAGTCGGAAGGAGCAAGCTGAAGCACTGCTGCTTGTGCTGCTCCTTGGTTCCCTTGCAGCCCGCTCTGAAAGCATTGGCGGTCACTTCTAGGCGCCGAGTTGCACACACACAGCACCGCGTTAAGTGTCGCGGAGAAGGGAAATCCAGAGTGCAGCGAGGAGCTGGACGTGGCTTACGTGCAGTAAGGAAAAGGTGAACCTAAGCAGTGCCTCTTCAATCTGGCCGCCTCTGCTCTGGTAGCAACTTTTGCAAGTCGGCAAAGGGAGCCGCGAGTATGTAGAACGGAGGGCGGCGAGACGCCGTGTGTTATGCGCCCTTTCAGGGCTGCTGACAAGGGGCTACTTTAAGAACGCCTTCTTCGTCCTCGCGTCCTTCTCGCTTCGCTCTAGCTGCATGGAGTACAGCACAGCGAAGGAGTGAAGACGGGCACTGCCCCAGCTTTTGCCCTGGCGTGCAACGGCTGTGTGCTGCTTTTCCAAGCAGCAAGAGCACTGAGAAGTGAAAGCGATTGTGAAGGAGCTCTTTGGCTGCTCGTGTGCTCTTCGCTGCACTGCGCCGCTCGCAAGCGGCTGCGTTCTTCGGCGTCTGCCGTCCGGAGAGAGCTGAACTGCAGCGGTCAGTTTCAGCTCTGCCCAACAGCGTGCTCTCAGTTCTGCGGACAAGCACGTCCTGTTGCCTTGGCTCCGAGTGCAAAGTCCCTAGCGAGCACTCACTCAGTGCAATGCACCCAGAAAGACGCTCTCGCTCGTCTTTCAAGCAGCGATTCCTAACAGCAGAAGCAGCAGAGGCACAAACTGGATGACGAGAAGGGACAATGTAGAACACGTCTCTGTCCTGGCACATTGTCGTGTGCGATATGTCCCTCCGGGTCTTCGGTCCTTGCGAAGCTCTATGTACTGCGAGCGCTGCTACTTGCAGCTGAGAAGGACCGCGGAGCTAGCAGCGAATTCGGAGAGCGCTAAGCACGAAGTCAAGAAGCGAGACGTGTCCCTGCAACGCGGTGCTAAGAGCAGCTTCCTCGCGGCGGGGGCGAGCTCCGGCCACAAGACATTCTCGTCGTAACAACGGATCTCCGTGAAGGGCGTAGGCGAAAAGCTTTCGTTTTCCATTCGAACTGCGAGAGACGCAGACTGTTACACGGAGCTCTGAGAACAAAGGTGCACGCCCTAGGCGGGCTTGGGCAGAAGAAGCGTTCTCGAGCTCTTGGCTGCCCGCACACTGCTGGGTATGTGGCGCCCCTGCAGCGGCTTCTGGCCGCCGGCAAGTGAAAGCGGAGCAAGGCGTGGGCGAGGGCGGTGAACGAAGCGGCAAGAGCGCCGTGCTTGTGTGCACCACGTTAGAGGCTACTAGGAGAGGAAGGTGGTTGACTCTCGCTTGCCTTCCCAAGTGCCCTTAGCAGTCGGAAGGAGCAAGCTGAAGCACTGCTGCTTGTGCTGCTCCTTGGTTCCCTTGCAGCCCGCTCTGAAAGCATTGGCGGTCACTTCTAGGCGCCGAGTTGCACACACGCAGCACCACGCTAAGTGCCGCGGAGAAGGGAAATCCAGAGTGCAGCGAGGAGCTGGACGTGGCTTACGTGCAGTAAGGAAAAGGTGAACCTAAGCAGTGCCTCTTCAATCTGGCCGCCTCTGCTCTGGTAGCAACTTTTGCAAGTCGGCAAAGGGAGCCGCGAGTATGTAGAACGGAGGGCAGCGAGACGCCGTGTGTTATGCGCCCTTTCAGGGCTGCTGACAAGGGGCTACTTTAAGAACGCCTTCTTCGTCCTCGCGTCCTTCTCGCTTCGTTCTAGCTGCATGGAGTACAGCACAGCGAAGGAGTGAAGACGGGCACTGCCCCAGCTTTTGCCCTGGCGTGCAACGGCTGTGTGCTGCTTTTCCAAGCAGCAAGAGCACTGAGAAGTGAAAGCGATTGTGAAGGAGCTCTTTGGCTGCTCGTGTGCTCTTCGCTGCACTGCGCCGCTCGCAAGCGGCTGCGTTCTTCGGCGTCTGCCGTCCGGAGAGAGCTGAACTGCAGCGGTCAGTTTCAGCTCTGCCCAACAGCGTGCTCTCAGTTCTGCGGACAAGCACGCCCTGTTGCCTTGGCTCCGAGTGCAAAGTCCCTAGCGAGCACTCACTCAGTGCAATGCACCCAGAAAGACGCTCTCGCTCGTCTTTCAAGCAGCGATTCCTAACAGCAGAAGCAGCAGAGGCACAAACTGGATGACGAGAAGGGACAATGTAGAACACGTCTCTGTCCTGGCACATTGTCGTGTGCGATATGTCCCTCCGGGTCTTCGGTCCTTGCGAAGCTCTATGTACTGCGAGCGCTGCTACTTGCAGCTGAGAAGGACCGCGGAGCTAGCAGCGAATTCGGAGAGCGCTAAGCACGAAGTCAAGAAGCGAGACGTGTCCCTGCAACGCGGTGCTAAGAGCAGCTTCCTCGCGGCGGGGGCGAGCTCCGGCCACAAGACATTCTCGTCGCAGCAACGGATCTCCGTGAAGGGCGTAGGCGAAAAGCTTTCGTTTTCCATTCGAACTGCGAGAGACGCAGACTGTTACACGGAGCTCTGAGAACAAAGGTGCACGCCCTAGGCGGGCTTGGGCAGAAGAAGCGTTCTCGAGCTCTTGGCTGCCCGCACACTGCTGGGTATGTGGCGCCCCTGCAGCGGCTTCTGGCCGCCGGCAAGTGAAAGCGGAGCAAGGCGTGGGCGAGGGCGGTGAACGAAGCGGCTATGTGCCGTGCTTGTGTGCACCACGTTAGAGGCTACTAGGAGAGGAAGGTGGTTGACTCTCGCTTGCCTTCCCAAGTGCCCTTAGCAGTCGGAAGGAGCAAGCTGAAGCACTGCTGCTTGTGCTGCTCCTTGGTTCCCTTGCAGCCCGCTCTGAAAGCATTGGCGGTCACTTCTAGGCGCCGAGTTGCACACACACAGCACCGCGTTAAGTGTCGCGGAGAAGGGAAATCCAGAGTGCAGCGAGGAGCTGGACGTGGCTTACGTGCAGTAAGGAAAAGGTGAACCTAAGCAGTGCCTCTTCAATCTGGCCGCCTCTGCTCTGGTAGCAACTTTTGCAAGTCGGCAAAGGGAGCCGCGAGTATGTAGAACGGAGGGCGGCGAGACGCCGTGTGTTATGCGCCCTTTCAGGGCTGCTGACAAGGGGCTACTTTAAGAACGCCTTCTTCGTCCTCGCGTCCTTCTCGCTTCGCTCTAGCTGCATGGAGTACAGCACAGCGAAGGAGTGAAGACGGGCACTGCCCCAGCTTTTGCCCTGGCGTGCAACGGCTGTGTGCTGCTTTTCCAAGCAGCAAGAGCACTGAGAAGTGAAAGCGATTGTGAAGGAGCTCTTTGGCTGCTCGTGTGCTCTTCGCTGCACTGCGCCGCTCGCAAGCGGCTGCGTTCTTCGGCGTCTGCCGTCCGGAGAGAGCTGAACTGCAGCGGTCAGTTTCAGCTCTGCCCAACAGCGTGCTCTCAGTTCTGCGGACAAGCACGTCCTGTTGCCTTGGCTCCGAGTGCAAAGTCCCTAGCGAGCACTCACTCAGTGCAATGCACCCAGAAAGACGCTCTCGCTCGTCTTTCAAGCAGCGATTCCTAACAGCAGAAGCAGCAGAGGCACAAACTGGATGACGAGAAGGGACAATGTAGAACACGTCTCTGTCCTGGCACATTGTCGTGTGCGATATGTCCCTCCGGGTCTTCGGTCCTTGCGAAGCTCTATGTACTGCGAGCGCTGCTACTTGCAGCTGAGAAGGACCGCGGAGCTAGCAGCGAATTCGGAGAGCGCTAAGCACGAAGTCAAGAAGCGAGACGTGTCCCTGCAACGCGGTGCTAAGAGCAGCTTCCTCGCGGCGGGGGCGAGCTCCGGCCACAAGACATTCTCGTCGTAACAACGGATCTCCGTGAAGGGCGTAGGCGAAAAGCTTTCGTTTTCCATTCGAACTGCGAGAGACGCAGACTGTTACACGGAGCTCTGAGAACAAAGGTGCACGCCCTAGGCGGGCTTGGGCAGAAGAAGCGTTCTCGAGCTCTTGGCTGCCCGCACACTGCTGGGTATGTGGCGCCCCTGCAGCGGCTTCTGGCCGCCGGCAAGTGAAAGCGGAGCAAGGCGTGGGCGAGGGCGAGGGCGGTGAACGAAGCGGCTATGTGCCGTGCTTGTGTGCACCACGTTAGAGGCTACTAGGAGAGGAAGGTGGTTGACTCTCGCTTGCCTTCCCAAGTGCCCTTAGCAGTCGGAAGGAGCAAGCTGAAGCACTGCTGCTTGTGCTGCTCCTTGGTTCCCTTGCAGCCCGCTCTGAAAGCATTGGCGGTCACTTCTAGGCGCCGAGTTGCACACACGCAGCACCACGCTAAGTGCCGCGGAGAAGGGAAATCCAGAGTGCAGCGAAGAGCTGGACGTGGCTTACGTGCAGTAAGGAAAAGGTGAACCTAAGCAGTGCCTCTTCAATCTGGCCGCCTCTGCTCTGGTAGCAACTTTTGCAAGTCGGCAAAGGGAGCCGCGAGTATGTAGAACGGAGGGCGGCGAGACGCCGTGTGTTATGCGCCCTTTCAGGGCTGCTGACAAGGGGCTACTTTAAGAACGCCTTCTTCGTCCTCGCGTCCTTCTCGCTTCGTTCTAGCTGCATGGAGTACAGCACAGCGAAGGAGTGAAGACGGGCACTGCCCCAGCTTTTGCCCTGGCGTGCAACGGCTGTGTGCTGCTTTTCCAAGCAGCAAGAGCACTGAGAAGTGAAAGCGATTGTGAAGGAGCTCTTTGGCTGCTCGTGTGCTCTTCGCTGCACTGCGCCGCTCGCAAGCGGCTGCGTTCTTCGGCGTCTGCCGTCCGGAGAGAGCTGAACTGCAGCGGTCAGTTTCAGCTCTGCCCAACAGCGTGCTCTCAGTTCTGCGGACAAGCACGCCCTGTTGCCTTGGCTCCGAGTGCAAAGTCCCTAGCGAGCACTCACTCAGTGCAATGCACCCAGAAAGACGCTCTCGCTCGTCTTTCAAGGAGCGATTCCTAACAGCAGAAGCAGCAGAGGCACAAACTGGATGACGAGAAGGGACAATGTAGAACACGTCTCTGTCCTGGCACATTGTCGTGTGCGATATGTCCCTCCGGGTCTTCGGTCCTTGCGAAGCTCTATGTACTGCGAGCGCTGCTACTTGCAGCTGAGAAGGACCGCGGAGCTAGCAGCGAATTCGGAGAGCGCTAAGCACGAAGTCAAGAAGCGAGACGTGTCCCTGCAACGCGGTGCTAAGAGCAGCTTCCTCGCGGCGGGGGCGAGCTCCGGCCACAAGACATTCTCGTCGTAGCAACGGATCTCCGTGAAGGGCGTAGGCGAAAAGCTTTCGTTTTCCATTCGAACTGCGAGAGACGCAGACTGTTACACGGAGCTCTGAGAACAAAGGTGCACGCCCTAGGCTGGCTTGGGCAGAAGAAGCGTTCTCGAGCTCTTGGCTGCCCGCACACTGCTGGGTATGTGGCGCCCCTGCAGCGGCTTCTGGCCGCCGGCAAGTGAAAGCGGAGCAAGGCGTGGGCGAGGGCGAGGGCGAGGGCGGTGAACGAAGCGGCTATGTGCCGTGCTTGTGTGCACCACGTTAGAGGCTACTAGGAGAGGAAGGTGGTTGACTCTCGCTTGCCTTCCCAAGTGCCCTTAGCAGTCGGAAGGAGCAAGCTGAAGCACTGCTGCTTGTGCTGCTCCTTGGTTCCCTTGCAGCCCGCTCTGAAAGCATTGGCGGTCACTTCTAGGCGCCGAGTTGCACACACGCAGCACCACGCTAAGTGCCGCGGAGAAGGGAAATCCAGAGTGCAGCGAAGAGCTGGACGTGGCTTACGTGCAGTAAGGAAAAGGTGAACCTAAGCAGTGCCTCTTCAATCTGGCCGCCTCTGCTCTGGTAGCAACTTTTGCAAGTCGGCAAAGGGAGCCGCGAGTATGTAGAACGGAGGGCGGCGAGACGCCGTGTGTTATGCGCCCTTTCAGGGCTGCTGACAAGGGGCTACTTTAAGAACGCCTTCTTCGTCCTCGCGTCCTTCTCGCTTCGTTCTAGCTGCATGGAGTACAGCACAGCGAAGGAGTGAAGACGGGCACTGCCCCAGCTTTTGCCCTGGCGTGCAACGGCTGTGTGCTGCTTTTCCAAGCAGCAAGAGCACTGAGAAGTGAAAGCGATTGTGAAGGAGCTCTTTGGCTGCTCGTGTGCTCTTCGCTGCACTGCGCCGCTCGCAAGCGGCTGCGTTCTTCGGCGTCTGCCGTCCGGAGAGAGCTGAACTGCAGCGGTCAGTTTCAGCTCTGCCCAACAGCGTGCTCTCAGTTCTGCGGACAAGCACGCCCTGTTGCCTTGGCTCCGAGTGCAAAGTCCCTAGCGAGCACTCACTCAGTGCAATGCACCCAGAAAGACGCTCTCGCTCGTCTTTCAAGCAGCGATTCCTAACAGCAGAAGCAGCAGAGGCACAAACTGGATGACGAGAAGGGACAATGTAGAACACGTCTCTGTCCTGGCACATTGTCGTGTGCGATATGTCCCTCCGGGTCTTCGGTCCTTGCGAAGCTCTATGTACTGCGAGCGCTGCTACTTGCAGCTGAGAAGGACCGCGGAGCTAGCAGCGAATTCGGAGAGCGCTAAGCACGAAGTCAAGAAGCGAGACGTGTCCCTGCAACGCGGTGCTAAGAGCAGCTTCCTCGCGGCGGGGGCGAGCTCCGGCCACAAGACATTCTCGTCGTAGCAACGGATCTCCGTGAAGGGCGTAGGCGAAAAGCTTTCGTTTTCCATTCGAACTGCGAGAGAGGCAGACTGTTACACGGAGCTCTGAGAACAAAGGTGCACGCCCTAGGCGGGCTTGGGCAGAAGAAGCGTTCTCGAGCTCTTGGCTGCCCGCACACTGCTGGGTATGTGGCGCCCCTGCAGCGGCTTCTGGCCGCCGGCAAGTGAAAGCGGAGCAAGGCGTGGGCGAGGGCGGTGAACGAAGCGGCAAGAGCGCCGTGCTTGTGTGCACCACGTTAGAGGCTACTAGGAGAGGAAGGTGGTTGACTCTCGCTTGCCTTCCCAAGTGCCCTTAGCAGTCGGAAGGAGCAAGCTGAAGCACTGCTGCTTGTGCTGCTCCTTGGTTCCCTTGCAGCCCGCTCTGAAAGCATTGGCGGTCACTTCTAGGCGCCGAGTTGCACACACGCAGCACCACGCTAAGTGCCGCGGAGAAGGGAAATCCAGAGTGCAGCGAGGAGCTGGACGTGGCTTACGTGCAGTAAGGAAAAGGTGAACCTAAGCACTGCCTCTTCAATCTGGCCGCCTCTGCTCTGGTAGCAACTTTTGCAAGTCGGCAAAGGGAGCCGCGAGTATGTAGAACGGAGGGCAGCGAGACGCCGTGTGTTATGCGCCCTTTCAGGGCTGCTGACAAGGGGCTACTTTAAGAACGCCTTCTTCGTCCTCGCGTCCTTCTCGCTTCGTTCTAGCTGCATGGAGTACAGCACAGCGAAGGAGTGAAGACGGGCACTGCCCCAGCTTTTGCCCTGGCGTGCAACGGCTGTGTGCTGCTTTTCCAAGCAGCAAGAGCACTGAGAAGTGAAAGCGATTGTGAAGGAGCTCTTTGGCTGCTCGTGTGCTCTTCGCTGCACTGCGCCGCTCGCAAGCGGCTGCGTTCTTCGGCGTCTGCCGTCCGGAGAGAGCTGAACTGCAGCGGTCAGTTTCAGCTCTGCCCAACAGCGTGCTCTCAGTTCTGCGGACAAGCACGCCCTGTTGCCTTGGCTCCGAGTGCAAAGTCCCTAGCGAGCACTCACTCAGTGCAATGCACCCAGAAAGACGCTCTCGCTCGTCTTTCACGGAGCGATTCCTAACAGCAGAAGCAGCAGAGGCACAAACTGGATGACGAGAAGGGACAATGTAGAACACGTCTCTGTCCTGGCACATTGTCGTGTGCGATATGTCCCTCCGGGTCTTCGGTCCTTGCGAAGCTCTATGTACTGCGAGCGCTGCTACTTGCAGCTGAGAAGGACCGCGGAGCTAGCAGCGAATTCGGAGAGCGCTAAGCACGAAGTCAAGAAGCGAGACGTGTCCCTGCAACGCGGTGCTAAGAGCAGCTTCCTCGCGGCGGGGGCGAGCTCCGGCCACAAGACATTCTCGTCCTGGCAACGGATCTCTGTGAAGGGCGTAGGCGAAAAGCTTTCGTTTTCCATTCGAACTGCGAGAGAGGCAGACTGTTACACGGAGCTCTGAGAACAAAGGTGCACGCCCTAGGCTGGCTTGGGCAGAAGAAGCGTTCTCGAGCTCTTGGCTGCCCGCACACTGCTGGGTATGTGGCGCCCCTGCAGCGGCTTCTGGCCGCCGGCAAGTGAAAGCGGAGCAAGGCGTGGGCGAGGGCGAGGGCGGTGAACGAAGCGGCTATGTGCCGTGCTTGTGTGCACCACGTTAGAGGCTACTAGGAGAGGAAGGTGGTTGACTCTCGCTTGCCTTCCCAAGTGCCCTTAGCAGTCGGAAGGAGCAAGCTGAAGCACTGCTGCTTGTGCTGCTCCTTGGTTCCCTTGCAGCCCGCTCTGAAAGCATTGGCGGTCACTTCTAGGCGCCGAGTTGCACACACGCAGCACCGCGCTAAGTGCCGCGGAGAAGGGAAATCCAGAGTGCAGCGAAGAGCTGGACGTGGCTTACGTGCAGTAAGGAAAAGGTGAACCTAAGCAGTGCCTCTTCAATCTGGCCGCCTCTGCTCTGGTAGCAACTTTTGCAAGTCGGCAAAGGGAGCCGCGAGTATGTAGAACGGAGGGCGGCGAGACGCCGTGTGTTATGCGCCCTTTCAGGGCTGCTGACAAGGGGCTACTTTAAGAACGCCTTCTTCGTCCTCGCGTCCTTCTCGCTTCGCTCTAGCTGCATGGAGTACAGCACAGCGAAGGAGTGAAGACGGGCACTGCCCCAGCTTTTGCCCTGGCGTGCAACGGCTGTGTGCTGCTTTTCCAAGCAGCAAGAGCACTGAGAAGTGAAAGCGATTGTGAAGGAGCTCTTTGGCTGCTCGTGTGCTCTTCGCTGCACTGCGCCGCTCGCAAGCGGCTGCGTTCTTCGGCGTCTGCCGTCCGGAGAGAGCTGAACTGCAGCGGTCAGTTTCAGCTCTGCCCAACAGCGTGCTCTCAGTTCTGCGGACAAGCACGCCCTGTTGCCTTGGCTCCGAGTGCAAAGTCCCTAGCGAGCACTCACTCAGTGCAATGCACCCAGAAAGACGCTCTCGCTCGTCTTTCAAGCAGCGATTCCTAACAGCAGAAGCAGCAGAGGCACAAACTGGATGACGAGAAGGGACAATGTAGAACACGTCTCTGTCCTGGCACATTGTCGTGTGCGATATGTCCCTCCGGGTCTTCGGTCCTTGCGAAGCTCTATGTACTGCGAGCGCTGCTACTTGCAGCTGAGAAGGACCGCGGAGCTAGCAGCGAATTCGGAGAGCGCTAAGCACGAAGTCAAGAAGCGAGACGTGTCCCTGCAACGCGGTGCTAAGAGCAGCTTCCTCGCGGCGGGGGCGAGCTCCGGCCACAAGACATTCTCGTCGTAGCAACGGATCTCCGTGAAGGGCGTAGGCGAAAAGCTTTCGTTTTCCATTCGAACTGCGAGAGAGGCAGACTGTTACACGGAGCTCTGAGAACAAAGGTGCACGCCCTAGGCGGGCTTGGGCAGAAGAAGCGTTCTCGAGCTCTTGGCTGCCCGCACACTGCTGGGTATGTGGCGCCCCTGCAGCGGCTTCTGGCCGCCGGCAAGTGAAAGCGGAGCAAGGCGTGGGCGAGGGCGGTGAACGAAGCGGCAAGAGCGCCGTGCTTGTGTGCACCACGTTAGAGGCTACTAGGAGAGGAAGGTGGTTGACTCTCGCTTGCCTTCCCAAGTGCCCTTAGCAGTCGGAAGGAGCAAGCTGAAGCACTGCTGCTTGTGCTGCTCCTTGGTTCCCTTGCAGCCCGCTCTGAAAGCATTGGCGGTCACTTCTAGGCGCCGAGTTGCACACACGCAGCACCGCGCTAAGTGCCGCGGAGAAGGGAAATCCAGAGTGCAGCGAGGAGCTGGACGTGGCTTACGTGCAGTAAGGAAAAGGTGAACCTAAGCAGTGCCTCTTCAATCTGGCCGCCTCTGCTCTGGTAGCAACTTTTGCAAGTCGGCAAAGGGAGCCGCGAGTATGTAGAACGGAGGGCAGCGAGACGCCGTGTGTTATGCGCCCTTTCAGGGCTGCTGACAAGGGGCTACTTTAAGAACGCCTTCTTCGTCCTCGCGTCCTTCTCGCTTCGTTCTAGCTGCATGGAGTACAGCACAGCGAAGGAGTGAAGACGGGCACTGCCCCAGCTTTTGCCCTGGCGTGCAACGGCTGTGTGCTGCTTTTCCAAGCAGCAAGAGCACTGAGAAGTGAAAGCGATTGTGAAGGAGCTCTTTGGCTGCTCGTGTGCTCTTCGCTGCACTGCGCCGCTCGCAAGCGGCTGCGTTCTTCGGCGTCTGCCGTCCGGAGAGAGCTGAACTGCAGCGGTCAGTTTCAGCTCTGCCCAACAGCGTGCTCTCAGTTCTGCGGACAAGCACGCCCTGTTGCCTTGGCTCCGAGTGCAAAGTCCCTAGCGAGCACTCACTCAGTGCAATGCACCCAGAAAGACGCTCTCGCTCGTCTTTCACGGAGCGATTCCTAACAGCAGAAGCAGCAGAGGCACAAACTGGATGACGAGAAGGGACAATGTAGAACACGTCTCTGTCCTGGCACATTGTCGTGTGCGATATGTCCCTCCGGGTCTTCGGTCCTTGCGAAGCTCTATGTACTGCGAGCGCTGCTACTTGCAGCTGAGAAGGACCGCGGAGCTAGCAGCGAATTCGGAGAGCGCTAAGCACGAAGTCAAGAAGCGAGACGTGTCCCTGCAACGCGGTGCTAAGAGCAGCTTCCTCGCGGCGGGGGCGAGCTCCGGCCACAAGACATTCTCGTCGCAGCAACGGATCTCCGTGAAGGGCGTAGGCGAAAAGCTTTCGTTTTCCATTCGAACTGCGAGAGACGCAGACTGTTACACGGAGCTCTGAGAACAAAGGTGCACGCCCTAGGCGGGCTTGGGCAGAAGAAGCGTTCTCGAGCTCTTGGCTGCCCGCACACTGCTGGGTATGTGGCGCCCCTGCAGCGGCTTCTGGCCGCCGGCAAGTGAAAGCGGAGCAAGGCGTGGGCGAGGGCGGTGAACGAAGCGGCTATGTGCCGTGCTTGTGTGCACCACGTTAGAGGCTACTAGGAGAGGAAGGTGGTTGACTCTCGCTTGCCTTCCCAAGTGCCCTTAGCAGTCGGAAGGAGCAAGCTGAAGCACTGCTGCTTGTGCTGCTCCTTGGTTCCCTTGCAGCCCGCTCTGAAAGCATTGGCGGTCACTTCTAGGCGCCGAGTTGCACACACACAGCACCGCGTTAAGTGTCGCGGAGAAGGGAAATCCAGAGTGCAGCGAGGAGCTGGACGTGGCTTACGTGCAGTAAGGAAAAGGTGAACCTAAGCAGTGCCTCTTCAATCTGGCCGCCTCTGCTCTGGTAGCAACTTTTGCAAGTCGGCAAAGGGAGCCGCGAGTATGTAGAACGGAGGGCGGCGAGACGCCGTGTGTTATGCGCCCTTTCAGGGCTGCTGACAAGGGGCTACTTTAAGAACGCCTTCTTCGTCCTCGCGTCCTTCTCGCTTCGCTCTAGCTGCATGGAGTACAGCACAGCGAAGGAGTGAAGACGGGCACTGCCCCAGCTTTTGCCCTGGCGTGCAACGGCTGTGTGCTGCTTTTCCAAGCAGCAAGAGCACTGAGAAGTGAAAGCGATTGTGAAGGAGCTCTTTGGCTGCTCGTGTGCTCTTCGCTGCACTGCGCCGCTCGCAAGCGGCTGCGTTCTTCGGCGTCTGCCGTCCGGAGAGAGCTGAACTGCAGCGGTCAGTTTCAGCTCTGCCCAACAGCGTGCTCTCAGTTCTGCGGACAAGCACGTCCTGTTGCCTTGGCTCCGAGTGCAAAGTCCCTAGCGAGCACTCACTCAGTGCAATGCACCCAGAAAGACGCTCTCGCTCGTCTTTCAAGCAGCGATTCCTAACAGCAGAAGCAGCAGAGGCACAAACTGGATGACGAGAAGGGACAATGTAGAACACGTCTCTGTCCTGGCACATTGTCGTGTGCGATATGTCCCTCCGGGTCTTCGGTCCTTGCGAAGCTCTATGTACTGCGAGCGCTGCTACTTGCAGCTGAGAAGGACCGCGGAGCTAGCAGCGAATTCGGAGAGCGCTAAGCACGAAGTCAAGAAGCGAGACGTGTCCCTGCAACGCGGTGCTAAGAGCAGCTTCCTCGCGGCGGGGGCGAGCTCCGGCCACAAGACATTCTCGTCGTAACAACGGATCTCCGTGAAGGGCGTAGGCGAAAAGCTTTCGTTTTCCATTCGAACTGCGAGAGACGCAGACTGTTACACGGAGCTCTGAGAACAAAGGTGCACGCCCTAGGCGGGCTTGGGCAGAAGAAGCGTTCTCGAGCTCTTGGCTGCCCGCACACTGCTGGGTATGTGGCGCCCCTGCAGCGGCTTCTGGCCGCCGGCAAGTGAAAGCGGAGCAAGGCGTGGGCGAGGGCGGTGAACGAAGCGGCAAGAGCGCCGTGCTTGTGTGCACCACGTTAGAGGCTACTAGGAGAGGAAGGTGGTTGACTCTCGCTTGCCTTCCCAAGTGCCCTTAGCAGTCGGAAGGAGCAAGCTGAAGCACTGCTGCTTGTGCTGCTCCTTGGTTCCCTTGCAGCCCGCTCTGAAAGCATTGGCGGTCACTTCTAGGCGCCGAGTTGCACACACGCAGCACCACGCTAAGTGCCGCGGAGAAGGGAAATCCAGAGTGCAGCGAGGAGCTGGACGTGGCTTACGTGCAGTAAGGAAAAGGTGAACCTAAGCAGTGCCTCTTCAATCTGGCCGCCTCTGCTCTGGTAGCAACTTTTGCAAGTCGGCAAAGGGAGCCGCGAGTATGTAGAACGGAGGGCAGCGAGACGCCGTGTGTTATGCGCCCTTTCAGGGCTGCTGACAAGGGGCTACTTTAAGAACGCCTTCTTCGTCCTCGCGTCCTTCTCGCTTCGTTCTAGCTGCATGGAGTACAGCACAGCGAAGGAGTGAAGACGGGCACTGCCCCAGCTTTTGCCCTGGCGTGCAACGGCTGTGTGCTGCTTTTCCAAGCAGCAAGAGCACTGAGAAGTGAAAGCGATTGTGAAGGAGCTCTTTGGCTGCTCGTGTGCTCTTCGCTGCACTGCGCCGCTCGCAAGCGGCTGCGTTCTTCGGCGTCTGCCGTCCGGAGAGAGCTGAACTGCAGCGGTCAGTTTCAGCTCTGCCCAACAGCGTGCTCTCAGTTCTGCGGACAAGCACGCCCTGTTGCCTTGGCTCCGAGTGCAAAGTCCCTAGCGAGCACTCACTCAGTGCAATGCACCCAGAAAGACGCTCTCGCTCGTCTTTCACGGAGCGATTCCTAACAGCAGAAGCAGCAGAGGCACAAACTGGATGACGAGAAGGGACAATGTAGAACACGTCTCTGTCCTGGCACATTGTCGTGTGCGATATGTCCCTCCGGGTCTTCGGTCCTTGCGAAGCTCTATGTACTGCGAGCGCTGCTACTTGCAGCTGAGAAGGACCGCGGAGCTAGCAGCGAATTCGGAGAGCGCTAAGCACGAAGTCAAGAAGCGAGACGTGTCCCTGCAACGCGGTGCTAAGAGCAGCTTCCTCGCGGCGGGGGCGATCTCCGGCCACAAGACATTCTCGTCCTGGCAACGGATCTCTGTGAAGGGCGTAGGCGAAAAGCTTTCGTTTTCCATTCGAACTGCGAGAGAGGCAGACTGTTACACGGAGCTCTGAGAACAAAGGTGCACGCCCTAGGCTGGCTTGGGCAGAAGAAGCGTTCTCGAGCTCTTGGCTGCCCGCACACTGCTGGGTATGTGGCGCCCCTGCAGCGGCTTCTGGCCGCCGGCAAGTGAAAGCGGAGCAAGGCGTGGGCGAGGGCGAGGGCGGTGAACGAAGCGGCTATGTGCCGTGCTTGTGTGCACCACGTTAGAGGCTACTAGGAGAGGAAGGTGGTTGACTCTCGCTTGCCTTCCCAAGTGCCCTTAGCAGTCGGAAGGAGCAAGCTGAAGCACTGCTGCTTGTGCTGCTCCTTGGTTCCCTTGCAGCCCGCTCTGAAAGCATTGGCGGTCACTTCTAGGCGCCGAGTTGCACACACGCAGCACCACGCTAAGTGCCGCGGAGAAGGGAAATCCAGAGTGCAGCGAGGAGCTGGACGTGGCTTACGTGCAGTAAGGAAAAGGTGAACCTAAGCAGTGCCTCTTCAATCTGGCCGCCTCTGCTCTGGTAGCAACTTTTGCAAGTCGGCAAAGGGAGCCGCGAGTATGTAGAACGGAGGGCAGCGAGACGCCGTGTGTTATGCGCCCTTTCAGGGCTGCTGACAAGGGGCTACTTTAAGAACGCCTTCTTCGTCCTCGCGTCCTTCTCGCTTCGTTCTAGCTGCATGGAGTACAGCACAGCGAAGGAGTGAAGACGGGCACTGCCCCAGCTTTTGCCCTGGCGTGCAACGGCTGTGTGCTGCTTTTCCAAGCAGCAAGAGCACTGAGAAGTGAAAGCGATTGTGAAGGAGCTCTTTGGCTGCTCGTGTGCTCTTCGCTGCACTGCGCCGCTCGCAAGCGGCTGCGTTCTTCGGCGTCTGCCGTCCGGAGAGAGCTGAACTGCAGCGGTCAGTTTCAGCTCTGCCCAACAGCGTGCTCTCAGTTCTGCGGACAAGCACGCCCTGTTGCCTTGGCTCCGAGTGCAAAGTCCCTAGCGAGCACTCACTCAGTGCAATGCACCCAGAAAGACGCTCTCGCTCGTCTTTCAAGCAGCGATTCCTAACAGCAGAAGCAGCAGAGGCACAAACTGGATGACGAGAAGGGACAATGTAGAACACGTCTCTGTCCTGGCACATTGTCGTGTGCGATATGTCCCTCCGGGTCTTCGGTCCTTGCGAAGCTCTATGTACTGCGAGCGCTGCTACTTGCAGCTGAGAAGGACCGCGGAGCTAGCAGCGAATTCGGAGAGCGCTAAGCACGAAGTCAAGAAGCGAGACGTGTCCCTGCAACGCGGTGCTAAGAGCAGCTTCCTCGCGGCGGGGGCGAGCTCCGGCCACAAGACATTCTCGTCGTAGCAACGGATCTCCGTGAAGGGCGTAGGCGAAAAGCTTTCGTTTTCCATTCGAACTGCGAGAGACGCAGACTGTTACACGGAGCTCTGAGAACAAAGGTGCACGCCCTAGGCGGGCTTGGGCAGAAGAAGCGTTCTCGAGCTCTTGGCTGCCCGCACACTGCTGGGTATGTGGCGCCCCTGCAGCGGCTTCTGGCCGCCGGCAAGTGAAAGCGGAGCAAGGCGTGGGCGAGGGCGGTGAACGAAGCGGCAAGAGCGCCGTGCTTGTGTGCACCACGTTAGAGGCTACTAGGAGAGGAAGGTGGTTGACTCTCGCTTGCCTTCCCAAGTGCCCTTAGCAGTCGGAAGGAGCAAGCTGAAGCACTGCTGCTTGTGCTGCTCCTTGGTTCCCTTGCAGCCCGCTCTGAAAGCATTGGCGGTCACTTCTAGGCGCCGAGTTGCACACACGCAGCACCACGCTAAGTGCCGCGGAGAAGGGAAATCCAGAGTGCAGCGAGGAGCTGGACGTGGCTTACGTGCAGTAAGGAAAAGGTGAACCTAAGCAGTGCCTCTTCAATCTGGCCGCCTCTGCTCTGGTAGCAACTTTTGCAAGTCGGCAAAGGGAGCCGCGAGTATGTAGAACGGAGGGCGGCGAGACGCCGTGTGTTATGCGCCCTTTCAGGGCTGCTGACAAGGGGCTACTTTAAGAACGCCTTCTTCGTCCTCGCGTCCTTCTCGCTTCGTTCTAGCTGCATGGAGTACAGCACAGCGAAGGAGTGAAGACGGGCACTGCCCCAGCTTTTGCCCTGGCGTGCAACGGCTGTGTGCTGCTTTTCCAAGCAGCAAGAGCACTGAGAAGTGAAAGCGATTGTGAAGGAGCTCTTTGGCTGCTCGTGTGCTCTTCGCTGCACTGCGCCGCTCGCAAGCGGCTGCGTTCTTCGGCGTCTGCCGTCCGGAGAGAGCTGAACTGCAGCGGTCAGTTTCAGCTCTGCCCAACAGCGTGCTCTCAGTTCTGCGGACAAGCACGCCCTGTTGCCTTGGCTCCGAGTGCAAAGTCCCTAGCGAGCACTCACTCAGTGCAATGCACCCAGAAAGACGCTCTCGCTCGTCTTTCAAGGAGCGATTCCTAACAGCAGAAGCAGCAGAGGCACAAACTGGATGACGAGAAGGGACAATGTAGAACACGTCTCTGTCCTGGCACATTGTCGTGTGCGATATGTCCCTCCGGGTCTTCGGTCCTTGCGAAGCTCTATGTACTGCGAGCGCTGCTACTTGCAGCTGAGAAGGACCGCGGAGCTAGCAGCGAATTCGGAGAGCGCTAAGCACGAAGTCAAGAAGCGAGACGTGTCCCTGCAACGCGGTGCTAAGAGCAGCTTCCTCGCGGCGGGGGCGAGCTCCGGCCACAAGACATTCTCGTCGTAGCAACGGATCTCCGTGAAGGGCGTAGGCGAAAAGCTTTCGTTTTCCATTCGAACTGCGAGAGAGGCAGACTGTTACACGGAGCTCTGAGAACAAAGGTGCACGCCCTAGGCTGGCTTGGGCAGAAGAAGCGTTCTCGAGCTCTTGGCTGCCCGCACACTGCTGGGTATGTGGCGCCCCTGCAGCGGCTTCTGGCCGCCGGCAAGTGAAAGCGGAGCAAGGCGTGGGCGAGGGCGAGGGCGGTGAACGAAGCGGCTATGTGCCGTGCTTGTGTGCACCACGTTAGAGGCTACTAGGAGAGGAAGGTGGTTGACTCTCGCTTGCCTTCCCAAGTGCCCTTAGCAGTCGGAAGGAGCAAGCTGAAGCACTGCTGCTTGTGCTGCTCCTTGGTTCCCTTGCAGCCCGCTCTGAAAGCATTGGCGGTCACTTCTAGGCGCCGAGTTGCACACACGCAGCACCACGCTAAGTGCCGCGGAGAAGGGAAATCCAGAGTGCAGCGAGGAGCTGGACGTGGCTTACGTGCAGTAAGGAAAAGGTGAACCTAAGCAGTGCCTCTTCAATCTGGCCGCCTCTGCTCTGGTAGCAACTTTTGCAAGTCGGCAAAGGGAGCCGCGAGTATGTAGAACGGAGGGCAGCGAGACGCCGTGTGTTATGCGCCCTTTCAGGGCTGCTGACAAGGGGCTACTTTAAGAACGCCTTCTTCGTCCTCGCGTCCTTCTCGCTTCGTTCTAGCTGCATGGAGTACAGCACAGCGAAGGAGTGAAGACGGGCACTGCCCCAGCTTTTGCCCTGGCGTGCAACGGCTGTGTGCTGCTTTTCCAAGCAGCAAGAGCACTGAGAAGTGAAAGCGATTGTGAAGGAGCTCTTTGGCTGCTCGTGTGCTCTTCGCTGCACTGCGCCGCTCGCAAGCGGCTGCGTTCTTCGGCGTCTGCCGTCCGGAGAGAGCTGAACTGCAGCGGTCAGTTTCAGCTCTGCCCAACAGCGTGCTCTCAGTTCTGCGGACAAGCACGCCCTGTTGCCTTGGCTCCGAGTGCAAAGTCCCTAGCGAGCACTCACTCAGTGCAATGCACCCAGAAAGACGCTCTCGCTCGTCTTTCAAGGAGCGATTCCTAACAGCAGAAGCAGCAGAGGCACAAACTGGATGACGAGAAGGGACAATGTAGAACACGTCTCTGTCCTGGCACATTGTCGTGTGCGATATGTCCCTCCGGGTCTTCGGTCCTTGCGAAGCTCTATGTACTGCGAGCGCTGCTACTTGCAGCTGAGAAGGACCGCGGAGCTAGCAGCGAATTCGGAGAGCGCTAAGCACGAAGTCAAGAAGCGAGACGTGTCCCTGCAACGCGGTGCTAAGAGCAGCTTCCTCGCGGCGGGGGCGAGCTCCGGCCACAAGACATTCTCGTCGTAGCAACGGATCTCCGTGAAGGGCGTAGGCGAAAAGCTTTCGTTTTCCATTCGAACTGCGAGAGACGCAGACTGTTACACGGAGCTCTGAGAACAAAGGTGCACGCCCTAGGCTGGCTTGGGCAGAAGCAGCGTTCTCGAGCTCTTGGCTGCCCGCACACTGCTGGGTATGTGGCGCCCCTGCAGCGGCTTCTGGCCGCCGGCAAGTGAAAGCGGAGCAAGGCGTGGGCGAGGGCGAGGGCGGTGAACGAAGCGGCTATGTGCCGTGCTTGTGTGCACCACGTTAGAGGCTACTAGGAGAGGAAGGTGGTTGACTCTCGCTTGCCTTCCCAAGTGCCCTTAGCAGTCGGAAGGAGCAAGCTGAAGCACTGCTGCTTGTGCTGCTCCTTGGTTCCCTTGCAGCCCGCTCTGAAAGCATTGGCGGTCACTTCTAGGCGCCGAGTTGCACACACGCAGCACCACGCTAAGTGCCGCGGAGAAGGGAAATCCAGAGTGCAGCGAAGAGCTGGACGTGGCTTACGTGCAGTAAGGAAAAGGTGAACCTAAGCAGTGCCTCTTCAATCTGGCCGCCTCTGCTCTGGTAGCAACTTTTGCAAGTCGGCAAAGGGAGCCGCGAGTATGTAGAACGGAGGGCAGCGAGACGCCGTGTGTTATGCGCCCTTTCAGGGCTGCTGACAAGGGGCTACTTTAAGAACGCCTTCTTCGTCCTCGCGTCCTTCTCGCTTCGTTCTAGCTGCATGGAGTACAGCACAGCGAAGGAGTGAAGACGGGCACTGCCCCAGCTTTTGCCCTGGCGTGCAACGGCTGTGTGCTGCTTTTCCAAGCAGCAAGAGCACTGAGAAGTGAAAGCGATTGTGAAGGAGCTCTTTGGCTGCTCGTGTGCTCTTCGCTGCACTGCGCCGCTCGCAAGCGGCTGCGTTCTTCGGCGTCTGCCGTCCGGAGAGAGCTGAACTGCAGCGGTCAGTTTCAGCTCTGCCCAACAGCGTGCTCTCAGTTCTGCGGACAAGCACGCCCTGTTGCCTTGGCTCCGAGTGCAAAGTCCCTAGCGAGCACTCACTCAGTGCAATGCACCCAGAAAGACGCTCTCGCTCGTCTTTCAAGCAGCGATTCCTAACAGCAGAAGCAGCAGAGGCACAAACTGGATGACGAGAAGGGACAATGTAGAACACGTCTCTGTCCTGGCACATTGTCGTGTGCGATATGTCCCTCCGGGTCTTCGGTCCTTGCGAAGCTCTATGTACTGCGAGCGCTGCTACTTGCAGCTGAGAAGGACCGCGGAGCTAGCAGCGAATTCGGAGAGCGCTAAGCACGAAGTCAAGAAGCGAGACGTGTCCCTGCAACGCGGTGCTAAGAGCAGCTTCCTCGCGGCGGGGGCGAGCTCCGGCCACAAGACATTCTCGTCGTAGCAACGGATCTCCGTGAAGGGCGTAGGCGAAAAGCTTTCGTTTTCCATTCGAACTGCGAGAGAGGCAGACTGTTACACGGAGCTCTGAGAACAAAGGTGCACGCCCTAGGCGGGCTTGGGCAGAAGAAGCGTTCTCGAGCTCTTGGCTGCCCGCACACTGCTGGGTATGTGGCGCCCCTGCAGCGGCTTCTGGCCGCCGGCAAGTGAAAGCGGAGCAAGGCGTGGGCGAGGGCGGTGAACGAAGCGGCAAGAGCGCCGTGCTTGTGTGCACCACGTTAGAGGCTACTAGGAGAGGAAGGTGGTTGACTCTCGCTTGCCTTCCCAAGTGCCCTTAGCAGTCGGAAGGAGCAAGCTGAAGCACTGCTGCTTGTGCTGCTCCTTGGTTCCCTTGCAGCCCGCTCTGAAAGCATTGGCGGTCACTTCTAGGCGCCGAGTTGCACACACGCAGCACCGCGCTAAGTGCCGCGGAGAAGGGAAATCCAGAGTGCAGCGAGGAGCTGGACGTGGCTTACGTGCAGTAAGGAAAAGGTGAACCTAAGCAGTGCCTCTTCAATCTGGCCGCCTCTGCTCTGGTAGCAACTTTTGCAAGTCGGCAAAGGGAGCCGCGAGTATGTAGAACGGAGGGCAGCGAGACGCCGTGTGTTATGCGCCCTTTCAGGGCTGCTGACAAGGGGCTACTTTAAGAACGCCTTCTTCGTCCTCGCGTCCTTCTCGCTTCGTTCTAGCTGCATGGAGTACAGCACAGCGAAGGAGTGAAGACGGGCACTGCCCCAGCTTTTGCCCTGGCGTGCAACGGCTGTGTGCTGCTTTTCCAAGCAGCAAGAGCACTGAGAAGTGAAAGCGATTGTGAAGGAGCTCTTTGGCTGCTCGTGTGCTCTTCGCTGCACTGCGCCGCTCGCAAGCGGCTGCGTTCTTCGGCGTCTGCCGTCCGGAGAGAGCTGAACTGCAGCGGTCAGTTTCAGCTCTGCCCAACAGCGTGCTCTCAGTTCTGCGGACAAGCACGCCCTGTTGCCTTGGCTCCGAGTGCAAAGTCCCTAGCGAGCACTCACTCAGTGCAATGCACCCAGAAAGACGCTCTCGCTCGTCTTTCACGGAGCGATTCCTAACAGCAGAAGCAGCAGAGGCACAAACTGGATGACGAGAAGGGACAATGTAGAACACGTCTCTGTCCTGGCACATTGTCGTGTGCGATATGTCCCTCCGGGTCTTCGGTCCTTGCGAAGCTCTATGTACTGCGAGCGCTGCTACTTGCAGCTGAGAAGGACCGCGGAGCTAGCAGCGAATTCGGAGAGCGCTAAGCACGAAGTCAAGAAGCGAGACGTGTCCCTGCAACGCGGTGCTAAGAGCAGCTTCCTCGCGGCGGGGGCGAGCTCCGGCCACAAGACATTCTCGTCGCAGCAACGGATCTCCGTGAAGGGCGTAGGCGAAAAGCTTTCGTTTTCCATTCGAACTGCGAGAGACGCAGACTGTTACACGGAGCTCTGAGAACAAAGGTGCACGCCCTAGGCGGGCTTGGGCAGAAGAAGCGTTCTCGAGCTCTTGGCTGCCCGCACACTGCTGGGTATGTGGCGCCCCTGCAGCGGCTTCTGGCCGCCGGCAAGTGAAAGCGGAGCAAGGCGTGGGCGAGGGCGGTGAACGAAGCGGCTATGTGCCGTGCTTGTGTGCACCACGTTAGAGGCTACTAGGAGAGGAAGGTGGTTGACTCTCGCTTGCCTTCCCAAGTGCCCTTAGCAGTCGGAAGGAGCAAGCTGAAGCACTGCTGCTTGTGCTGCTCCTTGGTTCCCTTGCAGCCCGCTCTGAAAGCATTGGCGGTCACTTCTAGGCGCCGAGTTGCACACACACAGCACCGCGTTAAGTGTCGCGGAGAAGGGAAATCCAGAGTGCAGCGAGGAGCTGGACGTGGCTTACGTGCAGTAAGGAAAAGGTGAACCTAAGCAGTGCCTCTTCAATCTGGCCGCCTCTGCTCTGGTAGCAACTTTTGCAAGTCGGCAAAGGGAGCCGCGAGTATGTAGAACGGAGGGCGGCGAGACGCCGTGTGTTATGCGCCCTTTCAGGGCTGCTGACAAGGGGCTACTTTAAGAACGCCTTCTTCGTCCTCGCGTCCTTCTCGCTTCGCTCTAGCTGCATGGAGTACAGCACAGCGAAGGAGTGAAGACGGGCACTGCCCCAGCTTTTGCCCTGGCGTGCAACGGCTGTGTGCTGCTTTTCCAAGCAGCAAGAGCACTGAGAAGTGAAAGCGATTGTGAAGGAGCTCTTTGGCTGCTCGTGTGCTCTTCGCTGCACTGCGCCGCTCGCAAGCGGCTGCGTTCTTCGGCGTCTGCCGTCCGGAGAGAGCTGAACTGCAGCGGTCAGTTTCAGCTCTGCCCAACAGCGTGCTCTCAGTTCTGCGGACAAGCACGTCCTGTTGCCTTGGCTCCGAGTGCAAAGTCCCTAGCGAGCACTCACTCAGTGCAATGCACCCAGAAAGACGCTCTCGCTCGTCTTTCAAGCAGCGATTCCTAACAGCAGAAGCAGCAGAGGCACAAACTGGATGACGAGAAGGGACAATGTAGAACACGTCTCTGTCCTGGCACATTGTCGTGTGCGATATGTCCCTCCGGGTCTTCGGTCCTTGCGAAGCTCTATGTACTGCGAGCGCTGCTACTTGCAGCTGAGAAGGACCGCGGAGCTAGCAGCGAATTCGGAGAGCGCTAAGCACGAAGTCAAGAAGCGAGACGTGTCCCTGCAACGCGGTGCTAAGAGCAGCTTCCTCGCGGCGGGGGCGAGCTCCGGCCACAAGACATTCTCGTCGTAACAACGGATCTCCGTGAAGGGCGTAGGCGAAAAGCTTTCGTTTTCCATTCGAACTGCGAGAGACGCAGACTGTTACACGGAGCTCTGAGAACAAAGGTGCACGCCCTAGGCGGGCTTGGGCAGAAGAAGCGTTCTCGAGCTCTTGGCTGCCCGCACACTGCTGGGTATGTGGCGCCCCTGCAGCGGCTTCTGGCCGCCGGCAAGTGAAAGCGGAGCAAGGCGTGGGCGAGGGCGGTGAACGAAGCGGCAAGAGCGCCGTGCTTGTGTGCACCACGTTAGAGGCTACTAGGAGAGGAAGGTGGTTGACTCTCGCTTGCCTTCCCAAGTGCCCTTAGCAGTCGGAAGGAGCAAGCTGAAGCACTGCTGCTTGTGCTGCTCCTTGGTTCCCTTGCAGCCCGCTCTGAAAGCATTGGCGGTCACTTCTAGGCGCCGAGTTGCACACACGCAGCACCACGCTAAGTGCCGCGGAGAAGGGAAATCCAGAGTGCAGCGAGGAGCTGGACGTGGCTTACGTGCAGTAAGGAAAAGGTGAACCTAAGCAGTGCCTCTTCAATCTGGCCGCCTCTGCTCTGGTAGCAACTTTTGCAAGTCGGCAAAGGGAGCCGCGAGTATGTAGAACGGAGGGCAGCGAGACGCCGTGTGTTATGCGCCCTTTCAGGGCTGCTGACAAGGGGCTACTTTAAGAACGCCTTCTTCGTCCTCGCGTCCTTCTCGCTTCGTTCTAGCTGCATGGAGTACAGCACAGCGAAGGAGTGAAGACGGGCACTGCCCCAGCTTTTGCCCTGGCGTGCAACGGCTGTGTGCTGCTTTTCCAAGCAGCAAGAGCACTGAGAAGTGAAAGCGATTGTGAAGGAGCTCTTTGGCTGCTCGTGTGCTCTTCGCTGCACTGCGCCGCTCGCAAGCGGCTGCGTTCTTCGGCGTCTGCCGTCCGGAGAGAGCTGAACTGCAGCGGTCAGTTTCAGCTCTGCCCAACAGCGTGCTCTCAGTTCTGCGGACAAGCACGCCCTGTTGCCTTGGCTCCGAGTGCAAAGTCCCTAGCGAGCACTCACTCAGTGCAATGCACCCAGAAAGACGCTCTCGCTCGTCTTTCACGGAGCGATTCCTAACAGCAGAAGCAGCAGAGGCACAAACTGGATGACGAGAAGGGACAATGTAGAACACGTCTCTGTCCTGGCACATTGTCGTGTGCGATATGTCCCTCCGGGTCTTCGGTCCTTGCGAAGCTCTATGTACTGCGAGCGCTGCTACTTGCAGCTGAGAAGGACCGCGGAGCTAGCAGCGAATTCGGAGAGCGCTAAGCACGAAGTCAAGAAGCGAGACGTGTCCCTGCAACGCGGTGCTAAGAGCAGCTTCCTCGCGGCGGGGGCGATCTCCGGCCACAAGACATTCTCGTCCTGGCAACGGATCTCTGTGAAGGGCGTAGGCGAAAAGCTTTCGTTTTCCATTCGAACTGCGAGAGAGGCAGACTGTTACACGGAGCTCTGAGAACAAAGGTGCACGCCCTAGGCTGGCTTGGGCAGAAGAAGCGTTCTCGAGCTCTTGGCTGCCCGCACACTGCTGGGTATGTGGCGCCCCTGCAGCGGCTTCTGGCCGCCGGCAAGTGAAAGCGGAGCAAGGCGTGGGCGAGGGCGAGGGCGGTGAACGAAGCGGCTATGTGCCGTGCTTGTGTGCACCACGTTAGAGGCTACTAGGAGAGGAAGGTGGTTGACTCTCGCTTGCCTTCCCAAGTGCCCTTAGCAGTCGGAAGGAGCAAGCTGAAGCACTGCTGCTTGTGCTGCTCCTTGGTTCCCTTGCAGCCCGCTCTGAAAGCATTGGCGGTCACTTCTAGGCGCCGAGTTGCACACACGCAGCACCACGCTAAGTGCCGCGGAGAAGGGAAATCCAGAGTGCAGCGAGGAGCTGGACGTGGCTTACGTGCAGTAAGGAAAAGGTGAACCTAAGCAGTGCCTCTTCAATCTGGCCGCCTCTGCTCTGGTAGCAACTTTTGCAAGTCGGCAAAGGGAGCCGCGAGTATGTAGAACGGAGGGCAGCGAGACGCCGTGTGTTATGCGCCCTTTCAGGGCTGCTGACAAGGGGCTACTTTAAGAACGCCTTCTTCGTCCTCGCGTCCTTCTCGCTTCGTTCTAGCTGCATGGAGTACAGCACAGCGAAGGAGTGAAGACGGGCACTGCCCCAGCTTTTGCCCTGGCGTGCAACGGCTGTGTGCTGCTTTTCCAAGCAGCAAGAGCACTGAGAAGTGAAAGCGATTGTGAAGGAGCTCTTTGGCTGCTCGTGTGCTCTTCGCTGCACTGCGCCGCTCGCAAGCGGCTGCGTTCTTCGGCGTCTGCCGTCCGGAGAGAGCTGAACTGCAGCGGTCAGTTTCAGCTCTGCCCAACAGCGTGCTCTCAGTTCTGCGGACAAGCACGCCCTGTTGCCTTGGCTCCGAGTGCAAAGTCCCTAGCGAGCACTCACTCAGTGCAATGCACCCAGAAAGACGCTCTCGCTCGTCTTTCACGGAGCGATTCCTAACAGCAGAAGCAGCAGAGGCACAAACTGGATGACGAGAAGGGACAATGTAGAACACGTCTCTGTCCTGGCACATTGTCGTGTGCGATATGTCCCTCCGGGTCTTCGGTCCTTGCGAAGCTCTATGTACTGCGAGCGCTGCTACTTGCAGCTGAGAAGGACCGCGGAGCTAGCAGCGAATTCGGAGAGCGCTAAGCACGAAGTCAAGAAGCGAGACGTGTCCCTGCAACGCGGTGCTAAGAGCAGCTTCCTCGCGGCGGGGGCGAGCTCCGGCCACAAGACATTCTCGTCGCAGCAACGGATCTCCGTGAAGGGCGTAGGCGAAAAGCTTTCGTTTTCCATTCGAACTGCGAGAGACGCAGACTGTTACACGGAGCTCTGAGAACAAAGGTGCACGCCCTAGGCGGGCTTGGGCAGAAGAAGCGTTCTCGAGCTCTTGGCTGCCCGCACACTGCTGGGTATGTGGCGCCCCTGCAGCGGCTTCTGGCCGCCGGCAAGTGAAAGCGGAGCAAGGCGTGGGCGAGGGCGGTGAACGAAGCGGCTATGTGCCGTGCTTGTGTGCACCACGTTAGAGGCTACTAGGAGAGGAAGGTGGTTGACTCTCGCTTGCCTTCCCAAGTGCCCTTAGCAGTCGGAAGGAGCAAGCTGAAGCACTGCTGCTTGTGCTGCTCCTTGGTTCCCTTGCAGCCCGCTCTGAAAGCATTGGCGGTCACTTCTAGGCGCCGAGTTGCACACACACAGCACCGCGTTAAGTGTCGCGGAGAAGGGAAATCCAGAGTGCAGCGAGGAGCTGGACGTGGCTTACGTGCAGTAAGGAAAAGGTGAACCTAAGCAGTGCCTCTTCAATCTGGCCGCCTCTGCTCTGGTAGCAACTTTTGCAAGTCGGCAAAGGGAGCCGCGAGTATGTAGAACGGAGGGCGGCGAGACGCCGTGTGTTATGCGCCCTTTCAGGGCTGCTGACAAGGGGCTACTTTAAGAACGCCTTCTTCGTCCTCGCGTCCTTCTCGCTTCGCTCTAGCTGCATGGAGTACAGCACAGCGAAGGAGTGAAGACGGGCACTGCCCCAGCTTTTGCCCTGGCGTGCAACGGCTGTGTGCTGCTTTTCCAAGCAGCAAGAGCACTGAGAAGTGAAAGCGATTGTGAAGGAGCTCTTTGGCTGCTCGTGTGCTCTTCGCTGCACTGCGCCGCTCGCAAGCGGCTGCGTTCTTCGGCGTCTGCCGTCCGGAGAGAGCTGAACTGCAGCGGTCAGTTTCAGCTCTGCCCAACAGCGTGCTCTCAGTTCTGCGGACAAGCACGCCCTGTTGCCTTGGCTCCGAGTGCAAAGTCCCTAGCGAGCACTCACTCAGTGCAATGCACCCAGAAAGACGCTCTCGCTCGTCTTTCAAGCAGCGATTCCTAACAGCAGAAGCAGCAGAGGCACAAACTGGATGACGAGAAGGGACAATGTAGAACACGTCTCTGTCCTGGCACATTGTCGTGTGCGATATGTCCCTCCGGGTCTTCGGTCCTTGCGAAGCTCTATGTACTGCGAGCGCTGCTACTTGCAGCTGAGAAGGACCGCGGAGCTAGCAGCGAATTCGGAGAGCGCTAAGCACGAAGTCAAGAAGCGAGACGTGTCCCTGCAACGCGGTGCTAAGAGCAGCTTCCTCGCGGCGGGGGCGAGCTCCGGCCACAAGACATTCTCGTCGTAACAACGGATCTCCGTGAAGGGCGTAGGCGAAAAGCTTTCGTTTTCCATTCGAACTGCGAGAGACGCAGACTGTTACACGGAGCTCTGAGAACAAAGGTGCACGCCCTAGGCGGGCTTGGGCAGAAGAAGCGTTCTCGAGCTCTTGGCTGCCCGCACACTGCTGGGTATGTGGCGCCCCTGCAGCGGCTTCTGGCCGCCGGCAAGTGAAAGCGGAGCAAGGCGTGGGCGAGGGCGAGGGCGGTGAACGAAGCGGCTATGTGCCGTGCTTGTGTGCACCACGTTAGAGGCTACTAGGAGAGGAAGGTGGTTGACTCTCGCTTGCCTTCCCAAGTGCCCTTAGCAGTCGGAAGGAGCAAGCTGAAGCACTGCTGCTTGTGCTGCTCCTTGGTTCCCTTGCAGCCCGCTCTGAAAGCATTGGCGGTCACTTCTAGGCGCCGAGTTGCACACACGCAGCACCACGCTAAGTGCCGCGGAGAAGGGAAATCCAGAGTGCAGCGAAGAGCTGGACGTGGCTTACGTGCAGTAAGGAAAAGGTGAACCTAAGCAGTGCCTCTTCAATCTGGCCGCCTCTGCTCTGGTAGCAACTTTTGCAAGTCGGCAAAGGGAGCCGCGAGTATGTAGAACGGAGGGCGGCGAGACGCCGTGTGTTATGCGCCCTTTCAGGGCTGCTGACAAGGGGCTACTTTAAGAACGCCTTCTTCGTCCTCGCGTCCTTCTCGCTTCGTTCTAGCTGCATGGAGTACAGCACAGCGAAGGAGTGAAGACGGGCACTGCCCCAGCTTTTGCCCTGGCGTGCAACGGCTGTGTGCTGCTTTTCCAAGCAGCAAGAGCACTGAGAAGTGAAAGCGATTGTGAAGGAGCTCTTTGGCTGCTCGTGTGCTCTTCGCTGCACTGCGCCGCTCGCAAGCGGCTGCGTTCTTCGGCGTCTGCCGTCCGGAGAGAGCTGAACTGCAGCGGTCAGTTTCAGCTCTGCCCAACAGCGTGCTCTCAGTTCTGCGGACAAGCACGCCCTGTTGCCTTGGCTCCGAGTGCAAAGTCCCTAGCGAGCACTCACTCAGTGCAATGCACCCAGAAAGACGCTCTCGCTCGTCTTTCAAGGAGCGATTCCTAACAGCAGAAGCGCAGAGGCACAAACTGGATGACGAGAAGGGACAATGTAGAACACGTCTCTGTCCTGGCACATTGTCGTGTGCGATATGTCCTCCGGGTCTTCGGTCCTTGCGAAGCTCTATGTACTGCGAGCGCTGCTACTTGCAGCTGAGAAGGACCGCGGAGCTAGCAGCGAATTCGGAGAGCGCTAAGCACGAAGTCAAGAAGCGAGACGTGTCCCTGCAACGCGGTGCTAAGAGCAGCTTCCTCGCGGCGGGGGGCGAGCTCCGGCCACAAGACATTCTCGTCGTAGCAACGGATCTCCGTGAAGGGCGTAGGCGAAAAGCTTTCGTTTTCCATTCGAACTGCGAGAGACGCAGACTGTTACACGGAGCTCTGAGAACAAAGGTGCACGCCCTAGGCTGGCTTGGGCAGAAGAAGCGTTCTCGAGCTCTTGGCTGCCCGCACACTGCTGGGTATGTGGCGCCCCTGCAGCGGCTTCTGGCCGCCGGCAAGTGAAAGCGGAGCAAGGCGTGGGCGAGGGCGAGGGCGAGGGCGGTGAACGAAGCGGCTATGTGCCGTGCTTGTGTGCACCACGTTAGAGGCTACTAGGAGAGGAAGGTGGTTGACTCTCGCTTGCCTTCCCAAGTGCCCTTAGCAGTCGGAAGGAGCAAGGCTGAAGCACTGCTGCTTGTGCTGCTCCTTGGTTCCCTTGCAGCCCGCTCTGAAAGCATTGGCGGTCACTTCTAGGCGCCGAGTTGCACACACGCAGCACCACGCTAAGTGCCGCGGAGAAGGGAAATCCAGAGTGCAGCGAAGAGCTGGACGTGGCTTACGTGCAGTAAGGAAAGGTGAACCTAAGCAGTGCCTCTTCAATCTGGCCGCCTCTGCTTGGTAGCAACTTTTGCAAGTCGCAAAGGGAGCCGCGAGTATGTAGAACGGAGGGCGGCGAGACGCCGTGTGTTATGCGCCCTTTCAGGGCTGCTGACAAGGGGCTACTTTAAGAACGCCTTCTTCGTCCTCGCGTCCTTCTCGCTTCGTTCTAGCTGCATGGAGTACAGCACAGCGAAGGAGTGAAGACGGGCACTGCCCCAGCTTTTGCCCTGGCGTGCAACGGCTGTGTGCTGCTTTTCCAAGCAGCAAGAGCACTGAGAAGTGAAAGCGATTGTGAAGGAGCTCTTTGGCTGCTCGTGTGCTCTTCGCTGCACTGCGCCGCTCGCAAGCGGCTGCGTTCTTCGGCGTCTGCCGTCCGGAGAGAGCTGAACTGCAGCGGTCAGTTTCAGCTCTGCCCAACAGCGTGCTCTCAGTTCTGCGGACAAGCACGCCCTGTTGCCTTGGCTCCGAGTGCAAAGTCCCTAGCGAGCACTCACTCAGTGCAATGCACCCAGAAAAGACGCTCTCGCTCGTCTTTCAAGCAGCGATTCCTAACAGCAGAAGCAGCAGAGGCACAAACTGGATGACGAGAAGGGACAATGTAGAACACGTCTCTGTCCTGGCACATTGTCGTGTGCGATATGTCCCTCCGGGTCTTCGGTCCTTGCGAAGCTCTATGTACTGCGAGCGCTGCTACTTGCAGCTGAGAAGGACCGCGGAGCTAGCAGCGAATTCGGAGAGCGCTAAGCACGAAGTCAAGAAGCGAGACGTGTCCCTGCAACGCGGTGCTAAGAGCAGCTTCCTCGCGGCGGGGGCGAGCTCCGGCCACAAGACATTCTCGTCGTAGCAACGGATCTCCGTGAAGGGCGTAGGCGAAAAGCTTTCGTTTTCCATTCGAACTGCGAGAGAGGCAGACTGTTACACGGAGCTCTGAGAACAAAGGTGCACGCCCTAGGCGGGCTTGGGCAGAAGAAGCGTTCTCGAGCTCTTGGCTGCCCGCACACTGCTGGGTATGTGGCGCCCTGCAGCGGCTTCTGGCCGCCGGCAAGTGAAAGCGGAGCAAGGCGTGGGCGAGGGCGGTGAACGAAGCGGCAAGAGCGCCGTGCTTGTGTGCACCACGTTAGAGGCTACTAGGAGAGGAAGGTGGTTGACTCTCGCTTGCCTTCCCAAGTGCCCTTAGCAGTCGGAAGGAGCAAGCTGAAGCACTGCTGCTTGTGCTGCTCCTTGGTTCCCTTGCAGCCCGCTCTGAAAGCATTGGCGGTCACTTCTAGGCGCCGAGTTGCACACACGCAGCACCACGCTAAGTGCCGCGGAGAAGGGAAATCCAGAGTGCAGCGAGGAGCTGGACGTGGCTTACGTGCAGTAAGGAAAAGGTGAACCTAAGCAGTGCCTCTTCAATCTGGCCGCCTCTGCTCTGGTAGCAACTTTTGCAAGTCGGCAAAGGGAGCCGCGAGTATGTAGAACGGAGGGCAGCGAGACGCCGTGTGTTATGCGCCCTTTCAGGGCTGCTGACAAGGGGCTACTTTAAGAACGCCTTCTTCGTCCTCGCGTCCTTCTCGCTTCGTTCTAGCTGCATGGAGTACAGCACAGCGAAGGAGTGAAGACGGGCACTGCCCAGCTTTTGCCCTGGCGTGCAACGGCTGTGTGCTGCTTTTCAAGCAGCAAGAGCACTGAGAAGTGAAAGCGATTGTGAAGGAGCTCTTTGGCTGCTCGTGTGCTCTTCGCTGCACTGCGCCGCTCGCAAGCGGCTGCGTTCTTCGGCGTCTGCCGTCCGGAGAGAGCTGAACTGCAGCGGTCAGTTTCAGCTCTGCCCAACAGCGTGCTCTCAGTTCTGCGGACAAGCACGCCCTGTTGCCTTGGCTCCGAGTGCAAAGTCCCTAGCGAGCACTCACTCAAGTGCAATGCACCCAGAAAGACGCTCTCGCTCGTCTTTCCACGGAGCGATTCCTAACAGCAGAAGCAGCAGAGGCACAAACTGGATGACGAGAAGGGACAATGTAGAACACGTCTCTGTCCTGGCACATTGTCGTGTGCGATATGTCCCTCCGGGTCTTCGGTCCTTGCGAAGCTCTATGTACTGCGAGCGCTGCTACTTGCAGCTGAGAAGGACCGCGGAGCTAGCAGCGAATTCGGAGAGCGCTAAGCACGAAGTCAAGAAGCGAGACGTGTCCCTGCAACGCGGTGCTAAGAGCAGCTTCCTCGCGGCGGGGGCGAGCTCCGGCCACAAGACATTCTCGTCCTGGCAACGGATCTCTGTGAAGGGCGTAGGCGAAAAGCTTTCGTTTTCCATTCGAACTGCGAGAGAGGCAGACTGTTACACGGAGCTCTGAGAACAAAGGTGCACGCCCTAGGCTGGCTTGGGCAGAAGAAGCGTTCTCGAGCTCTTGGCTGCCCGCACACTGCTGGGTATGTGGCGCCCCTGCAGCGGCTTCTGGCCGCCGGCAAGTGAAAGCGGAGCAAGGCGTGGGCGAGGGCGGTGAACGAAGCGGCAAGAGCGCCGTGCTTGTGTGCACCACGTTAGAGGCTACTAGGAGAGGAAGGTGGTTGACTCTCGCTTGCCTTCCCAAGTGCCCTTAGCAGTCGGAAGGAGCAAGCTGAAGCACTGCTGCTTGTGCTGCTCCTTGGTTCCCTTGCAGCCCGCTCTGAAAGCATTGGCGGTCACTTCTAGGCGCCGAGTTGCACACACACAGCACCGCGTTAAGTGTCGCGGAGAAGGGAAATCCAGAGTGCAGCGAGGAGCTGGACGTGGCTTACGTGCAGTAAGGAAAAGGTGAACCTAAGCAGTGCCTCTTCAATCTGGCCGCCTCTGCTCTGGTAGCAACTTTTGCAAGTCGGCAAAGGGAGCCGCGAGTATGTAGAACGGAGGGCGGCGAGACGCCGTGTGTTATGCGCCCTTTCAGGGCTGCTGACAAGGGGCTACTTTAAGAACGCCTTCTTCGTCCTCGCGTCCTTCTCGCTTCGTTCTAGCTGCATGGAGTACAGCACAGCGAAGGAGTGAAGACGGGCACTGCCCCAGCTTTTGCCCTGGCGTGCAACGGCTGTGTGCTGCTTTTCCAAGCAGCAAGAGCACTGAGAAGTGAAAGCGATTGTGAAGGAGCTCTTTGGCTGCTCGTGTGCTCTTCGCTGCACTGCGCCGCTCGCAAGCGGCTGCGTTCTTCGGCGTCTGCCGTCCGGAGAGAGCTGAACTGCAGCGGTCAGTTTCAGCTCTGCCCAACAGCGTGCTCTCAGTTCTGCGGACAAGCACGCCCTGTTGCCTTGGCTCCGAGTGCAAAGTCCCTAGCGAGCACTCACTCAGTGCAATGCACCCAGAAAGACGCTCTCGCTCGTCTTTCAAGCAGCGATTCCTAACAGCAGATGCAGCAGAGGCACAAACTGGATGACGAGAAGGGACAATGTAGAACACGTCTCTGTCCTGGCACATTGTCGTGTGCGATATGTCCCTCCGGGTCTTCGGTCCTTGCGAAGCTCTATGTACTGCGAGCGCTGCTACTTGCAGCTGAGAAGGACCGCGGAGCTAGCAGCGAATTCGGAGAGCGCTAAGCACGAAGTCAAGAAGCGAGACGTGTCCCTGCAACGCGGTGCTAAGAGCAGCTTCCTCGCGGCGGGGGCGAGCTCCGGCCACAAGACATTCTCGTCGTAGCAACGGATCTCCGTGAAGGGCGTAGGCGAAAAGCTTTCGTTTTCCATTCGAACTGCGAGAGAGGCAGACTGTTACACGGAGCTCTGAGAACAAAGGTGCACGCCCTAGGCGGGCTTGGGCAGAAGAAGCGTTCTCGAGCTCTTGGCTGCCCGCACACTGCTGGGTATGTGGCGCCCCTGCAGCGGCTTCTGGCCGCCGGCAAGTGAAAGCGGAGCAAGGCGTGGGCGAGGGCGGTGAACGAAGCGGCAAGAGCGCCGTGCTTGTGTGCACCACGTTAGAGGCTACTAGGAGAGGAAGGTGGTTGACTCTCGCTTGCCTTCCCAAGTGCCCTTAGCAGTCGGAAGGAGCAAGCTGAAGCACTGCTGCTTGTGCTGCTCCTTGGTTCCCTTGCAGCCCGCTCTGAAAGCATTGGCGGTCACTTCTAGGCGCCGAGTTGCACACACGCAGCACCACGCTAAGTGCCGCGGAGAAGGGAAATCCAGAGTGCAGCGAGGAGCTGGACGTGGCTTACGTGCAGTAAGGAAAAGGTGAACCTAAGCAGTGCCTCTTCAATCTGGCCGCCTCTGCTCTGGTAGCAACTTTTGCAAGTCGGCAAAGGGAGCCGCGAGTATGTAGAACGGAGGGCAGCGAGACGCCGTGTGTTATGCGCCCTTTCAGGGCTGCTGACAAGGGGCTACTTTAAGAACGCCTTCTTCGTCCTCGCGTCCTTCTCGCTTCGTTCTAGCTGCATGGAGTACAGCACAGCGAAGGAGTGAAGACGGGCACTGCCCCAGCTTTTGCCCTGGCGTGCAACGGCTGTGTGCTGCTTTTCCAAGCAGCAAGAGCACTGAGAAGTGAAAGCGATTGTGAAGGAGCTCTTTGGCTGCTCGTGTGCTCTTCGCTGCACTGCGCCGCTCGCAAGCGGCTGCGTTCTTCGGCGTCTGCCGTCCGGAGAGAGCTGAACTGCAGCGGTCAGTTTCAGCTCTGCCCAACAGCGTGCTCTCAGTTCTGCGGACAAGCACGCCCTGTTGCCTTGGCTCCGAGTGCAAAGTCCCTAGCGAGCACTCACTCAGTGCAATGCACCCAGAAAGACGCTCTCGCTCGTCTTTCACGGAGCGATTCCTAACAGCAGAAGCAGCAGAGGCACAAACTGGATGACGAGAAGGGACAATGTAGAACACGTCTCTGTCCTGGCACATTGTCGTGTGCGATATGTCCCTCCGGGTCTTCGGTCCTTGCGAAGCTCTATGTACTGCGAGCGCTGCTACTTGCAGCTGAGAAGGACCGCGGAGCTAGCAGCGAATTCGGAGAGCGCTAAGCACGAAGTCAAGAAGCGAGACGTGTCCCTGCAACGCGGTGCTAAGAGCAGCTTCCTCGCGGCGGGGCGAGCTCCGGCCACAAGACATTCTCGTCCTGGCAACGGATCTCTGTGAAGGGCGTAGGCGAAAAGCTTTCGTTTTCCATTCGAACTGCGAGAGAGGCAGACTGTTACACGGAGCTCTGAGAACAAAGGTGCACGCCCTAGGCTGGCTTGGGCAGAAGAAGCGTTCTCGAGCTCTTGGCTGCCCGCACACTGCTGGGTATGTGGCGCCCCTGCAGCGGCTTCTGGCCGCCGGCAAGTGAAAGCGGAGCAAGGCGTGGGCGAGGGCGAGGGCGGTGAACGAAGCGGCTATGTGCCGTGCTTGTGTGCACCACGTTAGAGGCTACTAGGAGAGGAAGGTGGTTGACTCTCGCTTGCCTTCCCAAGTGCCCTTAGCAGTCGGAAGGAGCAAGCTGAAGCACTGCTGCTTGTGCTGCTCCTTGGTTCCCTTGCAGCCCGCTCTGAAAGCATTGGCGGTCACTTCTAGGCGCCGAGTTGCACACACGCAGCACCGCGCTAAGTGCCGCGGAGAAGGGAAATCCAGAGTGCAGCGAAGAGCTGGACGTGGCTTACGTGCAGTAAGGAAAAGGTGAACCTAAGCAGTGCCTCTTCAATCTGGCCGCCTCTGCTCTGGTAGCAACTTTTGCAAGTCGGCAAAGGGAGCCGCGAGTATGTAGAACGGAGGGCGGCGAGACGCCGTGTGTTATGCGCCCTTTCAGGGCTGCTGACAAGGGGCTACTTTAAGAACGCCTTCTTCGTCCTCGCGTCCTTCTCGCTTCGCTCTAGCTGCATGGAGTACAGCACAGCGAAGGAGTGAAGACGGGCACTGCCCCAGCTTTTGCCCTGGCGTGCAACGGCTGTGTGCTGCTTTTCCAAGCAGCAAGAGCACTGAGAAGTGAAAGCGATTGTGAAGGAGCTCTTTGGCTGCTCGTGTGCTCTTCGCTGCACTGCGCCGCTCGCAAGCGGCTGCGTTCTTCGGCGTCTGCCGTCCGGAGAGAGCTGAACTGCAGCGGTCAGTTTCAGCTCTGCCCAACAGCGTGCTCTCAGTTCTGCGGACAAGCACGCCCTGTTGCCTTGGCTCCGAGTGCAAAGTCCCTAGCGAGCACTCACTCAGTGCAATGCACCCAGAAAGACGCTCTCGCTCGTCTTTCAAGCAGCGATTCCTAACAGCAGAAGCAGCAGAGGCACAAACTGGATGACGAGAAGGGACAATGTAGAACACGTCTCTGTCCTGGCACATTGTCGTGTGCGATATGTCCCTCCGGGTCTTCGGTCCTTGCGAAGCTCTATGTACTGCGAGCGCTGCTACTTGCAGCTGAGAAGGACCGCGGAGCTAGCAGCGAATTCGGAGAGCGCTAAGCACGAAGTCAAGAAGCGAGACGTGTCCCTGCAACGCGGTGCTAAGAGCAGCTTCCTCGCGGCGGGGGCGAGCTCCGGCCACAAGACATTCTCGTCGCAGCAACGGATCTCCGTGAAGGGCGTAGGCGAAAAGCTTTCGTTTTCCATTCGAACTGCGAGAGACGCAGACTGTTACACGGAGCTCTGAGAACAAAGGTGCACGCCCTAGGCGGGCTTGGGCAGAAGAAGCGTTCTCGAGCTCTTGGCTGCCCGCACACTGCTGGGTATGTGGCGCCCCTGCAGCGGCTTCTGGCCGCCGGCAAGTGAAAGCGGAGCAAGGCGTGGGCGAGGGCGGTGAACGAAGCGGCTATGTGCCGTGCTTGTGTGCACCACGTTAGAGGCTACTAGGAGAGGAAGGTGGTTGACTCTCGCTTGCCTTCCCAAGTGCCCTTAGCAGTCGGAAGGAGCAAGCTGAAGCACTGCTGCTTGTGCTGCTCCTTGGTTCCCTTGCAGCCCGCTCTGAAAGCATTGGCGGTCACTTCTAGGCGCCGAGTTGCACACACACAGCACCGCGTTAAGTGTCGCGGAGAAGGGAAATCCAGAGTGCAGCGAGGAGCTGGACGTGGCTTACGTGCAGTAAGGAAAAGGTGAACCTAAGCAGTGCCTCTTCAATCTGGCCGCCTCTGCTCTGGTAGCAACTTTTGCAAGTCGGCAAAGGGAGCCGCGAGTATGTAGAACGGAGGGCGGCGAGACGCCGTGTGTTATGCGCCCTTTCAGGGCTGCTGACAAGGGGCTACTTTAAGAACGCCTTCTTCGTCCTCGCGTCCTTCTCGCTTCGCTCTAGCTGCATGGAGTACAGCACAGCGAAGGAGTGAAGACGGGCACTGCCCCAGCTTTTGCCCTGGCGTGCAACGGCTGTGTGCTGCTTTTCCAAGCAGCAAGAGCACTGAGAAGTGAAAGCGATTGTGAAGGAGCTCTTTGGCTGCTCGTGTGCTCTTCGCTGCACTGCGCCGCTCGCAAGCGGCTGCGTTCTTCGGCGTCTGCCGTCCGGAGAGAGCTGAACTGCAGCGGTCAGTTTCAGCTCTGCCCAACAGCGTGCTCTCAGTTCTGCGGACAAGCACGCCCTGTTGCCTTGGCTCCGAGTGCAAAGTCCCTAGCGAGCACTCACTCAGTGCAATGCACCCAGAAAGACGCTCTCGCTCGTCTTTCAAGCAGCGATTCCTAACAGCAGAAGCAGCAGAGGCACAAACTGGATGACGAGAAGGGACAATGTAGAACACGTCTCTGTCCTGGCACATTGTCGTGTGCGATATGTCCCTCCGGGTCTTCGGTCCTTGCGAAGCTCTATGTACTGCGAGCGCTGCTACTTGCAGCTGAGAAGGACCGCGGAGCTAGCAGCGAATTCGGAGAGCGCTAAGCACGAAGTCAAGAAGCGAGACGTGTCCCTGCAACGCGGTGCTAAGAGCAGCTTCCTCGCGGCGGGGGCGAGCTCCGGCCACAAGACATTCTCGTCGTAACAACGGATCTCCGTGAAGGGCGTAGGCGAAAAGGTTTCGTTTTCCATTCGAACTGCGAGAGAGGCAGACTGTTACACGGAGCTCTGAGAACAAAGGTGCACGCCCTAGGCGGGCTTGGGCAGAAGAAGCGTTCTCGAGCTCTTGGCTGCCCGCACACTGCTGGGTATGTGGCGCCCCTGCAGCGGCTTCTGGCCGCCGGCAAGTGAAAGCGGAGCAAGGCGTGGGCGAGGGCGGTGAACGAAGCGGCAAGAGCGCCGTGCTTGTGTGCACCACGTTAGAGGCTACTAGGAGAGGAAGGTGGTTGACTCTCGCTTGCCTTCCCAAGTGCCCTTAGCAGTCGGAAGGAGCAAGCTGAAGCACTGCTGCTTGTGCTGCTCCTTGGTTCCCTTGCAGCCCGCTCTGAAAGCATTGGCGGTCACTTCTAGGCGCCGAGTTGCACACACGCAGCACCACGCTAAGTGCCGCGGAGAAGGGAAATCCAGAGTGCAGCGAGGAGCTGGACGTGGCTTACGTGCAGTAAGGAAAAGGTGAACCTAAGCAGTGCCTCTTCAATCTGGCCGCCTCTGCTCTGGTAGCAACTTTTGCAAGTCGGCAAAGGGAGCCGCGAGTATGTAGAACGGAGGGCAGCGAGACGCCGTGTGTTATGCGCCCTTTCAGGGCTGCTGACAAGGGGCTACTTTAAGAACGCCTTCTTCGTCCTCGCGTCCTTCTCGCTTCGTTCTAGCTGCATGGAGTACAGCACAGCGAAGGAGTGAAGACGGGCACTGCCCCAGCTTTTGCCCTGGCGTGCAACGGCTGTGTGCTGCTTTTCCAAGCAGCAAGAGCACTGAGAAGTGAAAGCGATTGTGAAGGAGCTCTTTGGCTGCTCGTGTGCTCTTCGCTGCACTGCGCCGCTCGCAAGCGGCTGCGTTCTTCGGCGTCTGCCGTCCGGAGAGAGCTGAACTGCAGCGGTCAGTTTCAGCTCTGCCCAACAGCGTGCTCTCAGTTCTGCGGACAAGCACGCCCTGTTGCCTTGGCTCCGAGTGCAAAGTCCCTAGCGAGCACTCACTCAGTGCAATGCACCCAGAAAGACGCTCTCGCTCGTCTTTCACGGAGCGATTCCTAACAGCAGAAGCAGCAGAGGCACAAACTGGATGACGAGAAGGGACAATGTAGAACACGTCTCTGTCCTGGCACATTGTCGTGTGCGATATGTCCCTCCGGGTCTTCGGTCCTTGCGAAGCTCTATGTACTGCGAGCGCTGCTACTTGCAGCTGAGAAGGACCGCGGAGCTAGCAGCGAATTCGGAGAGCGCTAAGCACGAAGTCAAGAAGCGAGACGTGTCCCTGCAACGCGGTGCTAAGAGCAGCTTCCTCGCGGCGGGGGCGAGCTCCGGCCACAAGACATTCTCGTCCTGGCAACGGATCTCTGTGAAGGGCGTAGGCGAAAAGCTTTCGTTTTCCATTCGAACTGCGAGAGAGGCAGACTGTTACACGGAGCTCTGAGAACAAAGGTGCACGCCCTAGGCTGGCTTGGGCAGAAGAAGCGTTCTCGAGCTCTTGGCTGCCCGCACACTGCTGGGTATGTGGCGCCCCTGCAGCGGCTTCTGGCCGCCGGCAAGTGAAAGCGGAGCAAGGCGTGGGCGAGGGCGAGGGCGGTGAACGAAGCGGCTATGTGCCGTGCTTGTGTGCACCACGTTAGAGGCTACTAGGAGAGGAAGGTGGTTGACTCTCGCTTGCCTTCCCAAGTGCCCTTAGCAGTCGGAAGGAGCAAGCTGAAGCACTGCTGCTTGTGCTGCTCCTTGGTTCCCTTGCAGCCCGCTCTGAAAGCATTGGCGGTCACTTCTAGGCGCCGAGTTGCACACACGCAGCACCGCGCTAAGTGCCGCGGAGAAGGGAAATCCAGAGTGCAGCGAAGAGCTGGACGTGGCTTACGTGCAGTAAGGAAAAGGTGAACCTAAGCAGTGCCTCTTCAATCTGGCCGCCTCTGCTCTGGTAGCAACTTTTGCAAGTCGGCAAAGGGAGCCGCGAGTATGTAGAACGGAGGGCGGCGAGACGCCGTGTGTTATGCGCCCTTTCAGGGCTGCTGACAAGGGGCTACTTTAAGAACGCCTTCTTCGTCCTCGCGTCCTTCTCGCTTCGCTCTAGCTGCATGGAGTACAGCACAGCGAAGGAGTGAAGACGGGCACTGCCCCAGCTTTTGCCCTGGCGTGCAACGGCTGTGTGCTGCTTTTCCAAGCAGCAAGAGCACTGAGAAGTGAAAGCGATTGTGAAGGAGCTCTTTGGCTGCTCGTGTGCTCTTCGCTGCACTGCGCCGCTCGCAAGCGGCTGCGTTCTTCGGCGTCTGCCGTCCGGAGAGAGCTGAACTGCAGCGGTCAGTTTCAGCTCTGCCCAACAGCGTGCTCTCAGTTCTGCGGACAAGCACGCCCTGTTGCCTTGGCTCCGAGTGCAAAGTCCCTAGCGAGCACTCACTCAGTGCAATGCACCCAGAAAGACGCTCTCGCTCGTCTTTCAAGCAGCGATTCCTAACAGCAGAAGCAGCAGAGGCACAAACTGGATGACGAGAAGGGACAATGTAGAACACGTCTCTGTCCTGGCACATTGTCGTGTGCGATATGTCCCTCCGGGTCTTCGGTCCTTGCGAAGCTCTATGTACTGCGAGCGCTGCTACTTGCAGCTGAGAAGGACCGCGGAGCTAGCAGCGAATTCGGAGAGCGCTAAGCACGAAGTCAAGAAGCGAGACGTGTCCCTGCAACGCGGTGCTAAGAGCAGCTTCCTCGCGGCGGGGGCGAGCTCCGGCCACAAGACATTCTCGTCGCAGCAACGGATCTCCGTGAAGGGCGTAGGCGAAAAGCTTTCGTTTTCCATTCGAACTGCGAGAGACGCAGACTGTTACACGGAGCTCTGAGAACAAAGGTGCACGCCCTAGGCGGGCTTGGGCAGAAGAAGCGTTCTCGAGCTCTTGGCTGCCCGCACACTGCTGGGTATGTGGCGCCCCTGCAGCGGCTTCTGGCCGCCGGCAAGTGAAAGCGGAGCAAGGCGTGGGCGAGGGCGGTGAACGAAGCGGCTATGTGCCGTGCTTGTGTGCACCACGTTAGAGGCTACTAGGAGAGGAAGGTGGTTGACTCTCGCTTGCCTTCCCAAGTGCCCTTAGCAGTCGGAAGGAGCAAGCTGAAGCACTGCTGCTTGTGCTGCTCCTTGGTTCCCTTGCAGCCCGCTCTGAAAGCATTGGCGGTCACTTCTAGGCGCCGAGTTGCACACACACAGCACCGCGTTAAGTGTCGCGGAGAAGGGAAATCCAGAGTGCAGCGAGGAGCTGGACGTGGCTTACGTGCAGTAAGGAAAAGGTGAACCTAAGCAGTGCCTCTTCAATCTGGCCGCCTCTGCTCTGGTAGCAACTTTTGCAAGTCGGCAAAGGGAGCCGCGAGTATGTAGAACGGAGGGCGGCGAGACGCCGTGTGTTATGCGCCCTTTCAGGGCTGCTGACAAGGGGCTACTTTAAGAACGCCTTCTTCGTCCTCGCGTCCTTCTCGCTTCGCTCTAGCTGCATGGAGTACAGCACAGCGAAGGAGTGAAGACGGGCACTGCCCCAGCTTTTGCCCTGGCGTGCAACGGCTGTGTGCTGCTTTTCCAAGCAGCAAGAGCACTGAGAAGTGAAAGCGATTGTGAAGGAGCTCTTTGGCTGCTCGTGTGCTCTTCGCTGCACTGCGCCGCTCGCAAGCGGCTGCGTTCTTCGGCGTCTGCCGTCCGGAGAGAGCTGAACTGCAGCGGTCAGTTTCAGCTCTGCCCAACAGCGTGCTCTCAGTTCTGCGGACAAGCACGCCCTGTTGCCTTGGCTCCGAGTGCAAAGTCCCTAGCGAGCACTCACTCAGTGCAATGCACCCAGAAAGACGCTCTCGCTCGTCTTTCAAGCAGCGATTCCTAACAGCAGAAGCAGCAGAGGCACAAACTGGATGACGAGAAGGGACAATGTAGAACACGTCTCTGTCCTGGCACATTGTCGTGTGCGATATGTCCCTCCGGGTCTTCGGTCCTTGCGAAGCTCTATGTACTGCGAGCGCTGCTACTTGCAGCTGAGAAGGACCGCGGAGCTAGCAGCGAATTCGGAGAGCGCTAAGCACGAAGTCAAGAAGCGAGACGTGTCCCTGCAACGCGGTGCTAAGAGCAGCTTCCTCGCGGCGGGGGCGAGCTCCGGCCACAAGACATTCTCGTCGTAACAACGGATCTCCGTGAAGGGCGTAGGCGAAAAGGTTTCGTTTTCCATTCGAACTGCGAGAGAGGCAGACTGTTACACGGAGCTCTGAGAACAAAGGTGCACGCCCTAGGCGGGCTTGGGCAGAAGAAGCGTTCTCGAGCTCTTGGCTGCCCGCACACTGCTGGGTATGTGGCGCCCCTGCAGCGGCTCCTGGCCGCCGGCAAGTGAAAGCGGAGCAAGGCGTGTGCGAGGGCGAGGGCGGTGAACGAAGCGGCAAGAGCGCCGTGCTTGTGTGCACCACGTTAGAGGCTACAAGGAGAGGAAGGTGGTTGACTCTCGCTTGCCTTCCCAAGTGCCCTTAGCAGTCGGATGGAGTAAGCTGAAGCACTGCTGCTTGTGCTGCTCCTTGGTTCCCTTGCAGCCCGCTCTGAAAGCATTGGCGGTCACTTCTAGGCGCCGAGTTGCACACACGCAGCACCACGCTAAGTGCCGCGGAGAAGGGAAATCCAGAGTGCAGCGAAGAGCTGGACGTGGCTTACGTGCAGTAAGGAAAAGGTGAACCTAAGCAGTGCCTCTTCAATCTGGCCGCCTCTGCTCTGGTAGCAACTTTTGCAAGTCGGCAAAGGGAGCCGCGAGTATGTAGAACGGAGGGCGGCGAGACGCCGTGTGTTATGCGCCCTTTCAGGGCTGCTGACAAGGGGCTACTTTAAGAACGCCTTCTTCGTCCTCGCGTCCTTCTCGCTTCGCTCTAGCTGCATGGAGTACAGCACAGCGAAGGAGTGAAGACGGGCACTGCCCCAGCTTTTGCCCTGGCGTGCAACGGCTGTGTGCTGCTTTTCCAAGCAGCAAGAGCACTGAGAAGTGAAAGCGATTGTGAAGGAGCTCTTTGGCTGCTCGTGTGCTCTTCGCTGCACTGCGCCGCTCGCAAGCGGCTGCGTTCTTCGGCGTCTGCCGTCCGGAGAGAGCTGAACTGCAGCGGTCAGTTTCAGCTCTGCCCAACAGCGTGCTCTCAGTTCTGCGGACAAGCACGCCCTGTTGCCTTGGCTCCGAGTGCAAAGTCCCTAGCGAGCACTCACTCAGTGCAATGCACCCAGAAAGACGCTCTCGCTCGTCTTTCAAGCAGCGATTCCTAACAGCAGAAGCAGCAGAGGCACAAACTGGATGACGAGAAGGGACAATGTAGAACACGTCTCTGTCCTGGCACATTGTCGTGTGCGATATGTCCCTCCGGGTCTTCGGTCCTTGCGAAGCTCTATGTACTGCGAGCGCTGCTACTTGCAGCTGAGAAGGACCGCGGAGCTAGCAGCGAATTCGGAGAGCGCTAAGCACGAAGTCAAGAAGCGAGACGTGTCCCTGCAACGCGGTGCTAAGAGCAGCTTCCTCGCGGCGGGGGCGAGCTCCGGCCACAAGACATTCTCGTCGCAGCAACGGATCTCCGTGAAGGGCGTAGGCGAAAAGCTTTCGTTTTCCATTCGAACTGCGAGAGACGCAGACTGTTACACGGAGCTCTGAGAACAAAGGTGCACGCCCTAGGCGGGCTTGGGCAGAAGAAGCGTTCTCGAGCTCTTGGCTGCCCGCACACTGCTGGGTATGTGGCGCCCCTGCAGCGGCTTCTGGCCGCCGGCAAGTGAAAGCGGAGCAAGGCGTGGGCGAGGGCGGTGAACGAAGCGGCTATGTGCCGTGCTTGTGTGCACCACGTTAGAGGCTACTAGGAGAGGAAGGTGGTTGACTCTCGCTTGCCTTCCCAAGTGCCCTTAGCAGTCGGAAGGAGCAAGCTGAAGCACTGCTGCTTGTGCTGCTCCTTGGTTCCCTTGCAGCCCGCTCTGAAAGCATTGGCGGTCACTTCTAGGCGCCGAGTTGCACACACACAGCACCGCGTTAAGTGTCGCGGAGAAGGGAAATCCAGAGTGCAGCGAGGAGCTGGACGTGGCTTACGTGCAGTAAGGAAAAGGTGAACCTAAGCAGTGCCTCTTCAATCTGGCCGCCTCTGCTCTGGTAGCAACTTTTGCAAGTCGGCAAAGGGAGCCGCGAGTATGTAGAACGGAGGGCGGCGAGACGCCGTGTGTTATGCGCCCTTTCAGGGCTGCTGACAAGGGGCTACTTTAAGAACGCCTTCTTCGTCCTCGCGTCCTTCTCGCTTCGTTCTAGCTGCATGGAGTACAGCACAGCGAAGGAGTGAAGACGGGCACTGCCCCAGCTTTTGCCCTGGCGTGCAACGGTGCTTTTCCAAGCAGCAAGAGCACTGAGAAGTGAAAGCGATTGTGAAGGAGCTCTTTGGCTGCTCGTGTGCTCTTCGCTGCACTGCGCCGCTCGCAAGCGGCTGCGTTCTTCGGCGTCTGCCGTCCGGAGAGAGCTGAACTGCAGCGGTCAGTTTCAGCTCTGCCCAACAGCGTGCTCTCAGTTCTGCGGACAAGCACGCCCTGTTGCCTTGGCTCCGAGTGCAAAGTCCCTAGCGAGCACTCACTCAGTGCAATGCACCCAGAAAGACGCTCTCGCTCGTCTTTCAAGCAGCGATTCCTAACAGCAGAAGCAGCAGAGGCACAAACTGGATGACGAGAAGGGACAATGTAGAACACGTCTCTGTCCTGGCACATTGTCGTGTGCGATATGTCCCTCCGGGTCTTCGGTCCTTGCGAAGCTCTATGTACTGCGAGCGCTGCTACTTGCAGCTGAGAAGGACCGCGGAGCTAGCAGCGAATTCGGAGAGCGCTAAGCACGAAGTCAAGAAGCGAGACGTGTCCCTGCAACGCGGTGCTAAGAGCAGCTTCCTCGCGGCGGGGGCGAGCTCCGGCCACAAGACATTCTCGTCGTAACAACGGATCTCCGTGAAGGGCGTAGGCGAAAAGCTTTCGTTTTCCATTCGAACTGCGAGAGAGGCAGACTGTTACACGGAGCTCTGAGAACAAAGGTGCACGCCCTAGGCGGGCTTGGGCAGAAGAAGCGTTCTCGAGCTCTTGGCTGCCCGCACACTGCTGGGTATGTGGCGCCCCTGCAGCGGCTCCTGGCCGCCGGCAAGTGAAAGCGGAGCAAGGCGTGTGCGAGGGCGAGGGCGGTGAACGAAGCTGCAAGAGCGCCGTGCTTGTGTGCACCACGTTAGAGGCTACTAGGAGAGGAAGGTGGTTGACTCTCGCTTGCCTTCCCAAGTGCCCTTAGCAGTCGGATGGAGTAAGCTGAAGCACTGCTGCTTGTGCTGCTCCTTGGTTCCCTTGCAGCCCGCTCTGAAAGCATTGGCGGTCACTTCTAGGCGCCGAGTTGCACACACGCAGCACCACGCTAAGTGCCGCGGAGAAGGGAAATCCAGAGTGCAGCGAGGAGCTGGACGTGGCTTACGTGCAGTAAGGAAAAGGTGAACCTAAGCAGTGCCTCTTCAATCTGGCCGCCTCTGCTCTGGTAGCAACTTTTGCAAGTCGGCAAAGGGAGCCGCGAGTATGTAGAACGGAGGGCAGCGAGACGCCGTGTGTTATGCGCCCTTTCAGGGCTTCTGACAAGGGGCTACTTTAAGAACGCCTTCTTCGTCCTCGCGTCCTTCTCGCTTCGCTCTAGCTGCATGGAGTACAGCACAGCGAAGGAGTGAAGACGGGCACTGCCCCAGCTTTTGCCCTGGCGTGCAACGGCTGTGTGCTGCTTTTCCAAGCAGCAAGAGCACTGAGAAGTGAAAGCGATTGTGAAGGAGCTCTTTGGCTGCTCGTGTGCTCTTCGCTGCACTGCGCCGCTCGCAAGCGGCTGCGTTCTTCGGCGTCTGCCGTCCGGAGAGAGCTGAACTGCAGCGGTCAGTTTCAGCTCTGCCCAACAGCGTGCTCTCAGTTCTGCGGACAAGCACGCCCTGTTGCCTTGGCTCCGAGTGCAAAGTCCCTAGCGAGCACTCACTCAGTGCAATGCACCCAGAAAGACGCTCTCGCTCGTCTTTCAAGCAGCGATTCCTAACAGCAGAAGCAGCAGAGGCACAAACTGGATGACGAGAAGGGACAATGTAGAACACGTCTCTGTCCTGGCACATTGTCGTGTGCGATATGTCCCTCCGGGTCTTCGGTCCTTGCGAAGCTCTATGTACTGCGAGCGCTGCTACTTGCAGCTGAGAAGGACCGCGGAGCTAGCAGCGAATTCGGAGAGCGCTAAGCACGAAGTCAAGAAGCGAGACGTGTCCCTGCAATGCGCTGCTAATAGCAGCTTCCTCCCGGCGGGGGCGAGCTCCGGCCACAAGACGTTCTCGTCCTGGCAACGGATCTCTGTGAAGGGCGTAGGCGAAAAGCTTTCGTTTTCCATTCGAACTGCGAGAGAGGCAGACTGTTGAACGGGGCTCTGAGAACAAAGGTGCACGCCCTAGGCGGGCTTGGGTTGAAGCAGCGTTCTCGAGCTCTTGGCTGCCGGCCCACTGCTGGCTATGTGGCGCCTCTGCAGCGGCTTCTGGCCGCCGGCAAGTGAAAGCGGCGCCAGGCGTGGGCGAGGGCGGTGAACGAAGCGGCTATGTGCCGTGCTTGTGTGCACCACGTTAGAGGCTACTAGGAGAGGAAGGTGGTTGACTCTCGCTTGCCTTCCCAAGTGCCCTTAGCAGTCGGAAGGAGCAAGCTGAAGCACTGCTGCTTGTGCTGCTCCTTGGTTCCCTTGCAGCCCGCTCTGAAAGCATTGGCGGTCACTTCTAGGCGCCGAGTTGCACACACACAGCACGACGCTAAGTGCCGCGGAGAAGGGAAATCCAGAGTGCAGCGAGGAGCTGGACGTGGCTTACGTGCAGTAAGGAAAAGGTGAACCTAAGCACTGCCTCTTCAATCTGGCCGCCTCTGCTCTGGTAGCAACTTTTGCAAGTCGGCAAAGGGAGCCGCGAGTATGTAGAAGGGAGGGCAGCGAGACGCCGTGTGTTATGCGCCCTTTCAGGGCTGCTGACAAGGGGCTGCTTTAAGAACGCCTTCTTCGTCCTCGCGTCCTTCTCGCTTCGCTCTAGCTGCATGGAGTACAGCACAGCGAAGGAGTGAAGACGGGCACTGCCCCAGCTTTTGCCCTGGCGTGCAACGGCTGTGTGCTGCTTTTCCAAGCAGCAAGAGCACTGAGAAGTGAAAGCGATTGTGAAGGAGCTCTTTGGCTGCTCGTGTGCTCCTCGCTGCACTGCTCCGCTCGCAAGCGGCTTCGTTCTTCGGCGTCTGCCGTCCGGAGAGAGCTGAACTGCAGCGGTCAGTTTCAGCTCTGCCCAACAGCGTGCTCTCAGTTCTGCGGACAAGCACGCCCTGTTGCCTTGGCTCCGAGTGCAAAGTCCCTAGCGAGCACTCACTCAGTGCAATGCACCCAGAAAGACGCTCTCGCTCGTCTTGCAAGGAGCGATTCCTAACAGAAGAAGCAGCAGAGGCACAAACTGGATGACGAGAAGGGACAATGTAGAACACGTCTCTGTCCTGGCACATTGTCGTGTGCGATATGTCCCTCCGGGTCTTCGGTCCTTGCGAAGCTCTATGTACTGCGAGCGCAGCTACTTGCAGCTGAGAAGGACCGCGGAGCTAGCAGCGAATTCGGAGAGCGCTAAGCACGAAGTCAAGAAGCGAGACGTGTCCCTGCAACGCGGTGCTAAGAGCAGCTTCCTCGCGGCGGGGGCGAGCCCCGGCCACAAGACATTCTCGTCCTGGCAACGGATCTCTGTGAAGGGCGTAGGCGAAAAGCTTTCGTTTTCCATTCGAACTGCGAGAGAGGCAGACTGTTACACGGAGCTCTGAGAACAAAGGTGCACGCCCTAGGCGGGCTTGGGCAGAAGAAGCGTTCTCGAGCTCTTGGCTGCCCGCACACTGCTGGGTATGTGGCGCCCCTGCGGCGGCTTCTGGCCGCCGGCAAGTGAAAGCGGAGCCAGGCGTGGGCGAGGGCGGTGAACGAAGCGGCTATGTGCCGTGCTTGTGTGCACCACGTTAGAGGCTACTAGGAGAGGAAGGTGGTTGACGGTCGCTTGCCTTCCCAAGTGCCCTTAGCAGTCGGAAGGAGCAAGCTGAAGCACTGCTGCTTGTGCTGCTCCTTGGTTCCCTTGCAGCCCGCTCTGAAAGCATTGGCGGTCACTTCTAGGCGCCGAGTTGCACACACACAGCACGACGCTAAGTGCCGCGGAGAAGGGAAATCCAGAGTGCAGCGAGGAGCTGGACGTGGCTTACGTGCAGTAAGGAAAAGGTGAACCTAAGCACTGCCTCTTCAATCTGGCCGCCTCTGCTCTGGTAGCAACTTCTGCAAGTCGGCAAAGGGAGCCGCGAGTATGTAGAACGGAGGGCAGCGAGACGCCGTGTGTTATGCGCCCTTTCAGGGCTGCTGACAAGGGGCTACTTTAAGAACGCCTTCTTCGTCCTCGCGTCCTTCTCGCTTCGCTCTAGCTGCATGGAGTACAGCACAGCGAAGGAGTGAAGACGGGCACTGCCCCAGCTTTTGCCCTGGCGTGCAACGGCTGTGTGCTGCTTTTCCAAGCAGCAAGAGCACTGAGAAGTGAAAGCGATTGTGAAGGAGCTCTTTGGCTGCTCGTGTGCTCTTCGCTGCACTGCGCCGCTCGCAAGCGGCTTCGTTCTTCGGCGTCTGCCGTCCGGAGAGAGCTGAACTGCAGCGGTCAGTTTCAGCTCTGCCCAACAGCGTGCTCTCAGTTCTGCGGACAAGCACGCCCTGTTGCCTTGGCTCCGAGTGCAAAGTCCCTAGCGAGCACTCACTCAGTGCAATGCACCCAGAAAGACGCTCTCGCTCGTCTTGCAAGGAGCGATTCCTAACAGAAGAAGCAGCAGAGGCACAAACTGGATGACGAGAAGGGACAATGTAGAACACGTCTCTGTCCTGGCACATTGTCGTGTGCGATATGTCCCTCCGGGTCTTCGGTCCTTGCGAAGCTCTATGTACTGCGAGCGCAGCTACTTGCAGCTGAGAAGGACCGCGGAGCTAGCAGCGAATTCGGAGAGCGCTAAGCACGAAGTCAAGAAGCGAGACGTGTCCCTGCAACGCGGTGCTAAGAGCAGCTTCCTCGCGGCGGGGGCGAGCCCCGGCCACAAGACATTCTCGTCCTGGCAACGGATCTCTGTGAAGGGCGTAGGCGAAAAGCTTTCGTTTTCCATTCGAACTGCGAGAGAGGCAGACTGTTACACGGAGCTCTGAGAACAAAGGTGCACGCCCTAGGCGGGCTTGGGCAGAAGAAGCGTTCTCGAGCTCTTGGCTGCCCGCACACTGCTGGGTATGTGGCGCCCCTGCGGCGGCTTCTGGCCGCCGGCAAGTGAAAGCGGAGCCAGGCGTGGGCGAGGGCGGTGAACGAAGCGGCTATGTGCCGTGCTTGTGTGCACCACGTTAGAGGCTACTAGGAGAGGAAGGTGGTTGACGGTCGCTTGCCTTCCCAAGTGCCCTTAGCAGTCGGAAGGAGCAAGCTGAAGCACTGCTGCTTGTGCTGCTCCTTGGTTCCCTTGCAGCCCGCTCTGAAAGCATTGGCGGTCACTTCTAGGCGCCGAGTTGCACACACACAGCACGACGCTTAAGTGCCGCGGAGAAGGGAAATCCAGAGTGCAGCGAGGAGCTGGACGTGGCTTACGTGCAGTAAGGAAAAGGTGAACCTAAGCACTGCCTCTTCAATCTGGCCGCCTCTGCTCTGGTAGCAACTTCTGCAAGTCGGCAAAGGGAGCCGCGAGTATGTAGAACGGAGGGCAGCGAGACGCCGTGTGTTATGCGCCCTTTCAGGGCTGCTGACAAGGGGCTACTTTAAGAACGCCTTCTTCGTCCTCGCGTCCTTCTCGCTTCGCTCTAGCTGCATGGAGTACAGCACAGCGAAGGAGTGAAGACGGGCACTGCCCCAGCTTTTGCCCTGGCGTGCAACGGCTGTGTGCTGCTTTTCCAAGCAGCAAGAGCACTGAGAAGTGAAAGCGATTGTGAAGGAGCTCTTTGGCTGCTCGTGTGCTCTTCGCTGCACTGCGCCGCTCGCAAGCGGCTTCGTTCTTCGGCGTCTGCCGTCCGGAGAGAGCTGAACTGCAGCGGTCAGTTTCAGCTCTGCCCAACAGCGTGCTCTCAGTTCTGCGGACAAGCACGCCCTGTTGCCTTGGCTCCGAGTGCAAAGTCCCTAGCGAGCACTCACTCAGTGCAATGCACCCAGAAAGACGCTCTCGCTCGTCTTGCAAGGAGCGATTCCTAACAGAAGAAGCAGCAGAGGCACAAACTGGATGACGAGAAGGGACAATGTAGAACACGTCTCTGTCCTGGCACATTGTCGTGTGCGATATGTCCCTCCGGGTCTTCGGTCCTTGCGAAGCTCTATGTACTGCGAGCGCAGCTACTTGCAGCTGAGAAGGACCGCGGAGCTAGCAGCGAATTCGGAGAGCGCTAAGCACGAAGTCAAGAAGCGAGACGTGTCCCTGCAACGCGGTGCTAAGAGCAGCTTCCTCGCGGCGGGGGCGAGCCCCGGCCACAAGACATTCTCGTCCTGGCAACGGATCTCTGTGAAGGGCGTAGGCGAAAAGCTTTCGTTTTCCATTCGAACTGCGAGAGAGGCAGACTGTTACACGGAGCTCTGAGAACAAAGGTGCACGCCCTAGGCGGGCTTGGGCAGAAGAAGCGTTCTCGAGCTCTTGGCTGCCCGCACACTGCTGGGTATGTGGCGCCCCTGCGGCGGCTTCTGGCCGCCGGCAAGTGAAAGCGGAGCCAGGCGTGGGCGAGGGCGGTGAACGAAGCGGCTATGTGCCGTGCTTGTGTGCACCACGTTAGAGGCTACTAGGAGAGGAAGGTGGTTGACGGTCGCTTGCCTTCCCAAGTGCCCTTAGCAGTCGGAAGGAGCAAGCTGAAGCACTGCTGCTTGTGCTGCTCCTTGGTTCCCTTGCAGCCCGCTCTGAAAGCATTGGCGGTCACTTCTAGGCGCCGAGTTGCACACACACAGCACGACGCTAAGTGCCGCGGAGAAGGGAAATCCAGAGTGCAGCGAGGAGCTGGACGTGGCTTACGTGCAGTAAGGAAAAGGTGAACCTAAGCACTGCCTCTTCAATCTGTCCCCCTCTGCTCTGGTAGCAACTTCTGCAAGTCGGCAAAGGGAGCCGCGAGTATGTAGAACGGAGGGCACCGAGACGCCGTGTGTTATGCGCCCTTTCAGGGCTGCTGACAAGGGGCTACTTTAAGAACGCCTTCTTCGTCCTCGCGTCCTTCTCGCTTCGCTCTAGCTGCATGGAGTACAGCACAGCGAAGGAGTGAAGACGGGCACTGCCCCAGCTTTTGCCCTGGCGTGCAACGGCTGTGTGCTGCTTTTCCAAGCAGCAAGAGCACTGAGAAGTGAAAGCGATTGTGAAGGAGCTCTTTGGCTGCTCGTGTGCTCTTCGCTGCACTGCGCCGCTCGCAAGCGGCTTCGTTCTTCGGCGTCTGCCGTCCGGAGAGAGCTGAACTGCAGCGGTCAGTTTCAGCTCTGCCCAACAGCGTGCTCTCAGTTCTGCGGACAAGCACGCCCTGTTGCCTTGGCTCCGAGTGCAAAGTCCCTAGCGAGCACTCACTCAGTGCAATGCACCCAGAAAGACGCTCTCGCTCGTCTTGCAAGGAGCGATTCCTAACAGAAGAAGCAGCAGAGGCACAAACTGGATGACGAGAAGGGACAATGTAGAACACGTCTCTGTCCTGGCACATTGTCGTGTGCGATATGTCCCTCCGGGTCTTCGGTCCTTGCGAAGCTCTATGTACTGCGAGCGCAGCTACTTGCAGCTGAGAAGGACCGCGGAGCTAGCAGCGAATTCGGAGAGCGCTAAGCACGAAGTCAAGAAGCGAGACGTGTCCCTGCAACGCGGTGCTAAGAGCAGCTTCCTCGCGGCGGGGGCGAGCCCCGGCCACAAGACATTCTCGTCCTGGCAACGGATCTCTGTGAAGGGCGTAGGCGAAAAGCTTTCGTTTTCCATTCGAACTGCGAGAGAGGCAGACTGTTACACGGAGCTCTGAGAACAAAGGTGCACGCCCTAGGCGGGCTTGGGCAGAAGAAGCGTTCTCGAGCTCTTGGCTGCCCGCACACTGCTGGGTATGTGGCGCCCCTGCGGCGGCTTCTGGCCGCCGGCAAGTGAAAGCGGAGCCAGGCGTGGGCGAGGGCGGTGAACGAAGCGGCTATGTGCCGTGCTTGTGTGCACCACGTTAGAGGCTACTAGGAGAGGAAGGTGGTTGACGGTCGCTTGCCTTCCCAAGTGCCCTTAGCAGTCGGAAGGAGCAAGCTGAAGCACTGCTGCTTGTGCTGCTCCTTGGTTCCCTTGCAGCCCGCTCTGAAAGCATTGGCGGTCACTTCTAGGCGCCGAGTTGCACACACACAGCACGACGCTTAAGTGCCGCGGAGAAGGGAAATCCAGAGTGCAGCGAGGAGCTGGACGTGGCTTACGTGCAGTAAGGAAAAGGTGAACCTAAGCACTGCCTCTTCAATCTGTCCCCCTCTGCTCTGGTAGCAACTTCTGCAAGTCGGCAAAGGGAGCCGCGAGTATGTAGAACGGAGGGCAGCGAGACGCCGTGTGTTATGCGCCCTTTCAGGGCTGCTGACAAGGGGCTACTTTAAGAACGCCTTCTTCGTCCTCGCGTCCTTCTCGCTTCGCTCTAGCTGCATGGAGTACAGCACAGCGAAGGAGTGAAGACGGGCACTGCCCCAGCTTTTGCCCTGGCGTGCAACGGCTGTGTGCTGCTTTTCCAAGCAGCAAGAGCACTGAGAAGTGAAAGCGATTGTGAAGGAGCTCTTTGGCTGCTCGTGTGCTCTTCGCTGCACTGCGCCGCTCGCAAGCGGCTTCGTTCTTCGGCGTCTGCCGTCCGGAGAGAGCTGAACTGCAGCGGTCAGTTTCAGCTCTGCCCAACAGCGTGCTCTCAGTTCTGCGGACAAGCACGCCCTGTTGCCTTGGCTCCGAGTGCAAAGTCCCTAGCGAGCACTCACTCAGTGCAATGCACCCAGAAAGACGCTCTCGCTCGTCTTGCAAGGAGCGATTCCTAACAGAAGAAGCAGCAGAGGCACAAACTGGATGACGAGAAGGGACAATGTAGAACACGTCTCTGTCCTGGCACATTGTCGTGTGCGATATGTCCCTCCGGGTCTTCGGTCCTTGCGAAGCTCTATGTACTGCGAGCGCAGCTACTTGCAGCTGAGAAGGACCGCGGAGCTAGCAGCGAATTCGGAGAGCGCTAAGCACGAAGTCAAGAAGCGAGACGTGTCCCTGCAACGCGGTGCTAAGAGCAGCTTCCTCGCGGCGGGGGCGAGCCCCGGCCACAAGACATTCTCGTCCTGGCAACGGATCTCTGTGAAGGGCGTAGGCGAAAAGCTTTCGTTTTCCATTCGAACTGCGAGAGAGGCAGACTGTTACACGGAGCTCTGAGAACAAAGGTGCACGCCCTAGGCGGGCTTGGGCAGAAGAAGCGTTCTCGAGCTCTTGGCTGCCCGCACACTGCTGGGTATGTGGCGCCCCTGCGGCGGCTTCTGGCCGCCGGCAAGTGAAAGCGGAGCCAGGCGTGGGCGAGGGCGGTGAACGAAGCGGCTATGTGCCGTGCTTGTGTGCACCACGTTAGAGGCTACTAGGAGAGGAAGGTGGTTGACGGTCGCTTGCCTTCCCAAGTGCCCTTAGCAGTCGGAAGGAGCAAGCTGAAGCACTGCTGCTTGTGCTGCTCCTTGGTTCCCTTGCAGCCCGCTCTGAAAGCATTGGCGGTCACTTCTAGGCGCCGAGTTGCACACACACAGCACGACGCTAAGTGCCGCGGAGAAGGGAAATCCAGAGTGCAGCGAGGAGCTGGACGTGGCTTACGTGCAGTAAGGAAAAGGTGAACCTAAGCACTGCCTCTTCAATCTGGCCGCCTCTGCTCTGGTAGCAACTTTTGCAAGTCGGCAAAGGGAGCCGCGAGTATGTAGAACGGAGGGCAGCGAGACGCCGTGTGTTATGCGCCCTTTCAGGGCTGCTGACAAGGGGCTGCTTTAAGAACGCCTTCTTCGTCCTCGCGTCCTTCTCGCTTCGCTCTAGCTGCATGGAGTACAGCACAGCGAAGGAGTGAAGACGGGCACTGCCCCAGCTTTTGCCCTGGCGTGCAACGGCTGTGTGCTGCTTTTCCAAGCAGCAAGAGCACTGAGAAGTGAAAGCGATTGTGAAGGAGCTCTTTGGCTGCTCGTGTGCTCCTCGCTGCACTGCGCCGCTCGCAAGCGGCTTCGTTCTTCGGCGTCTGCCGTCCGGAGAGAGCTGAACTGCAGCGGTCAGTTTCAGCTCTGCCCAACAGCGTGCTCTCAGTTCTGCGGACAAGCACGCCCTGTTGCCTTGGCTCCGAGTGCAAAGTCCCTAGCGAGCACTCACTCAGTGCAATGCACCCAGAAAGACGCTCTCGCTCGTCTTGCAAGGAGCGATTCCTAACAGAAGAAGCAGCAGAGGCACAAACTGGATGACGAGAAGGGACAATGTAGAACACGTCTCTGTCCTGGCACATTGTCGTGTGCGATATGTCCCTCCGGGTCTTCGGTCCTTGCGAAGCTCTATGTACTGCGAGCGCAGCTACTTGCAGCTGAGAAGGACCGCGGAGCTAGCAGCGAATTCGGAGAGCGCTAAGCACGAAGTCAAGAAGCGAGACGTGTCCCTGCAACGCGGTGCTAAGAGCAGCTTCCTCGCGGCGGGGGCGAGCCCCGGCCACAAGACATTCTCGTCCTGGCAACGGATCTCTGTGAAGGGCGTAGGCGAAAAGCTTTCGTTTTCCATTCGAACTGCGAGAGAGGCAGACTGTTACACGGAGCTCTGAGAACAAAGGTGCACGCCCTAGGCGGGCTTGGGCAGAAGAAGCGTTCTCGAGCTCTTGGCTGCCCGCACACTGCTGGGTATGTGGCGCCCCTGCGGCGGCTTCTGGCCGCCGGCAAGTGAAAGCGGAGCCAGGCGTGGGCGAGGGCGGTGAACGAAGCGGCTATGTGCCGTGCTTGTGTGCACCACGTTAGAGGCTACTAGGAGAGGAAGGTGGTTGACGGTCGCTTGCCTTCCCAAGTGCCCTTAGCAGTCGGAAGGAGCAAGCTGAAGCACTGCTGCTTGTGCTGCTCCTTGGTTCCCTTGCAGCCCGCTCTGAAAGCATTGGCGGTCACTTCTAGGCGCCGAGTTGCACACACACAGCACGACGCTAAGTGCCGCGGAGAAGGGAAATCCAGAGTGCAGCGAGGAGCTGGACGTGGCTTACGTGCAGTAAGGAAAAGGTGAACCTAAGCACTGCCTCTTCAATCTGTCCCCCTCTGCTCTGGTAGCAACTTCTGCAAGTCGGCAAAGGGAGCCGCGAGTATGTAGAACGGAGGGCACCGAGACGCCGTGTGTTATGCGCCCTTTCAGGGCTGCTGACAAGGGGCTACTTTAAGAACGCCTTCTTCGTCCTCGCGTCCTTCTCGCTTCGCTCTAGCTGCATGGAGTACAGCACAGCGAAGGAGTGAAGACGGGCACTGCCCCAGCTTTTGCCCTGGCGTGCAACGGCTGTGTGCTGCTTTTCCAAGCAGCAAGAGCACTGAGAAGTGAAAGCGATTGTGAAGGAGCTCTTTGGCTGCTCGTGTGCTCTTCGCTGCACTGCGCCGCTCGCAAGCGGCTTCGTTCTTCGGCGTCTGCCGTCCGGAGAGAGCTGAACTGCAGCGGTCAGTTTCAGCTCTGCCCAACAGCGTGCTCTCAGTTCTGCGGACAAGCACGCCCTGTTGCCTTGGCTCCGAGTGCAAAGTCCCTAGCGAGCACTCACTCAGTGCAATGCACCCAGAAAGACGCTCTCGCTCGTCTTGCAAGGAGCGATTCCTAACAGAAGAAGCAGCAGAGGCACAAACTGGATGACGAGAAGGGACAATGTAGAACACGTCTCTGTCCTGGCACATTGTCGTGTGCGATATGTCCCTCCGGGTCTTCGGTCCTTGCGAAGCTCTATGTACTGCGAGCGCAGCTACTTGCAGCTGAGAAGGACCGCGGAGCTAGCAGCGAATTCGGAGAGCGCTAAGCACGAAGTCAAGAAGCGAGACGTGTCCCTGCAACGCGGTGCTAAGAGCAGCTTCCTCGCGGCGGGGGCGAGCCCCGGCCACAAGACATTCTCGTCCTGGCAACGGATCTCTGTGAAGGGCGTAGGCGAAAAGCTTTCGTTTTCCATTCGAACTGCGAGAGAGGCAGACTGTTACACGGAGCTCTGAGAACAAAGGTGCACGCCCTAGGCGGGCTTGGGCAGAAGAAGCGTTCTCGAGCTCTTGGCTGCCCGCACACTGCTGGGTATGTGGCGCCCCTGCGGCGGCTTCTGGCCGCCGCCAAGTGAAAGCGGAGCCAGGCGTGGGCGAGGGCGGTGAACGAAGCGGCTATGTGCCGTGCTTGTGTGCACCACGTTAGAGGCTACTAGGAGAGGAAGGTGGTTGACGGTCGCTTGCCTTCCCAAGTGCCCTTAGCAGTCGGAAGGAGCAAGCTGAAGCACTGCTGCTTGTGCTGCTCCTTGGTTCCCTTGCAGCCCGCTCTGAAAGCATTGGCGGTCACTTCTAGGCGCCGAGTTGCACACACACAGCACGACGCTAAGTGCCGCGGAGAAGGGAAATCCAGAGTGCAGCGAGGAGCTGGACGTGGCTTACGTGCAGTAAGGAAAAGGTGAACCTAAGCACTGCCTCTTCAATCTGGCCGCCTCTGCTCTGGTAGCAACTTTTGCAAGTCGGCAAAGGGAGCCGCGAGTATGTAGAACGGAGGGCAGCGAGACGCCGTGTGTTATGCGCCCTTTCAGGGCTGCTGACAAGGGGCTGCTTTAAGAACGCCTTCTTCGTCCTCGCGTCCTTCTCGCTTCGCTCTAGCTGCATGGAGTACAGCACAGCGAAGGAGTGAAGACGGGCACTGCCCCAGCTTTTGCCCTGGCGTGCAACGGCTGTGTGCTGCTTTTCCAAGCAGCAAGAGCACTGAGAAGTGAAAGCGATTGTGAAGGAGCTCTTTGGCTGCTCGTGTGCTCCTCGCTGCACTGCTCCGCTCGCAAGCGGCTTCGTTCTTCGGCGTCTGCCGTCCGGAGAGAGCTGAACTGCAGCGGTCAGTTTCAGCTCTGCCCAACAGCGTGCTCTCAGTTCTGCGGACAAGCACGCCCTGTTGCCTTGGCTCCGAGTGCAAAGTCCCTAGCGAGCACTCACTCAGTGCAATGCACCCAGAAAGACGCTCTCGCTCGTCTTGCAAGGAGCGATTCCTAACAGAAGAAGCAGCAGAGGCACAAACTGGATGACGAGAAGGGACAATGTAGAACACGTCTCTGTCCTGGCACATTGTCGTGTGCGATATGTCCCTCCGGGTCTTCGGTCCTTGCGAAGCTCTATGTACTGCGAGCGCAGCTACTTGCAGCTGAGAAGGACCGCGGAGCTAGCAGCGAATTCGGAGAGCGCTAAGCACGAAGTCAAGAAGCGAGACGTGTCCCTGCAACGCGGTGCTAAGAGCAGCTTCCTCGCGGCGGGGGCGAGCCCCGGCCACAAGACATTCTCGTCCTGGCAACGGATCTCTGTGAAGGGCGTAGGCGAAAAGCTTTCGTTTTCCATTCGAACTGCGAGAGAGGCAGACTGTTACACGGAGCTCTGAGAACAAAGGTGCACGCCCTAGGCGGGCTTGGGCAGAAGAAGCGTTCTCGAGCTCTTGGCTGCCCGCACACTGCTGGGTATGTGGCGCCCCTGCGGCGGCTTCTGGCCGCCGGCAAGTGAAAGCGGAGCCAGGCGTGGGCGAGGGCGGTGAACGAAGCGGCTATGTGCCGTGCTTGTGTGCACCACGTTAGAGGCTACTAGGAGAGGAAGGTGGTTGACGGTCGCTTGCCTTCCCAAGTGCCCTTAGCAGTCGGAAGGAGCAAGCTGAAGCACTGCTGCTTGTGCTGCTCCTTGGTTCCCTTGCAGCCCGCTCTGAAAGCATTGGCGGTCACTTCTAGGCGCCGAGTTGCACACACACAGCACGACGCTAAGTGCCGCGGAGAAGGGAAATCCAGAGTGCAGCGAGGAGCTGGACGTGGCTTACGTGCAGTAAGGAAAAGGTGAACCTAAGCACTGCCTCTTCAATCTGGCCGCCTCTGCTCTGGTAGCAACTTCTGCAAGTCGGCAAAGGGAGCCGCGAGTATGTAGAACGGAGGGCAGCGAGACGCCGTGTGTTATGCGCCCTTTCAGGGCTGCTGACAAGGGGCTACTTTAAGAACGCCTTCTTCGTCCTCGCGTCCTTCTCGCTTCGCTCTAGCTGCATGGAGTACAGCACAGCGAAGGAGTGAAGACGGGCACTGCCCCAGCTTTTGCCCTGGCGTGCAACGGCTGTGTGCTGCTTTTCCAAGCAGCAAGAGCACTGAGAAGTGAAAGCGATTGTGAAGGAGCTCTTTGGCTGCTCGTGTGCTCTTCGCTGCACTGCGCCGCTCGCAAGCGGCTTCGTTCTTCGGCGTCTGCCGTCCGGAGAGAGCTGAACTGCAGCGGTCAGTTTCAGCTCTGCCCAACAGCGTGCTCTCAGTTCTGCGGACAAGCACGCCCTGTTGCCTTGGCTCCGAGTGCAAAGTCCCTAGCGAGCACTCACTCAGTGCAATGCACCCAGAAAGACGCTCTCGCTCGTCTTGCAAGGAGCGATTCCTAACAGAAGAAGCAGCAGAGGCACAAACTGGATGACGAGAAGGGACAATGTAGAACACGTCTCTGTCCTGGCACATTGTCGTGTGCGATATGTCCCTCCGGGTCTTCGGTCCTTGCGAAGCTCTATGTACTGCGAGCGCAGCTACTTGCAGCTGAGAAGGACCGCGGAGCTAGCAGCGAATTCGGAGAGCGCTAAGCACGAAGTCAAGAAGCGAGACGTGTCCCTGCAACGCGGTGCTAAGAGCAGCTTCCTCGCGGCGGGGGCGAGCCCCGGCCACAAGACATTCTCGTCCTGGCAACGGATCTCTGTGAAGGGCGTAGGCGAAAAGCTTTCGTTTTCCATTCGAACTGCGAGAGAGGCAGACTGTTACACGGAGCTCTGAGAACAAAGGTGCACGCCCTAGGCGGGCTTGGGCAGAAGAAGCGTTCTCGAGCTCTTGGCTGCCCGCACACTGCTGGGTATGTGGCGCCCCTGCGGCGGCTTCTGGCCGCCGGCAAGTGAAAGCGGAGCCAGGCGTGGGCGAGGGCGGTGAACGAAGCGGCTATGTGCCGTGCTTGTGTGCACCACGTTAGAGGCTACTAGGAGAGGAAGGTGGTTGACGGTCGCTTGCCTTCCCAAGTGCCCTTAGCAGTCGGAAGGAGCAAGCTGAAGCACTGCTGCTTGTGCTGCTCCTTGGTTCCCTTGCAGCCCGCTCTGAAAGCATTGGCGGTCACTTCTAGGCGCCGAGTTGCACACACACAGCACGACGCTTAAGTGCCGCGGAGAAGGGAAATCCAGAGTGCAGCGAGGAGCTGGACGTGGCTTACGTGCAGTAAGGAAAAGGTGAACCTAAGCACTGCCTCTTCAATCTGGCCGCCTCTGCTCTGGTAGCAACTTCTGCAAGTCGGCAAAGGGAGCCGCGAGTATGTAGAACGGAGGGCAGCGAGACGCCGTGTGTTATGCGCCCTTTCAGGGCTGCTGACAAGGGGCTACTTTAAGAACGCCTTCTTCGTCCTCGCGTCCTTCTCGCTTCGCTCTAGCTGCATGGAGTACAGCACAGCGAAGGAGTGAAGACGGGCACTGCCCCAGCTTTTGCCCTGGCGTGCAACGGCTGTGTGCTGCTTTTCCAAGCAGCAAGAGCACTGAGAAGTGAAAGCGATTGTGAAGGAGCTCTTTGGCTGCTCGTGTGCTCTTCGCTGCACTGCGCCGCTCGCAAGCGGCTTCGTTCTTCGGCGTCTGCCGTCCGGAGAGAGCTGAACTGCAGCGGTCAGTTTCAGCTCTGCCCAACAGCGTGCTCTCAGTTCTGCGGACAAGCACGCCCTGTTGCCTTGGCTCCGAGTGCAAAGTCCCTAGCGAGCACTCACTCAGTGCAATGCACCCAGAAAGACGCTCTCGCTCGTCTTGCAAGGAGCGATTCCTAACAGAAGAAGCAGCAGAGGCACAAACTGGATGACGAGAAGGGACAATGTAGAACACGTCTCTGTCCTGGCACATTGTCGTGTGCGATATGTCCCTCCGGGTCTTCGGTCCTTGCGAAGCTCTATGTACTGCGAGCGCAGCTACTTGCAGCTGAGAAGGACCGCGGAGCTAGCAGCGAATTCGGAGAGCGCTAAGCACGAAGTCAAGAAGCGAGACGTGTCCCTGCAACGCGGTGCTAAGAGCAGCTTCCTCGCGGCGGGGGCGAGCCCCGGCCACAAGACATTCTCGTCCTGGCAACGGATCTCTGTGAAGGGCGTAGGCGAAAAGCTTTCGTTTTCCATTCGAACTGCGAGAGAGGCAGACTGTTACACGGAGCTCTGAGAACAAAGGTGCACGCCCTAGGCGGGCTTGGGCAGAAGAAGCGTTCTCGAGCTCTTGGCTGCCCGCACACTGCTGGGTATGTGGCGCCCCTGCGGCGGCTTCTGGCCGCCGGCAAGTGAAAGCGGAGCCAGGCGTGGGCGAGGGCGGTGAACGAAGCGGCTATGTGCCGTGCTTGTGTGCACCACGTTAGAGGCTACTAGGAGAGGAAGGTGGTTGACGGTCGCTTGCCTTCCCAAGTGCCCTTAGCAGTCGGAAGGAGCAAGCTGAAGCACTGCTGCTTGTGCTGCTCCTTGGTTCCCTTGCAGCCCGCTCTGAAAGCATTGGCGGTCACTTCTAGGCGCCGAGTTGCACACACACAGCACGACGCTAAGTGCCGCGGAGAAGGGAAATCCAGAGTGCAGCGAGGAGCTGGACGTGGCTTACGTGCAGTAAGGAAAAGGTGAACCTAAGCACTGCCTCTTCAATCTGTCCCCCTCTGCTCTGGTAGCAACTTCTGCAAGTCGGCAAAGGGAGCCGCGAGTATGTAGAACGGAGGGCACCGAGACGCCGTGTGTTATGCGCCCTTTCAGGGCTGCTGACAAGGGGCTGCTTTAAGAACGCCTTCTTCGTCCTCGCGTCCTTCTCGCTTCGCTCTAGCTGCATGGAGTACAGCACAGCGAAGGAGTGAAGACGGGCACTGCCCCAGCTTTTGCCCTGGCGTGCAACGGCTGTGTGCTGCTTTTCCAAGCAGCAAGAGCACTGAGAAGTGAAAGCGATTGTGAAGGAGCTCTTTGGCTGCTCGTGTGCTCTTCGCTGCACTGCGCCGCTCGCAAGCGGCTTCGTTCTTCGGCGTCTGCCGTCCGGAGAGAGCTGAACTGCAGCGGTCAGTTTCAGCTCTGCCCAACAGCGTGCTCTCAGTTCTGCGGACAAGCACGCCCTGTTGCCTTGGCTCCGAGTGCAAAGTCCCTAGCGAGCACTCACTCAGTGCAATGCACCCAGAAAGACGCTCTCGCTCGTCTTGCAAGGAGCGATTCCTAACAGAAGAAGCAGCAGAGGCACAAACTGGATGACGAGAAGGGACAATGTAGAACACGTCTCTGTCCTGGCACATTGTCGTGTGCGATATGTCCCTCCGGGTCTTCGGTCCTTGCGAAGCTCTATGTACTGCGAGCGCAGCTACTTGCAGCTGAGAAGGACCGCGGAGCTAGCAGCGAATTCGGAGAGCGCTAAGCACGAAGTCAAGAAGCGAGACGTGTCCCTGCAACGCGGTGCTAAGAGCAGCTTCCTCGCGGCGGGGGCGAGCCCCGGCCACAAGACATTCTCGTCCTGGCAACGGATCTCTGTGAAGGGCGTAGGCGAAAAGCTTTCGTTTTCCATTCGAACTGCGAGAGAGGCAGACTGTTACACGGAGCTCTGAGAACAAAGGTGCACGCCCTAGGCGGGCTTGGGCAGAAGAAGCGTTCTCGAGCTCTTGGCTGCCCGCACACTGCTGGGTATGTGGCGCCCCTGCGGCGGCTTCTGGCCGCCGGCAAGTGAAAGCGGAGCCAGGCGTGGGCGAGGGCGGTGAACGAAGCGGCTATGTGCCGTGCTTGTGTGCACCACGTTAGAGGCTACTAGGAGAGGAAGGTGGTTGACGGTCGCTTGCCTTCCCAAGTGCCCTTAGCAGTCGGAAGGAGCAAGCTGAAGCACTGCTGCTTGTGCTGCTCCTTGGTTCCCTTGCAGCCCGCTCTGAAAGCATTGGCGGTCACTTCTAGGCGCCGAGTTGCACACACACAGCACGACGCTTAAGTGCCGCGGAGAAGGGAAATCCAGAGTGCAGCGAGGAGCTGGACGTGGCTTACGTGCAGTAAGGAAAAGGTGAACCTAAGCACTGCCTCTTCAATCTGTCCCCCTCTGCTCTGGTAGCAACTTCTGCAAGTCGGCAAAGGGAGCCGCGAGTATGTAGAACGGAGGGCAGCGAGACGCCGTGTGTTATGCGCCCTTTCAGGGCTGCTGACAAGGGGCTACTTTAAGAACGCCTTCTTCGTCCTCGCGTCCTTCTCGCTTCGCTCTAGCTGCATGGAGTACAGCACAGCGAAGGAGTGAAGACGGGCACTGCCCCAGCTTTTGCCCTGGCGTGCAACGGCTGTGTGCTGCTTTTCCAAGCAGCAAGAGCACTGAGAAGTGAAAGCGATTGTGAAGGAGCTCTTTGGCTGCTCGTGTGCTCTTCGCTGCACTGCGCCGCTCGCAAGCGGCTTCGTTCTTCGGCGTCTGCCGTCCGGAGAGAGCTGAACTGCAGCGGTCAGTTTCAGCTCTGCCCAACAGCGTGCTCTCAGTTCTGCGGACAAGCACGCCCTGTTGCCTTGGCTCCGAGTGCAAAGTCCCTAGCGAGCACTCACTCAGTGCAATGCACCCAGAAAGACGCTCTCGCTCGTCTTGCAAGGAGCGATTCCTAACAGAAGAAGCAGCAGAGGCACAAACTGGATGACGAGAAGGGACAATGTAGAACACGTCTCTGTCCTGGCACATTGTCGTGTGCGATATGTCCCTCCGGGTCTTCGGTCCTTGCGAAGCTCTATGTACTGCGAGCGCAGCTACTTGCAGCTGAGAAGGACCGCGGAGCTAGCAGCGAATTCGGAGAGCGCTAAGCACGAAGTCAAGAAGCGAGACGTGTCCCTGCAACGCGGTGCTAAGAGCAGCTTCCTCGCGGCGGGGGCGAGCCCCGGCCACAAGACATTCTCGTCCTGGCAACGGATCTCTGTGAAGGGCGTAGGCGAAAAGCTTTCGTTTTCCATTCGAACTGCGAGAGAGGCAGACTGTTACACGGAGCTCTGAGAACAAAGGTGCACGCCCTAGGCGGGCTTGGGCAGAAGAAGCGTTCTCGAGCTCTTGGCTGCCCGCACACTGCTGGGTATGTGGCGCCCCTGCGGCGGCTTCTGGCCGCCGGCAAGTGAAAGCGGAGCCAGGCGTGGGCGAGGGCGGTGAACGAAGCGGCTATGTGCCGTGCTTGTGTGCACCACGTTAGAGGCTACTAGGAGAGGAAGGTGGTTGACGGTCGCTTGCCTTCCCAAGTGCCCTTAGCAGTCGGAAGGAGCAAGCTGAAGCACTGCTGCTTGTGCTGCTCCTTGGTTCCCTTGCAGCCCGCTCTGAAAGCATTGGCGGTCACTTCTAGGCGCCGAGTTGCACACACACAGCACGACGCTAAGTGCCGCGGAGAAGGGAAATCCAGAGTGCAGCGAGGAGCTGGACGTGGCTTACGTGCAGTAAGGAAAAGGTGAACCTAAGCACTGCCTCTTCAATCTGGCCGCCTCTGCTCTGGTAGCAACTTTTGCAAGTCGGCAAAGGGAGCCGCGAGTATGTAGAACGGAGGGCAGCGAGACGCCGTGTGTTATGCGCCCTTTCAGGGCTGCTGACAAGGGGCTGCTTTAAGAACGCCTTCTTCGTCCTCGCGTCCTTCTCGCTTCGCTCTAGCTGCATGGAGTACAGCACAGCGAAGGAGTGAAGACGGGCACTGCCCCAGCTTTTGCCCTGGCGTGCAACGGCTGTGTGCTGCTTTTCCAAGCAGCAAGAGCACTGAGAAGTGAAAGCGATTGTGAAGGAGCTCTTTGGCTGCTCGTGTGCTCCTCGCTGCACTGCGCCGCTCGCAAGCGGCTTCGTTCTTCGGCGTCTGCCGTCCGGAGAGAGCTGAACTGCAGCGGTCAGTTTCAGCTCTGCCCAACAGCGTGCTCTCAGTTCTGCGGACAAGCACGCCCTGTTGCCTTGGCTCCGAGTGCAAAGTCCCTAGCGAGCACTCACTCAGTGCAATGCACCCAGAAAGACGCTCTCGCTCGTCTTGCAAGGAGCGATTCCTAACAGAAGAAGCAGCAGAGGCACAAACTGGATGACGAGAAGGGACAATGTAGAACACGTCTCTGTCCTGGCACATTGTCGTGTGCGATATGTCCCTCCGGGTCTTCGGTCCTTGCGAAGCTCTATGTACTGCGAGCGCAGCTACTTGCAGCTGAGAAGGACCGCGGAGCTAGCAGCGAATTCGGAGAGCGCTAAGCACGAAGTCAAGAAGCGAGACGTGTCCCTGCAACGCGGTGCTAAGAGCAGCTTCCTCGCGGCGGGGGCGAGCCCCGGCCACAAGACATTCTCGTCCTGGCAACGGATCTCTGTGAAGGGCGTAGGCGAAAAGCTTTCGTTTTCCATTCGAACTGCGAGAGAGGCAGACTGTTACACGGAGCTCTGAGAACAAAGGTGCACGCCCTAGGCGGGCTTGGGCAGAAGAAGCGTTCTCGAGCTCTTGGCTGCCCGCACACTGCTGGGTATGTGGCGCCCCTGCGGCGGCTTCTGGCCGCCGGCAAGTGAAAGCGGAGCCAGGCGTGGGCGAGGGCGGTGAACGAAGCGGCTATGTGCCGTGCTTGTGTGCACCACGTTAGAGGCTACTAGGAGAGGAAGGTGGTTGACGGTCGCTTGCCTTCCCAAGTGCCCTTAGCAGTCGGAAGGAGCAAGCTGAAGCACTGCTGCTTGTGCTGCTCCTTGGTTCCCTTGCAGCCCGCTCTGAAAGCATTGGCGGTCACTTCTAGGCGCCGAGTTGCACACACACAGCACGACGCTAAGTGCCGCGGAGAAGGGAAATCCAGAGTGCAGCGAGGAGCTGGACGTGGCTTACGTGCAGTAAGGAAAAGGTGAACCTAAGCACTGCCTCTTCAATCTGTCCCCCTCTGCTCTGGTAGCAACTTCTGCAAGTCGGCAAAGGGAGCCGCGAGTATGTAGAACGGAGGGCACCGAGACGCCGTGTGTTATGCGCCCTTTCAGGGCTGCTGACAAGGGGCTACTTTAAGAACGCCTTCTTCGTCCTCGCGTCCTTCTCGCTTCGCTCTAGCTGCATGGAGTACAGCACAGCGAAGGAGTGAAGACGGGCACTGCCCCAGCTTTTGCCCTGGCGTGCAACGGCTGTGTGCTGCTTTTCCAAGCAGCAAGAGCACTGAGAAGTGAAAGCGATTGTGAAGGAGCTCTTTGGCTGCTCGTGTGCTCTTCGCTGCACTGCGCCGCTCGCAAGCGGCTTCGTTCTTCGGCGTCTGCCGTCCGGAGAGAGCTGAACTGCAGCGGTCAGTTTCAGCTCTGCCCAACAGCGTGCTCTCAGTTCTGCGGACAAGCACGCCCTGTTGCCTTGGCTCCGAGTGCAAAGTCCCTAGCGAGCACTCACTCAGTGCAATGCACCCAGAAAGACGCTCTCGCTCGTCTTGCAAGGAGCGATTCCTAACAGAAGAAGCAGCAGAGGCACAAACTGGATGACGAGAAGGGACAATGTAGAACACGTCTCTGTCCTGGCACATTGTCGTGTGCGATATGTCCCTCCGGGTCTTCGGTCCTTGCGAAGCTCTATGTACTGCGAGCGCAGCTACTTGCAGCTGAGAAGGACCGCGGAGCTAGCAGCGAATTCGGAGAGCGCTAAGCACGAAGTCAAGAAGCGAGACGTGTCCCTGCAACGCGGTGCTAAGAGCAGCTTCCTCGCGGCGGGGGCGAGCCCCGGCCACAAGACATTCTCGTCCTGGCAACGGATCTCTGTGAAGGGCGTAGGCGAAAAGCTTTCGTTTTCCATTCGAACTGCGAGAGAGGCAGACTGTTACACGGAGCTCTGAGAACAAAGGTGCACGCCCTAGGCGGGCTTGGGCAGAAGAAGCGTTCTCGAGCTCTTGGCTGCCCGCACACTGCTGGGTATGTGGCGCCCCTGCGGCGGCTTCTGGCCGCCGGCAAGTGAAAGCGGAGCCAGGCGTGGGCGAGGGCGGTGAACGAAGCGGCTATGTGCCGTGCTTGTGTGCACCACGTTAGAGGCTACTAGGAGAGGAAGGTGGTTGACGGTCGCTTGCCTTCCCAAGTGCCCTTAGCAGTCGGAAGGAGCAAGCTGAAGCACTGCTGCTTGTGCTGCTCCTTGGTTCCCTTGCAGCCCGCTCTGAAAGCATTGGCGGTCACTTCTAGGCGCCGAGTTGCACACACACAGCACGACGCTAAGTGCCGCGGAGAAGGGAAATCCAGAGTGCAGCGAGGAGCTGGACGTGGCTTACGTGCAGTAAGGAAAAGGTGAACCTAAGCACTGCCTCTTCAATCTGTCCCCCTCTGCTCTGGTAGCAACTTCTGCAAGTCGGCAAAGGGAGCCGCGAGTATGTAGAACGGAGGGCACCGAGACGCCGTGTGTTATGCGCCCTTTCAGGGCTGCTGACAAGGGGCTACTTTAAGAACGCCTTCTTCGTCCTCGCGTCCTTCTCGCTTCGCTCTAGCTGCATGGAGTACAGCACAGCGAAGGAGTGAAGACGGGCACTGCCCCAGCTTTTGCCCTGGCGTGCAACGGCTGTGTGCTGCTTTTCCAAGCAGCAAGAGCACTGAGAAGTGAAAGCGATTGTGAAGGAGCTCTTTGGCTGCTCGTGTGCTCTTCGCTGCACTGCGCCGCTCGCAAGCGGCTTCGTTCTTCGGCGTCTGCCGTCCGGAGAGAGCTGAACTGCAGCGGTCAGTTTCAGCTCTGCCCAACAGCGTGCTCTCAGTTCTGCGGACAAGCACGCCCTGTTGCCTTGGCTCCGAGTGCAAAGTCCCTAGCGAGCACTCACTCAGTGCAATGCACCCAGAAAGACGCTCTCGCTCGTCTTGCAAGGAGCGATTCCTAACAGAAGAAGCAGCAGAGGCACAAACTGGATGACGAGAAGGGACAATGTAGAACACGTCTCTGTCCTGGCACATTGTCGTGTGCGATATGTCCCTCCGGGTCTTCGGTCCTTGCGAAGCTCTATGTACTGCGAGCGCAGCTACTTGCAGCTGAGAAGGACCGCGGAGCTAGCAGCGAATTCGGAGAGCGCTAAGCACGAAGTCAAGAAGCGAGACGTGTCCCTGCAACGCGGTGCTAAGAGCAGCTTCCTCGCGGCGGGGGCGAGCCCCGGCCACAAGACATTCTCGTCCTGGCAACGGATCTCTGTGAAGGGCGTAGGCGAAAAGCTTTCGTTTTCCATTCGAACTGCGAGAGAGGCAGACTGTTACACGGAGCTCTGAGAACAAAGGTGCACGCCCTAGGCGGGCTTGGGCAGAAGAAGCGTTCTCGAGCTCTTGGCTGCCCGCACACTGCTGGGTATGTGGCGCCCCTGCGGCGGCTTCTGGCCGCCGGCAAGTGAAAGCGGAGCCAGGCGTGGGCGAGGGCGGTGAACGAAGCGGCTATGTGCCGTGCTTGTGTGCACCACGTTAGAGGCTACTAGGAGAGGAAGGTGGTTGACGGTCGCTTGCCTTCCCAAGTGCCCTTAGCAGTCGGAAGGAGCAAGCTGAAGCACTGCTGCTTGTGCTGCTCCTTGGTTCCCTTGCAGCCCGCTCTGAAAGCATTGGCGGTCACTTCTAGGCGCCGAGTTGCACACACACAGCACGACGCTTAAGTGCCGCGGAGAAGGGAAATCCAGAGTGCAGCGAGGAGCTGGACGTGGCTTACGTGCAGTAAGGAAAAGGTGAACCTAAGCACTGCCTCTTCAATCTGTCCCCCTCTGCTCTGGTAGCAACTTCTGCAAGTCGGCAAAGGGAGCCGCGAGTATGTAGAACGGAGGGCAGCGAGACGCCGTGTGTTATGCGCCCTTTCAGGGCTGCTGACAAGGGGCTACTTTAAGAACGCCTTCTTCGTCCTCGCGTCCTTCTCGCTTCGCTCTAGCTGCATGGAGTACAGCACAGCGAAGGAGTGAAGACGGGCACTGCCCCAGCTTTTGCCCTGGCGTGCAACGGCTGTGTGCTGCTTTTCCAAGCAGCAAGAGCACTGAGAAGTGAAAGCGATTGTGAAGGAGCTCTTTGGCTGCTCGTGTGCTCTTCGCTGCACTGCGCCGCTCGCAAGCGGCTTCGTTCTTCGGCGTCTGCCGTCCGGAGAGAGCTGAACTGCAGCGGTCAGTTTCAGCTCTGCCCAACAGCGTGCTCTCAGTTCTGCGGACAAGCACGCCCTGTTGCCTTGGCTCCGAGTGCAAAGTCCCTAGCGAGCACTCACTCAGTGCAATGCACCCAGAAAGACGCTCTCGCTCGTCTTGCAAGGAGCGATTCCTAACAGAAGAAGCAGCAGAGGCACAAACTGGATGACGAGAAGGGACAATGTAGAACACGTCTCTGTCCTGGCACATTGTCGTGTGCGATATGTCCCTCCGGGTCTTCGGTCCTTGCGAAGCTCTATGTACTGCGAGCGCAGCTACTTGCAGCTGAGAAGGACCGCGGAGCTAGCAGCGAATTCGGAGAGCGCTAAGCACGAAGTCAAGAAGCGAGACGTGTCCCTGCAACGCGGTGCTAAGAGCAGCTTCCTCGCGGCGGGGGCGAGCCCCGGCCACAAGACATTCTCGTCCTGGCAACGGATCTCTGTGAAGGGCGTAGGCGAAAAGCTTTCGTTTTCCATTCGAACTGCGAGAGAGGCAGACTGTTACACGGAGCTCTGAGAACAAAGGTGCACGCCCTAGGCGGGCTTGGGCAGAAGAAGCGTTCTCGAGCTCTTGGCTGCCCGCACACTGCTGGGTATGTGGCGCCCCTGCGGCGGCTTCTGGCCGCCGGCAAGTGAAAGCGGAGCCAGGCGTGGGCGAGGGCGGTGAACGAAGCGGCTATGTGCCGTGCTTGTGTGCACCACGTTAGAGGCTACTAGGAGAGGAAGGTGGTTGACGGTCGCTTGCCTTCCCAAGTGCCCTTAGCAGTCGGAAGGAGCAAGCTGAAGCACTGCTGCTTGTGCTGCTCCTTGGTTCCCTTGCAGCCCGCTCTGAAAGCATTGGCGGTCACTTCTAGGCGCCGAGTTGCACACACACAGCACGACGCTAAGTGCCGCGGAGAAGGGAAATCCAGAGTGCAGCGAGGAGCTGGACGTGGCTTACGTGCAGTAAGGAAAAGGTGAACCTAAGCACTGCCTCTTCAATCTGTCCCCCTCTGCTCTGGTAGCAACTTCTGCAAGTCGGCAAAGGGAGCCGCGAGTATGTAGAACGGAGGGCAGCGAGACGCCGTGTGTTATGCGCCCTTTCAGGGCTGCTGACAAGGGGCTACTTTAAGAACGCCTTCTTCGTCCTCGCGTCCTTCTCGCTTCGCTCTAGCTGCATGGAGTACAGCACAGCGAAGGAGTGAAGACGGGCACTGCCCCAGCTTTTGCCCTGGCGTGCAACGGCTGTGTGCTGCTTTTCCAAGCAGCAAGAGCACTGAGAAGTGAAAGCGATTGTGAAGGAGCTCTTTGGCTGCTCGTGTGCTCTTCGCTGCACTGCGCCGCTCGCAAGCGGCTTCGTTCTTCGGCGTCTGCCGTCCGGAGAGAGCTGAACTGCAGCGGTCAGTTTCAGCTCTGCCCAACAGCGTGCTCTCAGTTCTGCGGACAAGCACGCCCTGTTGCCTTGGCTCCGAGTGCAAAGTCCCTAGCGAGCACTCACTCAGTGCAATGCACCCAGAAAGACGCTCTCGCTCGTCTTGCAAGGAGCGATTCCTAACAGAAGAAGCAGCAGAGGCACAAACTGGATGACGAGAAGGGACAATGTAGAACACGTCTCTGTCCTGGCACATTGTCGTGTGCGATATGTCCCTCCGGGTCTTCGGTCCTTGCGAAGCTCTATGTACTGCGAGCGCAGCTACTTGCAGCTGAGAAGGACCGCGGAGCTAGCAGCGAATTCGGAGAGCGCTAAGCACGAAGTCAAGAAGCGAGACGTGTCCCTGCAACGCGGTGCTAAGAGCAGCTTCCTCGCGGCGGGGGCGAGCCCCGGCCACAAGACATTCTCGTCCTGGCAACGGATCTCTGTGAAGGGCGTAGGCGAAAAGCTTTCGTTTTCCATTCGAACTGCGAGAGAGGCAGACTGTTACACGGAGCTCTGAGAACAAAGGTGCACGCCCTAGGCGGGCTTGGGCAGAAGAAGCGTTCTCGAGCTCTTGGCTGCCCGCACACTGCTGGGTATGTGGCGCCCCTGCGGCGGCTTCTGGCCGCCGGCAAGTGAAAGCGGAGCCAGGCGTGGGCGAGGGCGGTGAACGAAGCGGCTATGTGCCGTGCTTGTGTGCACCACGTTAGAGGCTACTAGGAGAGGAAGGTGGTTGACGGTCGCTTGCCTTCCCAAGTGCCCTTAGCAGTCGGAAGGAGCAAGCTGAAGCACTGCTGCTTGTGCTGCTCCTTGGTTCCCTTGCAGCCCGCTCTGAAAGCATTGGCGGTCACTTCTAGGCGCCGAGTTGCACACACACAGCACGACGCTTAAGTGCCGCGGAGAAGGGAAATCCAGAGTGCAGCGAGGAGCTGGACGTGGCTTACGTGCAGTAAGGAAAAGGTGAACCTAAGCACTGCCTCTTCAATCTGGCCGCCTCTGCTCTGGTAGCAACTTTTGCAAGTCGGCAAAGGGAGCCGCGAGTATGTAGAACGGAGGGCAGCGAGACGCCGTGTGTTATGCGCCCTTTCAGGGCTGCTGACAAGGGGCTGCTTTAAGAACGCCTTCTTCGTCCTCGCGTCCTTCTCGCTTCGCTCTAGCTGCATGGAGTACAGCACAGCGAAGGAGTGAAGACGGGCACTGCCCCAGCTTTTGCCCTGGCGTGCAACGGCTGTGTGCTGCTTTTCCAAGCAGCAAGAGCACTGAGAAGTGAAAGCGATTGTGAAGGAGCTCTTTGGCTGCTCGTGTGCTCCTCGCTGCACTGCGCCGCTCGCAAGCGGCTTCGTTCTTCGGCGTCTGCCGTCCGGAGAGAGCTGAACTGCAGCGGTCAGTTTCAGCTCTGCCCAACAGCGTGCTCTCAGTTCTGCGGACAAGCACGCCCTGTTGCCTTGGCTCCGAGTGCAAAGTCCCTAGCGAGCACTCACTCAGTGCAATGCACCCAGAAAGACGCTCTCGCTCGTCTTGCAAGGAGCGATTCCTAACAGAAGAAGCAGCAGAGGCACAAACTGGATGACGAGAAGGGACAATGTAGAACACGTCTCTGTCCTGGCACATTGTCGTGTGCGATATGTCCCTCCGGGTCTTCGGTCCTTGCGAAGCTCTATGTACTGCGAGCGCAGCTACTTGCAGCTGAGAAGGACCGCGGAGCTAGCAGCGAATTCGGAGAGCGCTAAGCACGAAGTCAAGAAGCGAGACGTGTCCCTGCAACGCGGTGCTAAGAGCAGCTTCCTCGCGGCGGGGGCGAGCCCCGGCCACAAGACATTCTCGTCCTGGCAACGGATCTCTGTGAAGGGCGTAGGCGAAAAGCTTTCGTTTTCCATTCGAACTGCGAGAGAGGCAGACTGTTACACGGAGCTCTGAGAACAAAGGTGCACGCCCTAGGCGGGCTTGGGCAGAAGAAGCGTTCTCGAGCTCTTGGCTGCCCGCACACTGCTGGGTATGTGGCGCCCCTGCGGCGGCTTCTGGCCGCCGGCAAGTGAAAGCGGAGCCAGGCGTGGGCGAGGGCGGTGAACGAAGCGGCTATGTGCCGTGCTTGTGTGCACCACGTTAGAGGCTACTAGGAGAGGAAGGTGGTTGACGGTCGCTTGCCTTCCCAAGTGCCCTTAGCAGTCGGAAGGAGCAAGCTGAAGCACTGCTGCTTGTGCTGCTCCTTGGTTCCCTTGCAGCCCGCTCTGAAAGCATTGGCGGTCACTTCTAGGCGCCGAGTTGCACACACACAGCACGACGCTAAGTGCCGCGGAGAAGGGAAATCCAGAGTGCAGCGAGGAGCTGGACGTGGCTTACGTGCAGTAAGGAAAAGGTGAACCTAAGCACTGCCTCTTCAATCTGTCCCCCTCTGCTCTGGTAGCAACTTCTGCAAGTCGGCAAAGGGAGCCGCGAGTATGTAGAACGGAGGGCACCGAGACGCCGTGTGTTATGCGCCCTTTCAGGGCTGCTGACAAGGGGCTACTTTAAGAACGCCTTCTTCGTCCTCGCGTCCTTCTCGCTTCGCTCTAGCTGCATGGAGTACAGCACAGCGAAGGAGTGAAGACGGGCACTGCCCCAGCTTTTGCCCTGGCGTGCAACGGCTGTGTGCTGCTTTTCCAAGCAGCAAGAGCACTGAGAAGTGAAAGCGATTGTGAAGGAGCTCTTTGGCTGCTCGTGTGCTCTTCGCTGCACTGCGCCGCTCGCAAGCGGCTTCGTTCTTCGGCGTCTGCCGTCCGGAGAGAGCTGAACTGCAGCGGTCAGTTTCAGCTCTGCCCAACAGCGTGCTCTCAGTTCTGCGGACAAGCACGCCCTGTTGCCTTGGCTCCGAGTGCAAAGTCCCTAGCGAGCACTCACTCAGTGCAATGCACCCAGAAAGACGCTCTCGCTCGTCTTGCAAGGAGCGATTCCTAACAGAAGAAGCAGCAGAGGCACAAACTGGATGACGAGAAGGGACAATGTAGAACACGTCTCTGTCCTGGCACATTGTCGTGTGCGATATGTCCCTCCGGGTCTTCGGTCCTTGCGAAGCTCTATGTACTGCGAGCGCAGCTACTTGCAGCTGAGAAGGACCGCGGAGCTAGCAGCGAATTCGGAGAGCGCTAAGCACGAAGTCAAGAAGCGAGACGTGTCCCTGCAACGCGGTGCTAAGAGCAGCTTCCTCGCGGCGGGGGCGAGCCCCGGCCACAAGACATTCTCGTCCTGGCAACGGATCTCTGTGAAGGGCGTAGGCGAAAAGCTTTCGTTTTCCATTCGAACTGCGAGAGAGGCAGACTGTTACACGGAGCTCTGAGAACAAAGGTGCACGCCCTAGGCGGGCTTGGGCAGAAGAAGCGTTCTCGAGCTCTTGGCTGCCCGCACACTGCTGGGTATGTGGCGCCCCTGCGGCGGCTTCTGGCCGCCGGCAAGTGAAAGCGGAGCCAGGCGTGGGCGAGGGCGGTGAACGAAGCGGCTATGTGCCGTGCTTGTGTGCACCACGTTAGAGGCTACTAGGAGAGGAAGGTGGTTGACGGTCGCTTGCCTTCCCAAGTGCCCTTAGCAGTCGGAAGGAGCAAGCTGAAGCACTGCTGCTTGTGCTGCTCCTTGGTTCCCTTGCAGCCCGCTCTGAAAGCATTGGCGGTCACTTCTAGGCGCCGAGTTGCACACACACAGCACGACGCTTAAGTGCCGCGGAGAAGGGAAATCCAGAGTGCAGCGAGGAGCTGGACGTGGCTTACGTGCAGTAAGGAAAAGGTGAACCTAAGCACTGCCTCTTCAATCTGTCCCCCTCTGCTCTGGTAGCAACTTCTGCAAGTCGGCAAAGGGAGCCGCGAGTATGTAGAACGGAGGGCAGCGAGACGCCGTGTGTTATGCGCCCTTTCAGGGCTGCTGACAAGGGGCTACTTTAAGAACGCCTTCTTCGTCCTCGCGTCCTTCTCGCTTCGCTCTAGCTGCATGGAGTACAGCACAGCGAAGGAGTGAAGACGGGCACTGCCCCAGCTTTTGCCCTGGCGTGCAACGGCTGTGTGCTGCTTTTCCAAGCAGCAAGAGCACTGAGAAGTGAAAGCGATTGTGAAGGAGCTCTTTGGCTGCTCGTGTGCTCTTCGCTGCACTGCGCCGCTCGCAAGCGGCTTCGTTCTTCGGCGTCTGCCGTCCGGAGAGAGCTGAACTGCAGCGGTCAGTTTCAGCTCTGCCCAACAGCGTGCTCTCAGTTCTGCGGACAAGCACGCCCTGTTGCCTTGGCTCCGAGTGCAAAGTCCCTAGCGAGCACTCACTCAGTGCAATGCACCCAGAAAGACGCTCTCGCTCGTCTTGCAAGGAGCGATTCCTAACAGAAGAAGCAGCAGAGGCACAAACTGGATGACGAGAAGGGACAATGTAGAACACGTCTCTGTCCTGGCACATTGTCGTGTGCGATATGTCCCTCCGGGTCTTCGGTCCTTGCGAAGCTCTATGTACTGCGAGCGCAGCTACTTGCAGCTGAGAAGGACCGCGGAGCTAGCAGCGAATTCGGAGAGCGCTAAGCACGAAGTCAAGAAGCGAGACGTGTCCCTGCAACGCGGTGCTAAGAGCAGCTTCCTCGCGGCGGGGGCGAGCCCCGGCCACAAGACATTCTCGTCCTGGCAACGGATCTCTGTGAAGGGCGTAGGCGAAAAGCTTTCGTTTTCCATTCGAACTGCGAGAGAGGCAGACTGTTACACGGAGCTCTGAGAACAAAGGTGCACGCCCTAGGCGGGCTTGGGCAGAAGAAGCGTTCTCGAGCTCTTGGCTGCCCGCACACTGCTGGGTATGTGGCGCCCCTGCGGCGGCTTCTGGCCGCCGGCAAGTGAAAGCGGAGCCAGGCGTGGGCGAGGGCGGTGAACGAAGCGGCTATGTGCCGTGCTTGTGTGCACCACGTTAGAGGCTACTAGGAGAGGAAGGTGGTTGACGGTCGCTTGCCTTCCCAAGTGCCCTTAGCAGTCGGAAGGAGCAAGCTGAAGCACTGCTGCTTGTGCTGCTCCTTGGTTCCCTTGCAGCCCGCTCTGAAAGCATTGGCGGTCACTTCTAGGCGCCGAGTTGCACACACACAGCACGACGCTAAGTGCCGCGGAGAAGGGAAATCCAGAGTGCAGCGAGGAGCTGGACGTGGCTTACGTGCAGTAAGGAAAAGGTGAACCTAAGCACTGCCTCTTCAATCTGTCCCCCTCTGCTCTGGTAGCAACTTCTGCAAGTCGGCAAAGGGAGCCGCGAGTATGTAGAACGGAGGGCAGCGAGACGCCGTGTGTTATGCGCCCTTTCAGGGCTGCTGACAAGGGGCTACTTTAAGAACGCCTTCTTCGTCCTCGCGTCCTTCTCGCTTCGCTCTAGCTGCATGGAGTACAGCACAGCGAAGGAGTGAAGACGGGCACTGCCCCAGCTTTTGCCCTGGCGTGCAACGGCTGTGTGCTGCTTTTCCAAGCAGCAAGAGCACTGAGAAGTGAAAGCGATTGTGAAGGAGCTCTTTGGCTGCTCGTGTGCTCTTCGCTGCACTGCGCCGCTCGCAAGCGGCTTCGTTCTTCGGCGTCTGCCGTCCGGAGAGAGCTGAACTGCAGCGGTCAGTTTCAGCTCTGCCCAACAGCGTGCTCTCAGTTCTGCGGACAAGCACGCCCTGTTGCCTTGGCTCCGAGTGCAAAGTCCCTAGCGAGCACTCACTCAGTGCAATGCACCCAGAAAGACGCTCTCGCTCGTCTTGCAAGGAGCGATTCCTAACAGAAGAAGCAGCAGAGGCACAAACTGGATGACGAGAAGGGACAATGTAGAACACGTCTCTGTCCTGGCACATTGTCGTGTGCGATATGTCCCTCCGGGTCTTCGGTCCTTGCGAAGCTCTATGTACTGCGAGCGCAGCTACTTGCAGCTGAGAAGGACCGCGGAGCTAGCAGCGAATTCGGAGAGCGCTAAGCACGAAGTCAAGAAGCGAGACGTGTCCCTGCAACGCGGTGCTAAGAGCAGCTTCCTCGCGGCGGGGGCGAGCCCCGGCCACAAGACATTCTCGTCCTGGCAACGGATCTCTGTGAAGGGCGTAGGCGAAAAGCTTTCGTTTTCCATTCGAACTGCGAGAGAGGCAGACTGTTACACGGAGCTCTGAGAACAAAGGTGCACGCCCTAGGCGGGCTTGGGCAGAAGAAGCGTTCTCGAGCTCTTGGCTGCCCGCACACTGCTGGGTATGTGGCGCCCCTGCGGCGGCTTCTGGCCGCCGGCAAGTGAAAGCGGAGCCAGGCGTGGGCGAGGGCGGTGAACGAAGCGGCTATGTGCCGTGCTTGTGTGCACCACGTTAGAGGCTACTAGGAGAGGAAGGTGGTTGACGGTCGCTTGCCTTCCCAAGTGCCCTTAGCAGTCGGAAGGAGCAAGCTGAAGCACTGCTGCTTGTGCTGCTCCTTGGTTCCCTTGCAGCCCGCTCTGAAAGCATTGGCGGTCACTTCTAGGCGCCGAGTTGCACACACACAGCACGACGCTAAGTGCCGCGGAGAAGGGAAATCCAGAGTGCAGCGAGGAGCTGGACGTGGCTTACGTGCAGTAAGGAAAAGGTGAACCTAAGCACTGCCTCTTCAATCTGGCCGCCTCTGCTCTGGTAGCAACTTCTGCAAGTCGGCAAAGGGAGCCGCGAGTATGTAGAACGGAGGGCACCGAGACGCCGTGTGTTATGCGCCCTTTCAGGGCTGCTGACAAGGGGCTACTTTAAGAACGCCTTCTTCGTCCTCGCGTCCTTCTCGCTTCGCTCTAGCTGCATGGAGTACAGCACAGCGAAGGAGTGAAGACGGGCACTGCCCCAGCTTTTGCCCTGGCGTGCAACGGCTGTGTGCTGCTTTTCCAAGCAGCAAGAGCACTGAGAAGTGAAAGCGATTGTGAAGGAGCTCTTTGGCTGCTCGTGTGCTCTTCGCTGCACTGCGCCGCTCGCAAGCGGCTTCGTTCTTCGGCGTCTGCCGTCCGGAGAGAGCTGAACTGCAGCGGTCAGTTTCAGCTCTGCCCAACAGCGTGCTCTCAGTTCTGCGGACAAGCACGCCCTGTTGCCTTGGCTCCGAGTGCAAAGTCCCTAGCGAGCACTCACTCAGTGCAATGCACCCAGAAAGACGCTCTCGCTCGTCTTGCAAGGAGCGATTCCTAACAGAAGAAGCAGCAGAGGCACAAACTGGATGACGAGAAGGGACAATGTAGAACACGTCTCTGTCCTGGCACATTGTCGTGTGCGATATGTCCCTCCGGGTCTTCGGTCCTTGCGAAGCTCTATGTACTGCGAGCGCAGCTACTTGCAGCTGAGAAGGACCGCGGAGCTAGCAGCGAATTCGGAGAGCGCTAAGCACGAAGTCAAGAAGCGAGACGTGTCCCTGCAACGCGGTGCTAAGAGCAGCTTCCTCGCGGCGGGGGCGAGCCCCGGCCACAAGACATTCTCGTCCTGGCAACGGATCTCTGTGAAGGGCGTAGGCGAAAAGCTTTCGTTTTCCATTCGAACTGCGAGAGAGGCAGACTGTTACACGGAGCTCTGAGAACAAAGGTGCACGCCCTAGGCGGGCTTGGGCAGAAGAAGCGTTCTCGAGCTCTTGGCTGCCCGCACACTGCTGGGTATGTGGCGCCCCTGCGGCGGCTTCTGGCCGCCGGCAAGTGAAAGCGGAGCCAGGCGTGGGCGAGGGCGGTGAACGAAGCGGCTATGTGCCGTGCTTGTGTGCACCACGTTAGAGGCTACTAGGAGAGGAAGGTGGTTGACGGTCGCTTGCCTTCCCAAGTGCCCTTAGCAGTCGGAAGGAGCAAGCTGAAGCACTGCTGCTTGTGCTGCTCCTTGGTTCCCTTGCAGCCCGCTCTGAAAGCATTGGCGGTCACTTCTAGGCGCCGAGTTGCACACACACAGCACGACGCTAAGTGCCGCGGAGAAGGGAAATCCAGAGTGCAGCGAGGAGCTGGACGTGGCTTACGTGCAGTAAGGAAAAGGTGAACCTAAGCACTGCCTCTTCAATCTGGCCGCCTCTGCTCTGGTAGCAACTTCTGCAAGTCGGCAAAGGGAGCCGCGAGTATGTAGAACGGAGGGCAGCGAGACGCCGTGTGTTATGCGCCCTTTCAGGGCTGCTGACAAGGGGCTACTTTAAGAACGCCTTCTTCGTCCTCGCGTCCTTCTCGCTTCGCTCTAGCTGCATGGAGTACAGCACAGCGAAGGAGTGAAGACGGGCACTGCCCCAGCTTTTGCCCTGGCGTGCAACGGCTGTGTGCTGCTTTTCCAAGCAGCAAGAGCACTGAGAAGTGAAAGCGATTGTGAAGGAGCTCTTTGGCTGCTCGTGTGCTCTTCGCTGCACTGCGCCGCTCGCAAGCGGCTTCGTTCTTCGGCGTCTGCCGTCCGGAGAGAGCTGAACTGCAGCGGTCAGTTTCAGCTCTGCCCAACAGCGTGCTCTCAGTTCTGCGGACAAGCACGCCCTGTTGCCTTGGCTCCGAGTGCAAAGTCCCTAGCGAGCACTCACTCAGTGCAATGCACCCAGAAAGACGCTCTCGCTCGTCTTGCAAGGAGCGATTCCTAACAGAAGAAGCAGCAGAGGCACAAACTGGATGACGAGAAGGGACAATGTAGAACACGTCTCTGTCCTGGCACATTGTCGTGTGCGATATGTCCCTCCGGGTCTTCGGTCCTTGCGAAGCTCTATGTACTGCGAGCGCAGCTACTTGCAGCTGAGAAGGACCGCGGAGCTAGCAGCGAATTCGGAGAGCGCTAAGCACGAAGTCGAGAAGCGAGACGTGTCCCTGCAACGCGGTGCTAAGAGCAGCTTCCTCGCGGCGGGGGCGAGCCCCGGCCACAAGACATTCTCGTCCTGGCAACGGATCTCTGTGAAGGGCGTAGGCGAAAAGCTTTCGTTTTCCATTCGAACTGCGAGAGAGGCAGACTGTTACACGGAGCTCTGAGAACAAAGGTGCACGCCCTAGGCGGGCTTGGGCAGAAGAAGCGTTCTCGAGCTCTTGGCTGCCCGCACACTGCTGGGTATGTGGCGCCCCTGCGGCGGCTTCTGGCCGCCGGCAAGTGAAAGCGGAGCCAGGCGTGGGCGAGGGCGGTGAACGAAGCGGCTATGTGCCGTGCTTGTGTGCACCACGTTAGAGGCTACTAGGAGAGGAAGGTGGTTGACGGTCGCTTGCCTTCCCAAGTGCCCTTAGCAGTCGGAAGGAGCAAGCTGAAGCACTGCTGCTTGTGCTGCTCCTTGGTTCCCTTGCAGCCCGCTCTGAAAGCATTGGCGGTCACTTCTAGGCGCCGAGTTGCACACACACAGCACGACGCTTAAGTGCCGCGGAGAAGGGAAATCCAGAGTGCAGCGAGGAGCTGGACGTGGCTTACGTGCAGTAAGGAAAAGGTGAACCTAAGCACTGCCTCTTCAATCTGGCCGCCTCTGCTCTGGTAGCAACTTCTGCAAGTCGGCAAAGGGAGCCGCGAGTATGTAGAACGGAGGGCAGCGAGACGCCGTGTGTTATGCGCCCTTTCAGGGCTGCTGACAAGGGGCTACTTTAAGAACGCCTTCTTCGTCCTCGCGTCCTTCTCGCTTCGCTCTAGCTGCATGGAGTACAGCACAGCGAAGGAGTGAAGACGGGCACTGCCCCAGCTTTTGCCCTGGCGTGCAACGGCTGTGTGCTGCTTTTCCAAGCAGCAAGAGCACTGAGAAGTGAAAGCGATTGTGAAGGAGCTCTTTGGCTGCTCGTGTGCTCTTCGCTGCACTGCGCCGCTCGCAAGCGGCTTCGTTCTTCGGCGTCTGCCGTCCGGAGAGAGCTGAACTGCAGCGGTCAGTTTCAGCTCTGCCCAACAGCGTGCTCTCAGTTCTGCGGACAAGCACGCCCTGTTGCCTTGGCTCCGAGTGCAAAGTCCCTAGCGAGCACTCACTCAGTGCAATGCACCCAGAAAGACGCTCTCGCTCGTCTTGCAAGGAGCGATTCCTAACAGAAGAAGCAGCAGAGGCACAAACTGGATGACGAGAAGGGACAATGTAGAACACGTCTCTGTCCTGGCACATTGTCGTGTGCGATATGTCCCTCCGGGTCTTCGGTCCTTGCGAAGCTCTATGTACTGCGAGCGCAGCTACTTGCAGCTGAGAAGGACCGCGGAGCTAGCAGCGAATTCGGAGAGCGCTAAGCACGAAGTCAAGAAGCGAGACGTGTCCCTGCAACGCGGTGCTAAGAGCAGCTTCCTCGCGGCGGGGGCGAGCCCCGGCCACAAGACATTCTCGTCCTGGCAACGGATCTCTGTGAAGGGCGTAGGCGAAAAGCTTTCGTTTTCCATTCGAACTGCGAGAGAGGCAGACTGTTACACGGAGCTCTGAGAACAAAGGTGCACGCCCTAGGCGGGCTTGGGCAGAAGAAGCGTTCTCGAGCTCTTGGCTGCCCGCACACTGCTGGGTATGTGGCGCCCCTGCGGCGGCTTCTGGCCGCCGCCAAGTGAAAGCGGAGCCAGGCGTGGGCGAGGGCGGTGAACGAAGCGGCTATGTGCCGTGCTTGTGTGCACCACGTTAGAGGCTACTAGGAGAGGAAGGTGGTTGACGGTCGCTTGCCTTCCCAAGTGCCCTTAGCAGTCGGAAGGAGCAAGCTGAAGCACTGCTGCTTGTGCTGCTCCTTGGTTCCCTTGCAGCCCGCTCTGAAAGCATTGGCGGTCACTTCTAGGCGCCGAGTTGCACACACACAGCACGACGCTAAGTGCCGCGGAGAAGGGAAATCCAGAGTGCAGCGAGGAGCTGGACGTGGCTTACGTGCAGTAAGGAAAAGGTGAACCTAAGCACTGCCTCTTCAATCTGGCCGCCTCTGCTCTGGTAGCAACTTCTGCAAGTCGGCAAAGGGAGCCGCGAGTATGTAGAACGGAGGGCAGCGAGACGCCGTGTGTTATGCGCCCTTTCAGGGCTGCTGACAAGGGGCTACTTTAAGAACGCCTTCTTCGTCCTCGCGTCCTTCTCGCTTCGCTCTAGCTGCATGGAGTACAGCACAGCGAAGGAGTGAAGACGGGCACTGCCCCAGCTTTTGCCCTGGCGTGCAACGGCTGTGTGCTGCTTTTCCAAGCAGCAAGAGCACTGAGAAGTGAAAGCGATTGTGAAGGAGCTCTTTGGCTGCTCGTGTGCTCTTCGCTGCACTGCGCCGCTCGCAAGCGGCTTCGTTCTTCGGCGTCTGCCGTCCGGAGAGAGCTGAACTGCAGCGGTCAGTTTCAGCTCTGCCCAACAGCGTGCTCTCAGTTCTGCGGACAAGCACGCCCTGTTGCCTTGGCTCCGAGTGCAAAGTCCCTAGCGAGCACTCACTCAGTGCAATGCACCCAGAAAGACGCTCTCGCTCGTCTTGCAAGGAGCGATTCCTAACAGAAGAAGCAGCAGAGGCACAAACTGGATGACGAGAAGGGACAATGTAGAACACGTCTCTGTCCTGGCACATTGTCGTGTGCGATATGTCCCTCCGGGTCTTCGGTCCTTGCGAAGCTCTATGTACTGCGAGCGCAGCTACTTGCAGCTGAGAAGGACCGCGGAGCTAGCAGCGAATTCGGAGAGCGCTAAGCACGAAGTCAAGAAGCGAGACGTGTCCCTGCAACGCGGTGCTAAGAGCAGCTTCCTCGCGGCGGGGGCGAGCCCCGGCCACAAGACATTCTCGTCCTGGCAACGGATCTCTGTGAAGGGCGTAGGCGAAAAGCTTTCGTTTTCCATTCGAACTGCGAGAGAGGCAGACTGTTACACGGAGCTCTGAGAACAAAGGTGCACGCCCTAGGCGGGCTTGGGCAGAAGAAGCGTTCTCGAGCTCTTGGCTGCCCGCACACTGCTGGGTATGTGGCGCCCCTGCGGCGGCTTCTGGCCGCCGGCAAGTGAAAGCGGAGCCAGGCGTGGGCGAGGGCGGTGAACGAAGCGGCTATGTGCCGTGCTTGTGTGCACCACGTTAGAGGCTACTAGGAGAGGAAGGTGGTTGACGGTCGCTTGCCTTCCCAAGTGCCCTTAGCAGTCGGAAGGAGCAAGCTGAAGCACTGCTGCTTGTGCTGCTCCTTGGTTCCCTTGCAGCCCGCTCTGAAAGCATTGGCGGTCACTTCTAGGCGCCGAGTTGCACACACACAGCACGACGCTAAGTGCCGCGGAGAAGGGAAATCCAGAGTGCAGCGAGGAGCTGGACGTGGCTTACGTGCAGTAAGGAAAAGGTGAACCTAAGCACTGCCTCTTCAATCTGTCCCCCTCTGCTCTGGTAGCAACTTCTGCAAGTCGGCAAAGGGAGCCGCGAGTATGTAGAACGGAGGGCAGCGAGACGCCGTGTGTTATGCGCCCTTTCAGGGCTGCTGACAAGGGGCTACTTTAAGAACGCCTTCTTCGTCCTCGCGTCCTTCTCGCTTCGCTCTAGCTGCATGGAGTACAGCACAGCGAAGGAGTGAAGACGGGCACTGCCCCAGCTTTTGCCCTGGCGTGCAACGGCTGTGTGCTGCTTTTCCAAGCAGCAAGAGCACTGAGAAGTGAAAGCGATTGTGAAGGAGCTCTTTGGCTGCTCGTGTGCTCTTCGCTGCACTGCTCCGCTCGCAAGCGGCTGCGTTCTTCGGCGTCTGCCGTCCGGAGAGAGCTGAACTGCAGCGGTCAGTTTCAGCTCTGCCCAACAGCGTGCTCTCAGTTCTGCGGACAAGCACGCCCTGTTGCCTTGGCTCCGAGTGCAAAGTCCCTAGCGAGCACTCACTCAGTGCAATGCACCCAGAAAGACGCTCTCGCTCGTCTTGCAAGGAGCGATTCCTAACAGAAGAAGCAGCAGAGGCACAAACTGGATGACGAGAAGGGACAATGTAGAACACGTCTCTGTCCTGGCACATTGTCGTGTGCGATATGTCCCTCCGGGTCTTCGGTCCTTGCGAAGCTCTATGTACTGCGAGCGCAGCTACTTGCAGCTGAGAAGGACCGCGGAGCTAGCAGCGAATTCGGAGAGCGCTAAGCACGAAGTCAAGAAGCGAGACGTGTCCCTGCAACGCGGTGCTAAGAGCAGCTTCCTCGCGGCGGGGGCGAGCCCCGGCCACAAGACATTCTCGTCCTGGCAACGGATCTCTGTGAAGGGCGTAGGCGAAAAGCTTTCGTTTTCCATTCGAACTGCGAGAGAGGCAGACTGTTACACGGAGCTCTGAGAACAAAGGTGCACGCCCTAGGCGGGCTTGGGCAGAAGAAGCGTTCTCGAGCTCTTGGCTGCCCGCACACTGCTGGGTATGTGGCGCCCCTGCGGCGGCTTCTGGCCGCCGGCAAGTGAAAGCGGAGCCAGGCGTGGGCGAGGGCGGTGAACGAAGCGGCTATGTGCCGTGCTTGTGTGCACCACGTTAGAGGCTACTAGGAGAGGAAGGTGGTTGACGGTCGCTTGCCTTCCCAAGTGCCCTTAGCAGTCGGAAGGAGCAAGCTGAAGCACTGCTGCTTGTGCTGCTCCTTGGTTCCCTTGCAGCCCGCTCTGAAAGCATTGGCGGTCACTTCTAGGCGCCGAGTTGCACACACACAGCACGACGCTAAGTGCCGCGGAGAAGGGAAATCCAGAGTGCAGCGAGGAGCTGGACGTGGCTTACGTGCAGTAAGGAAAAGGTGAACCTAAGCACTGCCTCTTCAATCTGGCCGCCTCTGCTCTGGTAGCAACTTCTGCAAGTCGGCAAAGGGAGCCGCGAGTATGTAGAACGGAGGGCAGCGAGACGCCGTGTGTTATGCGCCCTTTCAGGGCTGCTGACAAGGGGCTACTTTAAGAACGCCTTCTTCGTCCTCGCGTCCTTCTCGCTTCGCTCTAGCTGCATGGAGTACAGCACAGCGAAGGAGTGAAGACGGGCACTGCCCCAGCTTTTGCCCTGGCGTGCAACGGCTGTGTGCTGCTTTTCCAAGCAGCAAGAGCACTGAGAAGTGAAAGCGATTGTGAAGGAGCTCTTTGGCTGCTCGTGTGCTCTTCGCTGCACTGCGCCGCTCGCAAGCGGCTTCGTTCTTCGGCGTCTGCCGTCCGGAGAGAGCTGAACTGCAGCGGTCAGTTTCAGCTCTGCCCAACAGCGTGCTCTCAGTTCTGCGGACAAGCACGCCCTGTTGCCTTGGCTCCGAGTGCAAAGTCCCTAGCGAGCACTCACTCAGTGCAATGCACCCAGAAAGACGCTCTCGCTCGTCTTGCAAGGAGCGATTCCTAACAGAAGAAGCAGCAGAGGCACAAACTGGATGACGAGAAGGGACAATGTAGAACACGTCTCTGTCCTGGCACATTGTCGTGTGCGATATGTCCCTCCGGGTCTTCGGTCCTTGCGAAGCTCTATGTACTGCGAGCGCAGCTACTTGCAGCTGAGAAGGACCGCGGAGCTAGCAGCGAATTCGGAGAGCGCTAAGCACGAAGTCAAGAAGCGAGACGTGTCCCTGCAACGCGGTGCTAAGAGCAGCTTCCTCGCGGCGGGGGCGAGCCCCGGCCACAAGACATTCTCGTCCTGGCAACGGATCTCTGTGAAGGGCGTAGGCGAAAAGCTTTCGTTTTCCATTCGAACTGCGAGAGAGGCAGACTGTTACACGGAGCTCTGAGAACAAAGGTGCACGCCCTAGGCGGGCTTGGGCAGAAGAAGCGTTCTCGAGCTCTTGGCTGCCCGCACACTGCTGGGTATGTGGCGCCCCTGCGGCGGCTTCTGGCCGCCGGCAAGTGAAAGCGGAGCCAGGCGTGGGCGAGGGCGGTGAACGAAGCGGCTATGTGCCGTGCTTGTGTGCACCACGTTAGAGGCTACTAGGAGAGGAAGGTGGTTGACTCTCGTTTGCCTTCCCAAGTGCCCTTAGCAGTCGGAAGGAGCAAGCTGAAGCACTGCTGCTTGTGCTGCTCCTTGGTTCCCTTGCAGCCCGCTCTGAAAGCATTGGCGGTCACTTCTAGGCGCCGAGTTGCACACACACAGCACGACGCTAAGTGCCGCGGAGAAGGGAAATCCAGAGTGCAGCGAGGAGCTGGACGTGGCTTACGTGCAGTAAGGAAAAGGTGAACCTAAGCACTGCCTCTTCAATCTGTCCCCCTCTGCTCTGGTAGCAACTTCTGCAAGTCGGCAAAGGGAGCCGCGAGTATGTAGAACGGAGGGCAGCGAGACGCCGTGTGTTATGCGCCCTTTCAGGGCTGCTGACAAGGGGCTACTTTAAGAACGCCTTCTTCGTCCTCGCGTCCTTCTCGCTTCGCTCTAGCTGCATGGAGTACAGCACAGCGAAGGAGTGAAGACGGGCACTGCCCCAGCTTTTGCCCTGGCGTGCAACGGCTGTGTGCTGCTTTTCCAAGCAGCAAGAGCACTGAGAAGTGAAAGCGATTGTGAAGGAGCTCTTTGGCTGCTCGTGTGCTCTTCGCTGCACTGCGCCGCTCGCAAGCGGCTTCGTTCTTCGGCGTCTGCCGTCCGGAGAGAGCTGAACTGCAGCGGTCAGTTTCAGCTCTGCCCAACAGCGTGCTCTCAGTTCTGCGGACAAGCACGCCCTGTTGCCTTGGCTCCGAGTGCAAAGTCCCTAGCGAGCACTCACTCAGTGCAATGCACCCAGAAAGACGCTCTCGCTCGTCTTGCAAGGAGCGATTCCTAACAGAAGAAGCAGCAGAGGCACAAACTGGATGACGAGAAGGGACAATGTAGAACACGTCTCTGTCCTGGCACATTGTCGTGTGCGATATGTCCCTCCGGGTCTTCGGTCCTTGCGAAGCTCTATGTACTGCGAGCGCAGCTACTTGCAGCTGAGAAGGACCGCGGAGCTAGCAGCGAATTCGGAGAGCGCTAAGCACGAAGTCAAGAAGCGAGACGTGTCCCTGCAACGCGGTGCTAAGAGCAGCTTCCTCGCGGCGGGGGCGAGCCCCGGCCACAAGACATTCTCGTCCTGGCAACGGATCTCTGTGAAGGGCGTAGGCGAAAAGCTTTCGTTTTCCATTCGAACTGCGAGAGAGGCAGACTGTTACACGGAGCTCTGAGAACAAAGGTGCACGCCCTAGGCGGGCTTGGGCAGAAGAAGCGTTCTCGAGCTCTTGGCTGCCCGCACACTGCTGGGTATGTGGCGCCCCTGCGGCGGCTTCTGGCCGCCGGCAAGTGAAAGCGGAGCCAGGCGTGGGCGAGGGCGGTGAACGAAGCGGCTATGTGCCGTGCTTGTGTGCACCACGTTAGAGGCTACTAGGAGAGGAAGGTGGTTGACGGTCGCTTGCCTTCCCAAGTGCCCTTAGCAGTCGGAAGGAGCAAGCTGAAGCACTGCTGCTTGTGCTGCTCCTTGGTTCCCTTGCAGCCCGCTCTGAAAGCATTGGCGGTCACTTCTAGGCGCCGAGTTGCACACACACAGCACGACGCTAAGTGCCGCGGAGAAGGGAAATCCAGAGTGCAGCGAGGAGCTGGACGTGGCTTACGTGCAGTAAGGAAAAGGTGAACCTAAGCACTGCCTCTTCAATCTGGCCGCCTCTGCTCTGGTAGCAACTTCTGCAAGTCGGCAAAGGGAGCCGCGAGTATGTAGAACGGAGGGCAGCGAGACGCCGTGTGTTATGCGCCCTTTCAGGGCTGCTGACAAGGGGCTACTTTAAGAACGCCTTCTTCGTCCTCGCGTCCTTCTCGCTTCGCTCTAGCTGCATGGAGTACAGCACAGCGAAGGAGTGAAGACGGGCACTGCCCCAGCTTTTGCCCTGGCGTGCAACGGCTGTGTGCTGCTTTTCCAAGCAGCAAGAGCACTGAGAAGTGAAAGCGATTGTGAAGGAGCTCTTTGGCTGCTCGTGTGCTCTTCGCTGCACTGCGCCGCTCGCAAGCGGCTTCGTTCTTCGGCGTCTGCCGTCCGGAGAGAGCTGAACTGCAGCGGTCAGTTTCAGCTCTGCCCAACAGCGTGCTCTCAGTTCTGCGGACAAGCACGCCCTGTTGCCTTGGCTCCGAGTGCAAAGTCCCTAGCGAGCACTCACTCAGTGCAATGCACCCAGAAAGACGCTCTCGCTCGTCTTGCAAGGAGCGATTCCTAACAGAAGAAGCAGCAGAGGCACAAACTGGATGACGAGAAGGGACAATGTAGAACACGTCTCTGTCCTGGCACATTGTCGTGTGCGATATGTCCCTCCGGGTCTTCGGTCCTTGCGAAGCTCTATGTACTGCGAGCGCAGCTACTTGCAGCTGAGAAGGACCGCGGAGCTAGCAGCGAATTCGGAGAGCGCTAAGCACGAAGTCAAGAAGCGAGACGTGTCCCTGCAACGCGGTGCTAAGAGCAGCTTCCTCGCGGCGGGGGCGAGCCCCGGCCACAAGACATTCTCGTCCTGGCAACGGATCTCTGTGAAGGGCGTAGGCGAAAAGCTTTCGTTTTCCATTCGAACTGCGAGAGAGGCAGACTGTTACACGGAGCTCTGAGAACAAAGGTGCACGCCCTAGGCGGGCTTGGGCAGAAGAAGCGTTCTCGAGCTCTTGGCTGCCCGCACACTGCTGGGTATGTGGCGCCCCTGCGGCGGCTTCTGGCCGCCGGCAAGTGAAAGCGGAGCCAGGCGTGGGCGAGGGCGGTGAACGAAGCGGCTATGTGCCGTGCTTGTGTGCACCACGTTAGAGGCTACTAGGAGAGGAAGGTGGTTGACGGTCGCTTGCCTTCCCAAGTGCCCTTAGCAGTCGGAAGGAGCAAGCTGAAGCACTGCTGCTTGTGCTGCTCCTTGGTTCCCTTGCAGCCCGCTCTGAAAGCATTGGCGGTCACTTCTAGGCGCCGAGTTGCACACACACAGCACGACGCTAAGTGCCGCGGAGAAGGGAAATCCAGAGTGCAGCGAGGAGCTGGACGTGGCTTACGTGCAGTAAGGAAAAGGTGAACCTAAGCACTGCCTCTTCAATCTGGCCGCCTCTGCTCTGGTAGCAACTTCTGCAAGTCGGCAAAGGGAGCCGCGAGTATGTAGAACGGAGGGCAGCGAGACGCCGTGTGTTATGCGCCCTTTCAGGGCTGCTGACAAGGGGCTACTTTAAGAACGCCTTCTTCGTCCTCGCGTCCTTCTCGCTTCGCTCTAGCTGCATGGAGTACAGCACAGCGAAGGAGTGAAGACGGGCACTGCCCCAGCTTTTGCCCTGGCGTGCAACGGCTGTGTGCTGCTTTTCCAAGCAGCAAGAGCACTGAGAAGTGAAAGCGATTGTGAAGGAGCTCTTTGGCTGCTCGTGTGCTCTTCGCTGCACTGCGCCGCTCGCAAGCGGCTTCGTTCTTCGGCGTCTGCCGTCCGGAGAGAGCTGAACTGCAGCGGTCAGTTTCAGCTCTGCCCAACAGCGTGCTCTCAGTTCTGCGGACAAGCACGCCCTGTTGCCTTGGCTCCGAGTGCAAAGTCCCTAGCGAGCACTCACTCAGTGCAATGCACCCAGAAAGACGCTCTCGCTCGTCTTGCAAGGAGCGATTCCTAACAGAAGAAGCAGCAGAGGCACAAACTGGATGACGAGAAGGGACAATGTAGAACACGTCTCTGTCCTGGCACATTGTCGTGTGCGATATGTCCCTCCGGGTCTTCGGTCCTTGCGAAGCTCTATGTACTGCGAGCGCAGCTACTTGCAGCTGAGAAGGACCGCGGAGCTAGCAGCGAATTCGGAGAGCGCTAAGCACGAAGTCAAGAAGCGAGACGTGTCCCTGCAACGCGGTGCTAAGAGCAGCTTCCTCGCGGCGGGGGCGAGCCCCGGCCACAAGACATTCTCGTCCTGGCAACGGATCTCTGTGAAGGGCGTAGGCGAAAAGCTTTCGTTTTCCATTCGAACTGCGAGAGAGGCAGACTGTTACACGGAGCTCTGAGAACAAAGGTGCACGCCCTAGGCGGGCTTGGGCAGAAGAAGCGTTCTCGAGCTCTTGGCTGCCCGCACACTGCTGGGTATGTGGCGCCCCTGCGGCGGCTTCTGGCCGCCGGCAAGTGAAAGCGGAGCCAGGCGTGGGCGAGGGCGGTGAACGAAGCGGCTATGTGCCGTGCTTGTGTGCACCACGTTAGAGGCTACTAGGAGAGGAAGGTGGTTGACGGTCGCTTGCCTTCCCAAGTGCCCTTAGCAGTCGGAAGGAGCAAGCTGAAGCACTGCTGCTTGTGCTGCTCCTTGGTTCCCTTGCAGCCCGCTCTGAAAGCATTGGCGGTCACTTCTAGGCGCCGAGTTGCACACACACAGCACGACGCTAAGTGCCGCGGAGAAGGGAAATCCAGAGTGCAGCGAGGAGCTGGACGTGGCTTACGTGCAGTAAGGAAAAGGTGAACCTAAGCACTGCCTCTTCAATCTGGCCGCCTCTGCTCTGGTAGCAACTTCTGCAAGTCGGCAAAGGGAGCCGCGAGTATGTAGAACGGAGGGCAGCGAGACGCCGTGTGTTATGCGCCCTTTCAGGGCTGCTGACAAGGGGCTACTTTAAGAACGCCTTCTTCGTCCTCGCGTCCTTCTCGCTTCGCTCTAGCTGCATGGAGTACAGCACAGCGAAGGAGTGAAGACGGGCACTGCCCCAGCTTTTGCCCTGGCGTGCAACGGCTGTGTGCTGCTTTTCCAAGCAGCAAGAGCACTGAGAAGTGAAAGCGATTGTGAAGGAGCTCTTTGGCTGCTCGTGTGCTCTTCGCTGCACTGCGCCGCTCGCAAGCGGCTTCGTTCTTCGGCGTCTGCCGTCCGGAGAGAGCTGAACTGCAGCGGTCAGTTTCAGCTCTGCCCAACAGCGTGCTCTCAGTTCTGCGGACAAGCACGCCCTGTTGCCTTGGCTCCGAGTGCAAAGTCCCTAGCGAGCACTCACTCAGTGCAATGCACCCAGAAAGACGCTCTCGCTCGTCTTGCAAGGAGCGATTCCTAACAGAAGAAGCAGCAGAGGCACAAACTGGATGACGAGAAGGGACAATGTAGAACACGTCTCTGTCCTGGCACATTGTCGTGTGCGATATGTCCCTCCGGGTCTTCGGTCCTTGCGAAGCTCTATGTACTGCGAGCGCAGCTACTTGCAGCTGAGAAGGACCGCGGAGCTAGCAGCGAATTCGGAGAGCGCTAAGCACGAAGTCAAGAAGCGAGACGTGTCCCTGCAACGCGGTGCTAAGAGCAGCTTCCTCGCGGCGGGGGCGAGCCCCGGCCACAAGACATTCTCGTCCTGGCAACGGATCTCTGTGAAGGGCGTAGGCGAAAAGCTTTCGTTTTCCATTCGAACTGCGAGAGAGGCAGACTGTTACACGGAGCTCTGAGAACAAAGGTGCACGCCCTAGGCGGGCTTGGGCAGAAGAAGCGTTCTCGAGCTCTTGGCTGCCCGCACACTGCTGGGTATGTGGCGCCCCTGCGGCGGCTTCTGGCCGCCGGCAAGTGAAAGCGGAGCCAGGCGTGGGCGAGGGCGGTGAACGAAGCGGCTATGTGCCGTGCTTGTGTGCACCACGTTAGAGGCTACTAGGAGAGGAAGGTGGTTGACGGTCGCTTGCCTTCCCAAGTGCCCTTAGCAGTCGGAAGGAGCAAGCTGAAGCACTGCTGCTTGTGCTGCTCCTTGGTTCCCTTGCAGCCCGCTCTGAAAGCATTGGCGGTCACTTCTAGGCGCCGAGTTGCACACACACAGCACGACGCTAAGTGCCGCGGAGAAGGGAAATCCAGAGTGCAGCGAGGAGCTGGACGTGGCTTACGTGCAGTAAGGAAAAGGTGAACCTAAGCACTGCCTCTTCAATCTGGCCGCCTCTGCTCTGGTAGCAACTTCTGCAAGTCGGCAAAGGGAGCCGCGAGTATGTAGAACGGAGGGCAGCGAGACGCCGTGTGTTATGCGCCCTTTCAGGGCTGCTGACAAGGGGCTACTTTAAGAACGCCTTCTTCGTCCTCGCGTCCTTCTCGCTTCGCTCTAGCTGCATGGAGTACAGCACAGCGAAGGAGTGAAGACGGGCACTGCCCCAGCTTTTGCCCTGGCGTGCAACGGCTGTGTGCTGCTTTTCCAAGCAGCAAGAGCACTGAGAAGTGAAAGCGATTGTGAAGGAGCTCTTTGGCTGCTCGTGTGCTCTTCGCTGCACTGCGCCGCTCGCAAGCGGCTTCGTTCTTCGGCGTCTGCCGTCCGGAGAGAGCTGAACTGCAGCGGTCAGTTTCAGCTCTGCCCAACAGCGTGCTCTCAGTTCTGCGGACAAGCACGCCCTGTTGCCTTGGCTCCGAGTGCAAAGTCCCTAGCGAGCACTCACTCAGTGCAATGCACCCAGAAAGACGCTCTCGCTCGTCTTGCAAGGAGCGATTCCTAACAGAAGAAGCAGCAGAGGCACAAACTGGATGACGAGAAGGGACAATGTAGAACACGTCTCTGTCCTGGCACATTGTCGTGTGCGATATGTCCCTCCGGGTCTTCGGTCCTTGCGAAGCTCTATGTACTGCGAGCGCAGCTACTTGCAGCTGAGAAGGACCGCGGAGCTAGCAGCGAATTCGGAGAGCGCTAAGCACGAAGTCAAGAAGCGAGACGTGTCCCTGCAACGCGGTGCTAAGAGCAGCTTCCTCGCGGCGGGGGCGAGCCCCGGCCACAAGACATTCTCGTCCTGGCAACGGATCTCTGTGAAGGGCGTAGGCGAAAAGCTTTCGTTTTCCATTCGAACTGCGAGAGAGGCAGACTGTTACACGGAGCTCTGAGAACAAAGGTGCACGCCCTAGGCGGGCTTGGGCAGAAGAAGCGTTCTCGAGCTCTTGGCTGCCCGCACACTGCTGGGTATGTGGCGCCCCTGCGGCGGCTTCTGGCCGCCGGCAAGTGAAAGCGGAGCCAGGCGTGGGCGAGGGCGGTGAACGAAGCGGCTATGTGCCGTGCTTGTGTGCACCACGTTAGAGGCTACTAGGAGAGGAAGGTGGTTGACGGTCGCTTGCCTTCCCAAGTGCCCTTAGCAGTCGGAAGGAGCAAGCTGAAGCACTGCTGCTTGTGCTGCTCCTTGGTTCCCTTGCAGCCCGCTCTGAAAGCATTGGCGGTCACTTCTAGGCGCCGAGTTGCACACACACAGCACGACGCTAAGTGCCGCGGAGAAGGGAAATCCAGAGTGCAGCGAGGAGCTGGACGTGGCTTACGTGCAGTAAGGAAAAGGTGAACCTAAGCACTGCCTCTTCAATCTGGCCGCCTCTGCTCTGGTAGCAACTTCTGCAAGTCGGCAAAGGGAGCCGCGAGTATGTAGAACGGAGGGCAGCGAGACGCCGTGTGTTATGCGCCCTTTCAGGGCTGCTGACAAGGGGCTACTTTAAGAACGCCTTCTTCGTCCTCGCGTCCTTCTCGCTTCGCTCTAGCTGCATGGAGTACAGCACAGCGAAGGAGTGAAGACGGGCACTGCCCCAGCTTTTGCCCTGGCGTGCAACGGCTGTGTGCTGCTTTTCCAAGCAGCAAGAGCACTGAGAAGTGAAAGCGATTGTGAAGGAGCTCTTTGGCTGCTCGTGTGCTCTTCGCTGCACTGCGCCGCTCGCAAGCGGCTTCGTTCTTCGGCGTCTGCCGTCCGGAGAGAGCTGAACTGCAGCGGTCAGTTTCAGCTCTGCCCAACAGCGTGCTCTCAGTTCTGCGGACAAGCACGCCCTGTTGCCTTGGCTCCGAGTGCAAAGTCCCTAGCGAGCACTCACTCAGTGCAATGCACCCAGAAAGACGCTCTCGCTCGTCTTTCAAGGAGCGATTCCTAACAGAAGAAGCAGCAGAGGCACAAACTGGATGACGAGAAGGGACAATGTAGAACACGTCTCTGTCCTGGCACATTGTCGTGTGCGATATGTCCCTCCGGGTCTTCGGTCCTTGCGAAGCTCTATGTACTGCGAGCGCAGCTACTTGCAGCTGAGAAGGACCGCGGAGCTAGCAGCGAATTCGGAGAGCGCTAAGCACGAAGTCAAGAAGCGAGACGTGTCCCTGCAACGCGGTGCTAAGAGCAGCTTCCTCGCGGCGGGGGCGAGCCCCGGCCACAAGACATTCTCGTCCTGGCAACGGATCTCTGTGAAGGGCGTAGGCGAAAAGCTTTCGTTTTCCATTCGAACTGCGAGAGAGGCAGACTGTTACACGGAGCTCTGAGAACAAAGGTGCACGCCCTAGGCGGGCTTGGGCAGAAGAAGCGTTCTCGAGCTCTTGGCTGCCCGCACACTGCTGGGTATGTGGCGCCCCTGCGGCGGCTTCTGGCCGCCGGCAAGTGAAAGCGGAGCCAGGCGTGGGCGAGGGCGGTGAACGAAGCGGCTATGTGCCGTGCTTGTGTGCACCACGTTAGAGGCTACTAGGAGAGGAAGGTGGTTGACTCTCGTTTGCCTTCCCAAGTGCCCTTAGCAGTCGGAAGGAGCAAGCTGAAGCACTGCTGCTTGTGCTGCTCCTTGGTTCCCTTGCAGCCCGCTCTGAAAGCATTGGCGGTCACTTCTAGGCGCCGAGTTGCACACACACAGCACGACGCTAAGTGCCGCGGAGAAGGGAAATCCAGAGTGCAGCGAGGAGCTGGACGTGGCTTACGTGCAGTAAGGAAAAGGTGAACCTAAGCACTGCCTCTTCAATCTGTCCCCCTCTGCTCTGGTAGCAACTTCTGCAAGTCGGCAAAGGGAGCCGCGAGTATGTAGAACGGAGGGCAGCGAGACGCCGTGTGTTATGCGCCCTTTCAGGGCTGCTGACAAGGGGCTACTTTAAGAACGCCTTCTTCGTCCTCGCGTCCTTCTCGCTTCGCTCTAGCTGCATGGAGTACAGCACAGCGAAGGAGTGAAGACGGGCACTGCCCCAGCTTTTGCCCTGGCGTGCAACGGCTGTGTGCTGCTTTTCCAAGCAGCAAGAGCACTGAGAAGTGAAAGCGATTGTGAAGGAGCTCTTTGGCTGCTCGTGTGCTCTTCGCTGCACTGCGCCGCTCGCAAGCGGCTTCGTTCTTCGGCGTCTGCCGTCCGGAGAGAGCTGAACTGCAGCGGTCAGTTTCAGCTCTGCCCAACAGCGTGCTCTCAGTTCTGCGGACAAGCACGCCCTGTTGCCTTGGCTCCGAGTGCAAAGTCCCTAGCGAGCACTCACTCAGTGCAATGCACCCAGAAAGACGCTCTCGCTCGTCTTGCAAGGAGCGATTCCTAACAGAAGAAGCAGCAGAGGCACAAACTGGATGACGAGAAGGGACAATGTAGAACACGTCTCTGTCCTGGCACATTGTCGTGTGCGATATGTCCCTCCGGGTCTTCGGTCCTTGCGAAGCTCTATGTACTGCGAGCGCAGCTACTTGCAGCTGAGAAGGACCGCGGAGCTAGCAGCGAATTCGGAGAGCGCTAAGCACGAAGTCAAGAAGCGAGACGTGTCCCTGCAACGCGGTGCTAAGAGCAGCTTCCTCGCGGCGGGGGCGAGCCCCGGCCACAAGACATTCTCGTCCTGGCAACGGATCTCTGTGAAGGGCGTAGGCGAAAAGCTTTCGTTTTCCATTCGAACTGCGAGAGAGGCAGACTGTTACACGGAGCTCTGAGAACAAAGGTGCACGCCCTAGGCGGGCTTGGGCAGAAGAAGCGTTCTCGAGCTCTTGGCTGCCCGCACACTGCTGGGTATGTGGCGCCCCTGCGGCGGCTTCTGGCCGCCGCCAAGTGAAAGCGGAGCCAGGCGTGGGCGAGGGCGGTGAACGAAGCGGCTATGTGCCGTGCTTGTGTGCACCACGTTAGAGGCTACTAGGAGAGGAAGGTGGTTGACGGTCGCTTGCCTTCCCAAGTGCCCTTAGCAGTCGGAAGGAGCAAGCTGAAGCACTGCTGCTTGTGCTGCTCCTTGGTTCCCTTGCAGCCCGCTCTGAAAGCATTGGCGGTCACTTCTAGGCGCCGAGTTGCACACACACAGCACGACGCTTAAGTGCCGCGGAGAAGGGAAATCCAGAGTGCAGCGAGGAGCTGGACGTGGCTTACGTGCAGTAAGGAAAAGGTGAACCTAAGCACTGCCTCTTCAATCTGGCCGCCTCTGCTCTGGTAGCAACTTCTGCAAGTCGGCAAAGGGAGCCGCGAGTATGTAGAACGGAGGGCAGCGAGACGCCGTGTGTTATGCGCCCTTTCAGGGCTGCTGACAAGGGGCTACTTTAAGAACGCCTTCTTCGTCCTCGCGTCCTTCTCGCTTCGCTCTAGCTGCATGGAGTACAGCACAGCGAAGGAGTGAAGACGGGCACTGCCCCAGCTTTTGCCCTGGCGTGCAACGGCTGTGTGCTGCTTTTCCAAGCAGCAAGAGCACTGAGAAGTGAAAGCGATTGTGAAGGAGCTCTTTGGCTGCTCGTGTGCTCTTCGCTGCACTGCGCCGCTCGCAAGCGGCTTCGTTCTTCGGCGTCTGCCGTCCGGAGAGAGCTGAACTGCAGCGGTCAGTTTCAGCTCTGCCCAACAGCGTGCTCTCAGTTCTGCGGACAAGCACGCCCTGTTGCCTTGGCTCCGAGTGCAAAGTCCCTAGCGAGCACTCACTCAGTGCAATGCACCCAGAAAGACGCTCTCGCTCGTCTTGCAAGGAGCGATTCCTAACAGAAGAAGCAGCAGAGGCACAAACTGGATGACGAGAAGGGACAATGTAGAACACGTCTCTGTCCTGGCACATTGTCGTGTGCGATATGTCCCTCCGGGTCTTCGGTCCTTGCGAAGCTCTATGTACTGCGAGCGCAGCTACTTGCAGCTGAGAAGGACCGCGGAGCTAGCAGCGAATTCGGAGAGCGCTAAGCACGAAGTCAAGAAGCGAGACGTGTCCCTGCAACGCGGTGCTAAGAGCAGCTTCCTCGCGGCGGGGGCGAGCCCCGGCCACAAGACATTCTCGTCTTGGCAACGGATCTCTGTGAAGGGCGTAGGCGAAAAGCTTTCGTTTTCCATTCGAACTGCGAGAGAGGCAGACTGTTACACGGAGCTCTGAGAACAAAGGTGCACGCCCTAGGCGGGCTTGGGCAGAAGAAGCGTTCTCGAGCTCTTGGCTGCCCGCACACTGCTGGGTATGTGGCGCCCCTGCGGCGGCTTCTGGCCGCCGGCAAGTGAAAGCGGAGCCAGGCGTGGGCGAGGGCGGTGAACGAAGCGGCTATGTGCCGTGCTTGTGTGCACCACGTTAGAGGCTACTAGGAGAGGAAGGTGGTTGACTCTCGTTTGCCTTCCCAAGTGCCCTTAGCAGTCGGAAGGAGCAAGCTGAAGCACTGCTGCTTGTGCTGCTCCTTGGTTCCCTTGCAGCCCGCTCTGAAAGCATTGGCGGTCACTTCTAGGCGCCGAGTTGCACACACACAGCACGACGCTAAGTGCCGCGGAGAAGGGAAATCCAGAGTGCAGCGAGGAGCTGGACGTGGCTTACGTGCAGTAAGGAAAAGGTGAACCTAAGCACTGCCTCTTCAATCTGTCCCCCTCTGCTCTGGTAGCAACTTCTGCAAGTCGGCAAAGGGAGCCGCGAGTATGTAGAACGGAGGGCACCGAGACGCCGTGTGTTATGCGCCCTTTCAGGGCTGCTGACAAGGGGCTACTTTAAGAACGCCTTCTTCGTCCTCGCGTCCTTCTCGCTTCGCTCTAGCTGCATGGAGTACAGCACAGCGAAGGAGTGAAGACGGGCACTGCCCCAGCTTTTGCCCTGGCGTGCAACGGCTGTGTGCTGCTTTTCCAAGCAGCAAGAGCACTGAGAAGTGAAAGCGATTGTGAAGGAGCTCTTTGGCTGCTCGTGTGCTCTTCGCTGCACTGCGCCGCTCGCAAGCGGCTTCGTTCTTCGGCGTCTGCCGTCCGGAGAGAGCTGAACTGCAGCGGTCAGTTTCAGCTCTGCCCAACAGCGTGCTCTCAGTTCTGCGGACAAGCACGCCCTGTTGCCTTGGCTCCGAGTGCAAAGTCCCTAGCGAGCACTCACTCAGTGCAATGCACCCAGAAAGACGCTCTCGCTCGTCTTTCAAGGAGCGATTCCTAACAGAAGAAGCAGCAGAGGCACAAACTGGATGACGAGAAGGGACAATGTAGAACACGTCTCTGTCCTGGCACATTGTCGTGTGCGATATGTCCCTCCGGGTCTTCGGTCCTTGCGAAGCTCTATGTACTGCGAGCGCAGCTACTTGCAGCTGAGAAGGACCGCGGAGCTAGCAGCGAATTCGGAGAGCGCTAAGCACGAAGTCAAGAAGCGAGACGTGTCCCTGCAACGCGGTGCTAAGAGCAGCTTCCTCGCGGCGGGGGCGAGCCCCGGCCACAAGACATTCTCGTCCTGGCAACGGATCTCTGTGAAGGGCGTAGGCGAAAAGCTTTCGTTTTCCATTCGAACTGCGAGAGAGGCAGACTGTTACACGGAGCTCTGAGAACAAAGGTGCACGCCCTAGGCGGGCTTGGGCAGAAGAAGCGTTCTCGAGCTCTTGGCTGCCCGCACACTGCTGGGTATGTGGCGCCCCTGCGGCGGCTTCTGGCCGCCGGCAAGTGAAAGCGGAGCCAGGCGTGGGCGAGGGCGGTGAACGAAGCGGCTATGTGCCGTGCTTGTGTGCACCACGTTAGAGGCTACTAGGAGAGGAAGGTGGTTGACGGTCGCTTGCCTTCCCAAGTGCCCTTAGCAGTCGGAAGGAGCAAGCTGAAGCACTGCTGCTTGTGCTGCTCCTTGGTTCCCTTGCAGCCCGCTCTGAAAGCATTGGCGGTCACTTCTAGGCGCCGAGTTGCACACACACAGCACGACGCTAAGTGCCGCGGAGAAGGGAAATCCAGAGTGCAGCGAGGAGCTGGACGTGGCTTACGTGCAGTAAGGAAAAGGTGAACCTAAGCACTGCCTCTTCAATCTGGCCGCCTCTGCTCTGGTAGCAACTTCTGCAAGTCGGCAAAGGGAGCCGCGAGTATGTAGAACGGAGGGCAGCGAGACGCCGTGTGTTATGCGCCCTTTCAGGGCTGCTGACAAGGGGCTACTTTAAGAACGCCTTCTTCGTCCTCGCGTCCTTCTCGCTTCGCTCTAGCTGCATGGAGTACAGCACAGCGAAGGAGTGAAGACGGGCACTGCCCCAGCTTTTGCCCTGGCGTGCAACGGCTGTGTGCTGCTTTTCCAAGCAGCAAGAGCACTGAGAAGTGAAAGCGATTGTGAAGGAGCTCTTTGGCTGCTCGTGTGCTCTTCGCTGCACTGCGCCGCTCGCAAGCGGCTTCGTTCTTCGGCGTCTGCCGTCCGGAGAGAGCTGAACTGCAGCGGTCAGTTTCAGCTCTGCCCAACAGCGTGCTCTCAGTTCTGCGGACAAGCACGCCCTGTTGCCTTGGCTCCGAGTGCAAAGTCCCTAGCGAGCACTCACTCAGTGCAATGCACCCAGAAAGACGCTCTCGCTCGTCTTGCAAGGAGCGATTCCTAACAGAAGAAGCAGCAGAGGCACAAACTGGATGACGAGAAGGGACAATGTAGAACACGTCTCTGTCCTGGCACATTGTCGTGTGCGATATGTCCCTCCGGGTCTTCGGTCCTTGCGAAGCTCTATGTACTGCGAGCGCAGCTACTTGCAGCTGAGAAGGACCGCGGAGCTAGCAGCGAATTCGGAGAGCGCTAAGCACGAAGTCAAGAAGCGAGACGTGTCCCTGCAACGCGGTGCTAAGAGCAGCTTCCTCGCGGCGGGGGCGAGCCCCGGCCACAAGACATTCTCGTCCTGGCAACGGATCTCTGTGAAGGGCGTAGGCGAAAAGCTTTCGTTTTCCATTCGAACTGCGAGAGAGGCAGACTGTTACACGGAGCTCTGAGAACAAAGGTGCACGCCCTAGGCGGGCTTGGGCAGAAGAAGCGTTCTCGAGCTCTTGGCTGCCCGCACACTGCTGGGTATGTGGCGCCCCTGCGGCGGCTTCTGGCCGCCGGCAAGTGAAAGCGGAGCCAGGCGTGGGCGAGGGCGGTGAACGAAGCGGCTATGTGCCGTGCTTGTGTGCACCACGTTAGAGGCTACTAGGAGAGGAAGGTGGTTGACTCTCGTTTGCCTTCCCAAGTGCCCTTAGCAGTCGGAAGGAGCAAGCTGAAGCACTGCTGCTTGTGCTGCTCCTTGGTTCCCTTGCAGCCCGCTCTGAAAGCATTGGCGGTCACTTCTAGGCGCCGAGTTGCACACACACAGCACGACGCTAAGTGCCGCGGAGAAGGGAAATCCAGAGTGCAGCGAGGAGCTGGACGTGGCTTACGTGCAGTAAGGAAAAGGTGAACCTAAGCACTGCCTCTTCAATCTGTCCCCCTCTGCTCTGGTAGCAACTTCTGCAAGTCGGCAAAGGGAGCCGCGAGTATGTAGAACGGAGGGCAGCGAGACGCCGTGTGTTATGCGCCCTTTCAGGGCTGCTGACAAGGGGCTACTTTAAGAACGCCTTCTTCGTCCTCGCGTCCTTCTCGCTTCGCTCTAGCTGCATGGAGTACAGCACAGCGAAGGAGTGAAGACGGGCACTGCCCCAGCTTTTGCCCTGGCGTGCAACGGCTGTGTGCTGCTTTTCCAAGCAGCAAGAGCACTGAGAAGTGAAAGCGATTGTGAAGGAGCTCTTTGGCTGCTCGTGTGCTCTTCGCTGCACTGCGCCGCTCGCAAGCGGCTTCGTTCTTCGGCGTCTGCCGTCCGGAGAGAGCTGAACTGCAGCGGTCAGTTTCAGCTCTGCCCAACAGCGTGCTCTCAGTTCTGCGGACAAGCACGCCCTGTTGCCTTGGCTCCGAGTGCAAAGTCCCTAGCGAGCACTCACTCAGTGCAATGCACCCAGAAAGACGCTCTCGCTCGTCTTGCAAGGAGCGATTCCTAACAGAAGAAGCAGCAGAGGCACAAACTGGATGACGAGAAGGGACAATGTAGAACACGTCTCTGTCCTGGCACATTGTCGTGTGCGATATGTCCCTCCGGGTCTTCGGTCCTTGCGAAGCTCTATGTACTGCGAGCGCAGCTACTTGCAGCTGAGAAGGACCGCGGAGCTAGCAGCGAATTCGGAGAGCGCTAAGCACGAAGTCAAGAAGCGAGACGTGTCCCTGCAACGCGGTGCTAAGAGCAGCTTCCTCGCGGCGGGGGCGAGCCCCGGCCACAAGACATTCTCGTCCTGGCAACGGATCTCTGTGAAGGGCGTAGGCGAAAAGCTTTCGTTTTCCATTCGAACTGCGAGAGAGGCAGACTGTTACACGGAGCTCTGAGAACAAAGGTGCACGCCCTAGGCGGGCTTGGGCAGAAGAAGCGTTCTCGAGCTCTTGGCTGCCCGCACACTGCTGGGTATGTGGCGCCCCTGCGGCGGCTTCTGGCCGCCGGCAAGTGAAAGCGGAGCCAGGCGTGGGCGAGGGCGGTGAACGAAGCGGCTATGTGCCGTGCTTGTGTGCACCACGTTAGAGGCTACTAGGAGAGGAAGGTGGTTGACGGTCGCTTGCCTTCCCAAGTGCCCTTAGCAGTCGGAAGGAGCAAGCTGAAGCACTGCTGCTTGTGCTGCTCCTTGGTTCCCTTGCAGCCCGCTCTGAAAGCATTGGCGGTCACTTCTAGGCGCCGAGTTGCACACACACAGCACGACGCTAAGTGCCGCGGAGAAGGGAAATCCAGAGTGCAGCGAGGAGCTGGACGTGGCTTACGTGCAGTAAGGAAAAGGTGAACCTAAGCACTGCCTCTTCAATCTGGCCGCCTCTGCTCTGGTAGCAACTTCTGCAAGTCGGCAAAGGGAGCCGCGAGTATGTAGAACGGAGGGCAGCGAGACGCCGTGTGTTATGCGCCCTTTCAGGGCTGCTGACAAGGGGCTACTTTAAGAACGCCTTCTTCGTCCTCGCGTCCTTCTCGCTTCGCTCTAGCTGCATGGAGTACAGCACAGCGAAGGAGTGAAGACGGGCACTGCCCCAGCTTTTGCCCTGGCGTGCAACGGCTGTGTGCTGCTTTTCCAAGCAGCAAGAGCACTGAGAAGTGAAAGCGATTGTGAAGGAGCTCTTTGGCTGCTCGTGTGCTCTTCGCTGCACTGCGCCGCTCGCAAGCGGCTTCGTTCTTCGGCGTCTGCCGTCCGGAGAGAGCTGAACTGCAGCGGTCAGTTTCAGCTCTGCCCAACAGCGTGCTCTCAGTTCTGCGGACAAGCACGCCCTGTTGCCTTGGCTCCGAGTGCAAAGTCCCTAGCGAGCACTCACTCAGTGCAATGCACCCAGAAAGACGCTCTCGCTCGTCTTGCAAGGAGCGATTCCTAACAGAAGAAGCAGCAGAGGCACAAACTGGATGACGAGAAGGGACAATGTAGAACACGTCTCTGTCCTGGCACATTGTCGTGTGCGATATGTCCCTCCGGGTCTTCGGTCCTTGCGAAGCTCTATGTACTGCGAGCGCAGCTACTTGCAGCTGAGAAGGACCGCGGAGCTAGCAGCGAATTCGGAGAGCGCTAAGCACGAAGTCGAGAAGCGAGACGTGTCCCTGCAACGCGGTGCTAAGAGCAGCTTCCTCGCGGCGGGGGCGAGCCCCGGCCACAAGACATTCTCGTCCTGGCAACGGATCTCTGTGAAGGGCGTAGGCGAAAAGCTTTCGTTTTCCATTCGAACTGCGAGAGAGGCAGACTGTTACACGGAGCTCTGAGAACAAAGGTGCACGCCCTAGGCGGGCTTGGGCAGAAGAAGCGTTCTCGAGCTCTTGGCTGCCCGCACACTGCTGGGTATGTGGCGCCCCTGCGGCGGCTTCTGGCCGCCGGCAAGTGAAAGCGGAGCCAGGCGTGGGCGAGGGCGGTGAACGAAGCGGCTATGTGCCGTGCTTGTGTGCACCACGTTAGAGGCTACTAGGAGAGGAAGGTGGTTGACTCTCGCTTGCCTTCCCAAGTGCCCTTAGCAGTCGGAAGGAGCAAGCTGAAGCACTGCTGCTTGTGCTGCTCCTTGGTTCCCTTGCAGCCCGCTCTGAAAGCATTGGCGGTCACTTCTAGGCGCCGAGTTGCACACACACAGCACGACGCTAAGTGCCGCGGAGAAGGGAAATCCAGAGTGCAGCGAGGAGCTGGACGTGGCTTACGTGCAGTAAGGAAAAGGTGAACCTAAGCACTGCCTCTTCAATCTGGCCGCCTCTGCTCTGGTAGCAACTTCTGCAAGTCGGCAAAGGGAGCCGCGAGTATGTAGAACGGAGGGCAGCGAGACGCCGTGTGTTATGCGCCCTTTCAGGGCTGCTGACAAGGGGCTACTTTAAGAACGCCTTCTTCGTCCTCGCGTCCTTCTCGCTTCGCTCTAGCTGCATGGAGTACAGCACAGCGAAGGAGTGAAGACGGGCACTGCCCCAGCTTTTGCCCTGGCGTGCAACGGCTGTGTGCTGCTTTTCCAAGCAGCAAGAGCACTGAGAAGTGAAAGCGATTGTGAAGGAGCTCTTTGGCTGCTCGTGTGCTCTTCGCTGCACTGCGCCGCTCGCAAGCGGCTTCGTTCTTCGGCGTCTGCCGTCCGGAGAGAGCTGAACTGCAGCGGTCAGTTTCAGCTCTGCCCAACAGCGTGCTCTCAGTTCTGCGGACAAGCACGCCCTGTTGCCTTGGCTCCGAGTGCAAAGTCCCTAGCGAGCACTCACTCAGTGCAATGCACCCAGAAAGACGCTCTCGCTCGTCTTGCAAGGAGCGATTCCTAACAGAAGAAGCAGCAGAGGCACAAACTGGATGACGAGAAGGGACAATGTAGAACACGTCTCTGTCCTGGCACATTGTCGTGTGCGATATGTCCCTCCGGGTCTTCGGTCCTTGCGAAGCTCTATGTACTGCGAGCGCAGCTACTTGCAGCTGAGAAGGACCGCGGAGCTAGCAGCGAATTCGGAGAGCGCTAAGCACGAAGTCAAGAAGCGAGACGTGTCCCTGCAACGCGGTGCTAAGAGCAGCTTCCTCGCGGCGGGGGCGAGCCCCGGCCACAAGACATTCTCGTCCTGGCAACGGATCTCTGTGAAGGGCGTAGGCGAAAAGCTTTCGTTTTCCATTCGAACTGCGAGAGAGGCAGACTGTTACACGGAGCTCTGAGAACAAAGGTGCACGCCCTAGGCGGGCTTGGGCAGAAGAAGCGTTCTCGAGCTCTTGGCTGCCCGCACACTGCTGGGTATGTGGCGCCCCTGCGGCGGCTTCTGGCCGCCGGCAAGTGAAAGCGGAGCCAGGCGTGGGCGAGGGCGGTGAACGAAGCGGCTATGTGCCGTGCTTGTGTGCACCACGTTAGAGGCTACTAGGAGAGGAAGGTGGTTGACTCTCGCTTGCCTTCCCAAGTGCCCTTAGCAGTCGGAAGGAGCAAGCTGAAGCACTGCTGCTTGTGCTGCTCCTTGGTTCCCTTGCAGCCCGCTCTGAAAGCATTGGCGGTCACTTCTAGGCGCCGAGTTGCACACACACAGCACGACGCTAAGTGCCGCGGAGAAGGGAAATCCAGAGTGCAGCGAGGAGCTGGACGTGGCTTACGTGCAGTAAGGAAAAGGTGAACCTAAGCACTGCCTCTTCAATCTGGCCGCCTCTGCTCTGGTAGCAACTTTTGCAAGTCGGCAAAGGGAGCCGCGAGTATGTAGAACGGAGGGCAGCGAGACGCCGTGTGTTATGCGCCCTTTCAGGGCTGCTGACAAGGGGCTGCTTTAAGAACGCCTTCTTCGTCCTCGCGTCCTTCTCGCTTCGCTCTAGCTGCATGGAGTACAGCACAGCGAAGGAGTGAAGACGGGCACTGCCCCAGCTTTTGCCCTGGCGTGCAACGGCTGTGTGCTGCTTTTCCAAGCAGCAAGAGCACTGAGAAGTGAAAGCGATTGTGAAGGAGCTCTTTGGCTGCTCGTGTGCTCTTCGCTGCACTGCGCCGCTCGCAAGCGGCTTCGTTCTTCGGCGTCTGCCGTCCGGAGAGAGCTGAACTGCAGCGGTCAGTTTCAGCTCTGCCCAACAGCGTGCTCTCAGTTCTGCGGACAAGCACGCCCTGTTGCCTTGGCTCCGAGTGCAAAGTCCCTAGCGAGCTCTCACTCAGTGCAATGCACCCAGAAAGACGCTCTCGCTCGTCTTTCAAGGAGCGATTCCTAACAGAACAAGCAGCAGAGGCACAAACTGGATGACGAGAAGGGACAATGTAGAACACGTCTCTGTCCTGGCACATTGTCGTGTGCGATATGTCCCTCCGGGTCTTCGGTCCTTGCGAAGCTCTATGTACTGCGAGCGCAGCTACTTGCGGCTGAGAAGGACCGCGGAGCTAGCAGCGAATTCGGAGAGCGCTAAGCACGAAGTCAAGAAGCGAGACGTGTCCCTGCAACGCGGTGCTAAGAGCAGCTTCCTCGCGGCGGGGGCGAGCTCCGGCCACAAGACATTCTCGTCCTGGCAACGGATCTCTGTGAAGGGCGTAGGCGAAAAGCTTTCGTTTTCCATTCGAACTGCGAGAGAGGCAGACTGTTACACGGAGCTCTGAGAACAAAGGTGCACGCCCTAGGCGGGCTTGGGCAGAAGAAGCGTTCTCGAGCTCTTGGCTGCCCGCACACTGCTGGGTATGTGGCGCCACTGCGGCGGCTTCTGGCCGCCGGCAAGTGAAAGCGGAGCCAGGCGTGGGCGAGGGCGGTGAACGAAGCGGCTATGTGCCGTGCTTGTGTGCACCACGTTAGAGGCTACTAGGAGAGGAAGGTGGTTGACGGTCGCTTGCCTTCCCAAGTGCCCTTAGCAGTCGGAAGGAGCAAGCTGAAGCACTGCTGCTTGTGCTGCTCCTTGGTTCCCTTGCAGCCCGCTCTGAAAGCATTGGCGGTCACTTCTAGGCGCCGAGTTGCACACACACAGCACGACGCTAAGTGCCGCGGAGAAGGGAAATCCAGAGTGCAGCGAGGAGCTGGACGTGGCTTACGTGCAGTAAGGAAAAGGTGAACCTAAGCACTGCCTCTTCAATCTGGCCGCCTCTGCTCTGGTAGCAACTTTTGCAAGTCGGCAAAGGGAGCCGCGAGTATGTAGAACGGAGGGCAGCGAGACGCCGTGTGTTATGCGCCCTTTCAGGGCTGCTGACAAGGGGCTGCTTTAAGAACGCCTTCTTCGTCCTCGCGTCCTTCTCGCTTCGCTCTAGCTGCATGGAGTACAGCACAGCGAAGGAGTGAAGACGGGCACTGCCCCAGCTTTTGCCCTGGCGTGCAACGGCTGTGTGCTGCTTTTCCAAGCAGCAAGAGCACTGAGAAGTGAAAGCGATTGTGAAGGAGCTCTTTGGCTGCTCGTGTGCTCTTCGCTGCACTGCGCCGCTCGCAAGCGGCTTCGTTCTTCGGCGTCTGCCGTCCGGAGAGAGCTGAACTGCAGCGGTCAGTTTCAGCTCTGCCCAACAGCGTGCTCTCAGTTCTGCGGACAAGCACGCCCTGTTGCCTTGGCTCCGAGTGCAAAGTCCCTAGCGAGCTCTCACTCAGTGCAATGCACCCAGAAAGACGCTCTCGCTCGTCTTTCAAGGAGCGATTCCTAACAGAACAAGCAGCAGAGGCACAAACTGGATGACGAGAAGGGACAATGTAGAACACGTCTCTGTCCTGGCACATTGTCGTGTGCGATATGTCCCTCCGGGTCTTCGGTCCTTGCGAAGCTCTATGTACTGCGAGCGCAGCTACTTGCAGCTGAGAAGGACCGCGGAGCTAGCAGCGAATTCGGAGAGCGCTAAGCACGAAGTCAAGAAGCGAGACGTGTCCCTGCAACGCGGTGCTAAGAGCAGCTTCCTCGCGGCGGGGGCGAGCTCCGGCCACAAGACATTCTCGTCCTGGCAACGGATCTCTGTGAAGGGCGTAGGCGAAAAGCTTTCGTTTTCCATTCGAACTGCGAGAGAGGCAGACTGTTACACGGAGCTCTGAGAACAAAGGTGCACGCCCTAGGCGGGCTTGGGCAGAAGAAGCGTTCTCGAGCTCTTGGCTGCCCGCACACTGCTGGGTATGTGGCGCCACTGCGGCGGCTTCTGGCCGCCGGCAAGTGAAAGCGGAGCCAGGCGTGGGCGAGGGCGGTGAACGAAGCGGCTATGTGCCGTGCTTGTGTGCACCACGTTAGAGGCTACTAGGAGAGGAAGGTGGTTGACGGTCGCTTGCCTTCCCAAGTGCCCTTAGCAGTCGGAAGGAGCAAGCTGAAGCACTGCTGCTTGTGCTGCTCCTTGGTTCCCTTGCAGCCCGCTCTGAAAGCATTGGCGGTCACTTCTAGGCGCCGAGTTGCACACACACAGCACGACGCTAAGTGCCGCGGAGAAGGGAAATCCAGAGTGCAGCGAGGAGCTGGACGTGGCTTACGTGCAGTAAGGAAAAGGTGAACCTAAGCACTGCCTCTTCAATCTGGCCGCCTCTGCTCTGGTAGCAACTTTTGCAAGTCGGCAAAGGGAGCCGCGAGTATGTAGAACGGAGGGCAGCGAGACGCCGTGTGTTATGCGCCCTTTCAGGGCTGCTGACAAGGGGCTGCTTTAAGAACGCCTTCTTCGTCCTCGCGTCCTTCTCGCTTCGCTCTAGCTGCATGGAGTACAGCACAGCGAAGGAGTGAAGACGGGCACTGCCCCAGCTTTTGCCCTGGCGTGCAACGGCTGTGTGCTGCTTTTCCAAGCAGCAAGAGCACTGAGAAGTGAAAGCGATTGTGAAGGAGCTCTTTGGCTGCTCGTGTGCTCCTCGCTGCACTGCTCCGCTCGCAAGCGGCTTCGTTCTTCGGCGTCTGCCGTCCGGAGAGAGCTGAACTGCAGCGGTCAGTTTCAGCTCTGCCCAACAGCGTGCTCTCAGTTCTGCGGACAAGCACGCCCTGTTGCCTTGGCTCCGAGTGCAAAGTCCCTAGCGAGCACTCACTCAGTGCAATGCACCCAGAAAGACGCTCTCGCTCGTCTTGCAAGGAGCGATTCCTAACAGAAGAAGCAGCAGAGGCACAAACTGGATGACGAGAAGGGACAATGTAGAACACGTCTCTGTCCTGGCACATTGTCGTGTGCGATATGTCCCTCCGGGTCTTCGGTCCTTGCGAAGCTCTATGTACTGCGAGCGCAGCTACTTGCGGCTGAGAAGGACCGCGGAGCTAGCAGCGAATTCGGAGAGCGCTAAGCACGAAGTCAAGAAGCGAGACGTGTCCCTGCAACACGGTGCTAAGAGCAGCTTCCTCGCGGCGGGGGCGAGCCCCGGCCACAAGACATTCTCTTCCTGGCAACGGATCTCTGTGAAGGGCGTAGGCGAAAAGCTTTCGTTTTCCATTCGAACTGCGAGAGAGGCAGACTGTTACACGGAGCTCTGAGAACAAAGGTGCACGCCCTAGGCGGGCTTGGGCAGAAGAAGCGTTCTCGAGCTCTTGGCTGCCCGCACACTGCTGGGTATGTGGCGCCCCTGCGGCGGCTTCTGGCCGCCGGCAAGTGAAAGCGGAGCCAGGCGTGGGCGAGGGCGGTGAACGAAGCGGCTATGTGCCGTGCTTGTGTGCACCACGTTAGAGGCTACTAGGAGAGGAAGGTGGTTGACTCTCGCTTGCCTTCCCAAGTGCCCTTAGCAGTCGGAAGGAGCAAGCTGAAGCACTGCTGCTTGTGCTGCTCCTTGGTTCCCTTGCAGCCCGCTCTGAAAGCATTGGCGGTCACTTCTAGGCGCCGAGTTGCACACACACAGCACGACGCTAAGTGCCGCGGAGAAGGGAAATCCAGAGTGCAGCGAGGAGCTGGACGTGGCTTACGTGCAGTAAGGAAAAGGTGAACCTAAGCACTGCCTCTTCAATCTGGCCGCCTCTGCTCTGGTAGCAACTTTTGCAAGTCGGCAAAGGGAGCCGCGAGTATGTAGAAGGGAGGGCAGCGAGACGCCGTGTGTTATGCGCCCTTTCAGGGCTGCTGACAAGGGGCTGCTTTAAGAACGCCTTCTTCGTCCTCGCGTCCTTCTCGCTTCGCTCTAGCTGCATGGAGTACAGCACAGCGAAGGAGTGAAGACGGGCACTGCCCCAGCTTTTGCCCTGGCGTGCAACGGCTGTGTGCTGCTTTTCCAAGCAGCAAGAGCACTGAGAAGTGAAAGCGATTGTGAAGGAGCTCTTTGGCTGCTCGTGTGCTCCTCGCTGCACTGCTCCGCTCGCAAGCGGCGTCGTTCTTCGGCGTCTGCCGTCCGGAGAGAGCTGAACTGCAGCGGTCAGTTTCAGCTCTGCCCAACAGCGTGCTCTCAGTTCTGCGGACAAGCACGCCCTGTTGCCTTGGCTCCGAGTGCAAAGTCCCTAGCGAGCACTCACTCAGTGCAATGCACCCAGAAAGACGCTCTCGCTCGTCTTGCAAGGAGCGATTCCTAACAGAAGAAGCAGCAGAGGCACAAACTGGATGACGAGAAGGGACAATGTAGAACACGTCTCTGTCCTGGCACATTGTCGTGTGCGATATGTCCCTCCGGGTCTTCGGTCCTTGCGAAGCTCTATGTACTGCGAGCGCAGCTACTTGCAGCTGAGAAGGACCGCGGAGCTAGCAGCGAATTCGGAGAGCGCTAAGCACGAAGTCAAGAAGCGAGACGTGTCCCTGCAACGCGGTGCTAAGAGCAGCTTCCTCGCGGCGGGGGCGAGCTCCGGCCACAAGACATTCTCTTCCTGGCAACGGATCTCTGTGAAGGGCGTAGGCGAAAAGCTTTCGTTTTCCATTCGAACTGCGAGAGAGGCAGACTGTTACACGGAGCTCTGAGAACAAAGGTGCACGCCCTAGGCGGGCTTGGGCAGAAGAAGCGTTCTCGAGCTCTTGGCTGCCCGCACACTGCTGGGTATGTGGCGCCCCTGCGGCGGCTTCTGGCCGCCGGCAAGTGAAAGCGGAGCCAGGCGTGGGCGAGGGCGGTGAACGAAGCGGCTATGTGCCGTGCTTGTGTGCACCACGTTAGAGGCTACTAGGAGAGGAAGGTGGTTGACTCTCGCTTGCCTTCCCAAGTGCCCTTAGCAGTCGGAAGGAGCAAGCTGAAGCACTGCTGCTTGTGCTGCTCCTTGGTTCCCTTGCAGCCCGCTCTGAAAGCATTGGCGGTCACTTCTAGGCGCCGAGTTGCACACACACAGCACGACGCTAAGTGCCGCGGAGAAGGGAAATCCAGAGTGCAGCGAGGAGCTGGACGTGGCTTACGTGCAGTAAGGAAAAGGTGAACCTAAGCACTGCCTCTTCAGTCTGGCCGCCTCTGCTCTGGTAGCAACTTCTGCAAGTCGGCAAAGGGAGCCGCGAGTATGTAGAAGGGAGGGCAGCGAGACGCCGTGTGTTATGCGCCCTTTCAGGGCTGCTGACAAGGGGCTGCTTTAAGAACGCCTTCTTCGTCCTCGCGTCCTTCTCGCTTCGCTCTAGCTGCATGGAGTACAGCACAGCGAAGGAGTGAAGACGGGCACTGCCCCAGCTTTTGCCCTGGCGTGCAACGGCTGTGTGCTGCTTTTCCAAGCAGCAAGAGCACTGAGAAGTGAAAGCGATTGTGAAGGAGCTCTTTGGCTGCTCGTGTGCTCTTCGCTGCACTGCGCCGCTCGCAAGCGGCTTCGTTCTTCGGCGTCTGCCGTCCGGAGAGAGCTGAACTGCAGCGGTCAGTTTCAGCTCTGCCCAACAGCGTGCTCTCAGTTCTGCGGACAAGCACGCCCTGTTGCCTTGGCTCCGAGTGCAAAGTCCCTAGCGAGCACTCACTCAGTGCAATGCACCCAGAAAGACGCTCTCGCTCGTCTTTCAAGGAGCGATTCCTAACAGAAGAAGCAGCAGAGGCACAAACTGGATGACGATAAGGGACAATGTAGAACACGTCTCTGTCCTGGCACATTGTCGTGTGCGATATGTCCCTCCGGGTCTTCGGTCCTTGCGAAGCTCTATGTACTGCGAGCGCAGCTACTTGCAGCTGAGAAGGACCGCGGAGCTAGCAGCGAATTCGGAGAGCGCTAAGCACGAAGTCAAGAAGCGAGACGTGTCCCTGCAACGCGGTGCTAAGAGCAGCTTCCTCGCGGCGGGGGCGAGCCCCGGCCACAAGACATTCTCGTCCTGGCAACGGATCTCTGTGAAGGGCGTAGGCGAAAAGCTTTCGTTTTCCATTCGAACTGCGAGAGAGGCAGACTGTTACACGGAGCTCTGAGAACAAAGGTGCACGCCCTAGGCGGGCTTGGGCAGAAGAAGCGTTCTCGAGCTCTTGGCTGCCCGCACACTGCTGGGTATGTGGCGCCCCTGCGGCGGCTTCTGGCCGCCGCCAAGTGAAAGCGGAGCCAGGCGTGGGCGAGGGCGGTGAACGAAGCGGCTATGTGCCGTGCTTGTGTGCACCACGTTAGAGGCTACTAGGAGAGGAAGGTGGTTGACGGTCGCTTGCCTTCCCAAGTGCCCTTAGCAGTCGGAAGGAGCAAGCTGAAGCACTGCTGCTTGTGCTGCTCCTTGGTTCCCTTGCAGCCCGCTCTGAAAGCATTGGCGGTCACTTCTAGGCGCCGAGTTGCACACACACAGCACGACGCTTAAGTGCCGCGGAGAAGGGAAATCCAGAGTGCAGCGAGGAGCTGGACGTGGCTTACGTGCAGTAAGGAAAAGGTGAACCTAAGCACTGCCTCTTCAATCTGGCCGCCTCTGCTCTGGTAGCAACTTCTGCAAGTCGGCAAAGGGAGCCGCGAGTATGTAGAACGGAGGGCAGCGAGACGCCGTGTGTTATGCGCCCTTTCAGGGCTGCTGACAAGGGGCTACTTTAAGAACGCCTTCTTCGTCCTCGCGTCCTTCTCGCTTCGCTCTAGCTGCATGGAGTACAGCACAGCGAAGGAGTGAAGACGGGCACTGCCCCAGCTTTTGCCCTGGCGTGCAACGGCTGTGTGCTGCTTTTCCAAGCAGCAAGAGCACTGAGAAGTGAAAGCGATTGTGAAGGAGCTCTTTGGCTGCTCGTGTGCTCTTCGCTGCACTGCGCCGCTCGCAAGCGGCTTCGTTCTTCGGCGTCTGCCGTCCGGAGAGAGCTGAACTGCAGCGGTCAGTTTCAGCTCTGCCCAACAGCGTGCTCTCAGTTCTGCGGACAAGCACGCCCTGTTGCCTTGGCTCCGAGTGCAAAGTCCCTAGCGAGCACTCACTCAGTGCAATGCACCCAGAAAGACGCTCTCGCTCGTCTTTCAAGGAGCGATTCCTAACAGAAGAAGCAGCAGAGGCACAAACTGGATGACGAGAAGGGACAATGTAGAACACGTCTCTGTCCTGGCACATTGTCGTGTGCGATATGTCCCTCCGGGTCTTCGGTCCTTGCGAAGCTCTATGTACTGCGAGCGCAGCTACTTGCGGCTGAGAAGGACCGCGGAGCTAGCAGCGAATTCGGAGAGCGCTAAGCACGAAGTCAAGAAGCGAGACGTGTCCCTGCAACGCGGTGCTAAGAGCAGCTTCCTCGCGGCGGGGGCGAGCTCCGGCCACAAGACATTCTCTTCCTGGCAACGGATCTCTGTGAAGGGCGTAGGCGAAAAGCTTTCGTTTTCCATTCGAACTGCGAGAGAGGCAGACTGTTACACGGAGCTCTGAGAACAAAGGTGCACGCCCTAGGCGGGCTTGGGCAGAAGAAGCGTTCTCGAGCTCTTGGCTGCCCGCACACTGCTGGGTATGTGGCGCCCCTGCGGCGGCTTCTGGCCGCCGGCAAGTGAAAGCGGAGCCAGGCGTGGGCGAGGGCGGTGAACGAAGCGGCTATGTGCCGTGCTTGTGTGCACCACGTTAGAGGCTACTAGGAGAGGAAGGTGGTTGACTCTCGCTTGCCTTCCCAAGTGCCCTTAGCAGTCGGAAGGAGCAAGCTGAAGCACTGCTGCTTGTGCTGCTCCTTGGTTCCCTTGCAGCCCGCTCTGAAAGCATTGGCGGTCACTTCTAGGCGCCGAGTTGCACACACACAGCACGACGCTAAGTGCCGCGGAGAAGGGAAATCCAGAGTGCAGCGAGGAGCTGGACGTGGCTTACGTGCAGTAAGGAAAAGGTGAACCTAAGCACTGCCTCTTCAGTCTGGCCGCCTCTGCTCTGGTAGCAACTTCTGCAAGTCGGCAAAGGGAGCCGCGAGTATGTAGAAGGGAGGGCAGCGAGACGCCGTGTGTTATGCGCCCTTTCAGGGCTGCTGACAAGGGGCTGCTTTAAGAACGCCTTCTTCGTCCTCGCGTCCTTCTCGCTTCGCTCTAGCTGCATGGAGTACAGCACAGCGAAGGAGTGAAGACGGGCACTGCCCCAGCTTTTGCCCTGGCGTGCAACGGCTGTGTGCTGCTTTTCCAAGCAGCAAGAGCACTGAGAAGTGAAAGCGATTGTGAAGGAGCTCTTTGGCTGCTCGTGTGCTCTTCGCTGCACTGCGCCGCTCGCAAGCGGCTTCGTTCTTCGGCGTCTGCCGTCCGGAGAGAGCTGAACTGCAGCGGTCAGTTTCAGCTCTGCCCAACAGCGTGCTCTCAGTTCTGCGGACAAGCACGCCCTGTTGCCTTGGCTCCGAGTGCAAAGTCCCTAGCGAGCACTCACTCAGTGCAATGCACCCAGAAAGACGCTCTCGCTCGTCTTTCAAGGAGCGATTCCTAACAGAAGAAGCAGCAGAGGCACAAACTGGATGACGAGAAGGGACAATGTAGAACACGTCTCTGTCCTGGCACATTGTCGTGTGCGATATGTCCCTCCGGGTCTTCGGTCCTTGCGAAGCTCTATGTACTGCGAGCGCAGCTACTTGCAGCTGAGAAGGACCGCGGAGCTAGCAGCGAATTCGGAGAGCGCTAAGCACGAAGTCAAGAAGCGAGACGTGTCCCTGCAACGCGGTGCTAAGAGCAGCTTCCTCGCGGCGGGGGCGAGCCCCGGCCACAAGACATTCTCGTCCTGGCAACGGATCTCTGTGAAGGGCGTAGGCGAAAAGCTTTCGTTTTCCATTCGAACTGCGAGAGAGGCAGACTGTTACACGGAGCTCTGAGAACAAAGGTGCACGCCCTAGGCGGGCTTGGGCAGAAGAAGCGTTCTCGAGCTCTTGGCTGCCCGCACACTGCTGGGTATGTGGCGCCCCTGCGGCGGCTTCTGGCCGCCGCCAAGTGAAAGCGGAGCCAGGCGTGGGCGAGGGCGGTGAACGAAGCGGCTATGTGCCGTGCTTGTGTGCACCACGTTAGAGGCTACTAGGAGAGGAAGGTGGTTGACGGTCGCTTGCCTTCCCAAGTGCCCTTAGCAGTCGGAAGGAGCAAGCTGAAGCACTGCTGCTTGTGCTGCTCCTTGGTTCCCTTGCAGCCCGCTCTGAAAGCATTGGCGGTCACTTCTAGGCGCCGAGTTGCACACACACAGCACGACGCTTAAGTGCCGCGGAGAAGGGAAATCCAGAGTGCAGCGAGGAGCTGGACGTGGCTTACGTGCAGTAAGGAAAAGGTGAACCTAAGCACTGCCTCTTCAATCTGGCCGCCTCTGCTCTGGTAGCAACTTCTGCAAGTCGGCAAAGGGAGCCGCGAGTATGTAGAACGGAGGGCAGCGAGACGCCGTGTGTTATGCGCCCTTTCAGGGCTGCTGACAAGGGGCTACTTTAAGAACGCCTTCTTCGTCCTCGCGTCCTTCTCGCTTCGCTCTAGCTGCATGGAGTACAGCACAGCGAAGGAGTGAAGACGGGCACTGCCCAGCTTTTGCCCTGGCGTGCAACGGCTGTGTGCTGCTTTTCCAAGCAGCAAGAGCACTGAGAAGTGAAAGCGATTGTGAAGGAGCTCTTTGGCTGCTCGTGTGCTCTTCGCTGCACTGCGCCGCTCGCAAGCGGCTTCGTTCTTCGGCGTCTGCCGTCCGGAGAGAGCTGAACTGCAGCGGTCAGTTTCAGCTCTGCCCAACAGCGTGCTCTCAGTTCTGCGGACAAGCACGCCCTGTTGCCTTGGCTCCGAGTGCAAAGTCCCTAGCGAGCTCTCACTCAGTGCAATGCACCCAGAAAGACGCTCTCGCTCGTCTTTCAAGGAGCGATTCCTAACAGAACAAGCAGCAGAGGCACAAACTGGATGACGAGAAGGGACAATGTAGAACACGTCTCTGTCCTGGCACATTGTCGTGTGCGATATGTCCCTCCGGGTCTTCGGTCCTTGCGAAGCTCTATGTACTGCGAGCGCAGCTACTTGCAGCTGAGAAGGACCGCGGAGCTAGCAGCGAATTCGGAGAGCGCTAAGCACGAAGTCAAGAAGCGAGACGTGTCCCTGCAACGCGGTGCTAAGAACAGCTTCCTCGCGGCGGGGGCGAGCCCGGCCACAAGACATTCTCGTCCTGGCAACGGATCTCTGTGAAGGGCGTAGGCGAAAAGCTTTCGTTTTCCATTCGAACTGCGAGAGAGGCAGACTGTTACACGGAGCTCTGAGAACAAAGGTGCACGCCCTAGGCGGGCTTGGGCAGAAGAAGCGTTCTCGAGCTCTTGGCTGCCCGCACACTGCTGGGTATGTGGCGCCCCTGCGGCGGCTTCTGGCCGCCGGCAAGTGAAAGCGGAGCCAGGCGTGGGCGAGGGCGGTGAACGAAGCGGCTATGTGCCGTGCTTGTGTGCACCACGTTAGAGGCTACTAGGAGAGGAAGGTGGTTGACGGTCGCTTGCCTTCCAAGTGCCCTTAGCAGTCGGAAGGAGCAAGCTGAAGCACTGCTGCTTGTGCTGCTCCTTGGTTCCCTTGCAGCCCGCTCTGAAAGCATTGGCGGTCACTTCTAGGCGCCGAGTTGCACACACACAGCACGACGCTAAGTGCCGCGGAGAAGGGAAATCCAGAGTGCAGCGAGGAGCTGGACGTGGCTTACGTGCAGTAAGGAAAAGGTGAACCTAAGCACTGCCTCTTCAATCTGGCCGCCTCTGCTCTGGTAGCAACTTTTGCAAGTCGGCAAAGGGAGCCGCGAGTATGTAGAACGGAGGGCAGCGAGACGCCGTGTGTTATGCGCCCTTTCAGGGCTGCTGACAAGGGGCTGCTTTAAGAACGCCTTCTTCGTCCTCGCGTCCTTCTCGCTTCGCTCTAGCTGCATGGAGTACAGCACAGCGAAGGAGTGAAGACGGGCACTGCCCCAGCTTTTGCCCTGGCGTGCAACGGCTGTGTGCTGCTTTCCAAGCAGCAAGAGCACTGAGAAGTGAAAGCGATTGTGAAGGAGCTCTTTGGCTGCTCGTGTGCTCTTCGCTGCACTGCGCCGCTCGCAAGCGGCTTCGTTCTTCGGCGTCTGCCGTCCGGAGAGAGCTGAACTGCAGCGGTCAGTTTCAGCTCTGCCCAACAGCGTGCTCTCAGTTCTGCGGACAAGCACGCCCTGTTGCCTTGGCTCCGAGTGCAAAGTCCCTAGCGAGCACTCACTCAGTGCAATGCACCCAGAAAGACGCTCTCGCTCGTCTTGCAAGGAGCGATTCCTAACAGAAGAAGCAGCAGAGGCACAAACTGGATGACGAGAAGGGACAATGTAGAACACGTCTCTGTCCTGGCACATTGTCGTGTGCGATATGTCCCTCCGGGTCTTCGGTCCTTGCGAAGCTCTATGTACTGCGAGCGCAGCTACTTGCGGCTGAGAAGGACCGCGGAGCTAGCAGCGAATTCGGAGAGCGCTAAGCACGAAGTCAAGAAGCGAGACGTGTCCCTGCAACGCGGTGCTAAGAGCAGCTTCCTCGCGGCGGGGGCGAGCTCCGGCACAAGACATTCTCGTCCTGGCAACGGATCTCTGTGAAGGGCGTAGGCGAAAAGCTTTCGTTTTCCATTCGAACTGCGAGAGAGGCAGACTGTTACACGGAGCTCTGAGAACAAAGGTGCACGCCCTAGGCGGGCTTGGGCAGAAGAAGCGTTCTCGAGCTCTTGGCTGCCCGCACACTGCTGGGTATGTGGCGCCACTGCGGCGGCTTCTGGCCGCCGGCAAGTGAAAGCGGAGCCAGGCGTGGGCGAGGGCGGTGAACGAAGCGGCTATGTGCCGTGCTTGTGTGCACCACGTTAGAGGCTACTAGGAGAGGAAGGTGGTTGACGGTCGCTTGCCTTCCCAAGTGCCCTTAGCAGTCGGAAGGAGCAAGCTGAAGCACTGCTGCTTGTGCTGCTCCTTGGTTCCCTTGCAGCCCGCTCTGAAAGCATTGGCGGTCACTTCTAGGCGCCGAGTTGCACACACACAGCACGACGCTAAGTGCCGCGGAGAAGGGAAATCCAGAGTGCAGCGAGGAGCTGGACGTGGCTTACGTGCAGTAAGGAAAAGGTGAACCTAAGCACTGCCTCTTCAATCTGGCCGCCTCTGCTCTGGTAGCAACTTTTGCAAGTCGGCAAAGGGAGCCGCGAGTATGTAGAACGGAGGGCAGCGAGACGCCGTGTGTTATGCGCCCTTTCAGGGCTGCTGACAAGGGGCTGCTTTAAGAACGCCTTCTTCGTCCTCGCGTCCTTCTCGCTTCGCTCTAGCTGCATGGAGTACAGCACAGCGAAGGAGTGAAGACGGGCACTGCCCCAGCTTTTGCCCTGGCGTGCAACGGCTGTGTGCTGCTTTTCCAAGCAGCAAGAGCACTGAGAAGTGAAAGCGATTGTGAAGGAGCTCTTTGGCTGCTCGTGTGCTCTTCGCTGCACTGCGCCGCTCGCAAGCGGCTTCGTTCTTCGGCGTCTGCCGTCCGGAGAGAGCTGAACTGCAGCGGTCAGTTTCAGCTCTGCCCAACAGCGTGCTCTCAGTTCTGCGGACAAGCACGCCCTGTTGCCTTGGCTCCGAGTGCAAAGTCCCTAGCGAGCACTCACTCAGTGCAATGCACCCAGAAAGATGCTCTCGCTCGTCTTTCAAGGAGCGATTCCTAACAGCAGAAGCAGCAGAGGCACAAACTGGATGACGAGAAGGGACAATGTAGAACACGTCTCTGTCCTGGCACATTGTCGTGTGCGATATGTCCCTCCGGGTCTTCGGTCCTTGCGAAGCTCTATGTACTGCGAGCGCAGCTTACTTGCAGCTGAGAAGGACCGCGGAGCTAGCAGCGAATTCGGAGAGCGCTAAGCACGAAGTCAAGAAGCGAGACGTGTCCCTGCAACGCGGTGCTAAGAGCAGCTTCCTCGCGGCGGGGGCGAGCCCCGGCCACAAGACATTCTCGTCCTGGCAACGGATCTCTGTGAAGGGCGTAGGCGAAAAGCTTTCGTTTTCCATTCGAACTGCGAGAGAGGCAGACTGTTACACGGAGCTCTGAGAACAAAGGTGCACGCCCTAGGCGGGCTTGGGCAGAAGAAGCGTTCTCGAGCTCTTGGCTGCCCGCACACTGCTGGGTATGTGGCGCCCCTGCGGCGGCTTCTGGCCGCCGGCAAGTGAAAGCGGAGCCAGGCGTGGGCGAGGGCGGTGAACGAAGCGGCTATGTGCCGTGCTTGTGTGCACCACGTTAGAGGCTACTAGGAGAGGAAGGTGGTTGACGGTCGCTTGCCTTCCCAAGTGCCCTTAGCAGTCGGAAGGAGCAAGCTGAAGCACTGCTGCTTGTGCTGCTCCTTGGTTCCCTTGCAGCCCGCTCTGAAAGCATTGGCGGTCACTTCTAGGCGCCGAGTTGCACACACACAGCACGACGCTAAGTGCCGCGGAGAAGGGAAATCCAGAGTGCAGCGAGGAGCTGGACGTGGCTTACGTGCAGTAAGGAAAAGGTGAACCTAAGCACTGCCTCTTCAATCTGGCCGCCTCTGCTCTGGTAGCAACTTTTGCAAGTCGGCAAAGGGAGCCGCGAGTATGTAGAAGGGAGGGCAGCGAGACGCCGTGTGTTATGCGCCCTTTCAGGGCTGCTGACAAGGGGCTGCTTTAAGAACGCTTCTTCGTCCTCGCGTCCTTCTCGCTTCGCTCTAGCTGCATGGAGTACAGCACAGCGAAGGAGTGAAGACGGGCACTGCCCCAGCTTTTGCCCTGGCGTGCAACGGCTGTGTGCTGCTTTTCCAAGCAGCAAGAGCACTGAGAAGTGAAAGCGATTGTGAAGGAGCTCTTTGGCTGCTCGTGTGCTCCTCGCTGCACTGCTCCGCTCGCAAGCGGCTTCGTTCTTCGGCGTCTGCCGTCCGGAGAGAGCTGAACTGCAGCGGTCAGTTTCAGCTCTGCCCAACAGCGTGCTCTCAGTTCTGCGGACAAGCACGCCCTGTTGCCTTGGCTCCGAGTGCAAAGTCCCTAGCGAGCACTCACTCAGTGCAATGCACCCAGAAAGACGCTCTCGCTCGTCTTGCAAGGAGCGATTCCTAACAGAAGAAGCAGCAGAGGCACAAACTGGATGACGAGAAGGGACAATGTAGAACACGTCTCTGTCCTGGCACATTGTCGTGTGCGATATGTCCCTCCGGGTCTTCGGTCCTTGCGAAGCTCTATGTACTGCGAGCGCAGCTACTTGCGGCTGAGAAGGACCGCGGAGCTAGCAGCGAATTCGGAGAGCGCTAAGCACGAAGTCAAGAAGCGAGACGTGTCCCTGCAACGCGGTGCTAAGAGCAGCTTCCTCGCGGCGGGGGCGAGCTCCGGCCACAAGACATTCTCTTCCTGGCAACGGATCTCTGTGAAGGGCGTAGGCGAAAAGCTTTCGTTTTCCATTCGAACTGCGAGAGAGGCAGACTGTTACACGGAGCTCTGAGAACAAAGGTGCACGCCCTAGGCGGGCTTGGCAGAAGAAGCGTTCTCGAGCTCTTGGCTGCCCGCACACTGCTGGGTATGTGGCGCCCCTGCGGCGGCTTCTGGCCGCCGGCAAGTGAAAGCGGAGCCAGGCAGTGGGCGAGGGCGGTGAACGAAGCGGCTATGTGCCGTGCTTGTGTGCACCACGTTAGAGGCTACTAGGAGAGGAAGGTGGTTGACTCTCGCTTGCCTTCCCAAGTGCCCTTAGCAGTCGGAAGGAGCAAGCTGAAGCACTGCTGCTTGTGCTGCTCCTTGGTTCCCTTGCAGCCCGCTCTGAAAGCATTGGCGGTCACTTCTAGGCGCCGAGTTGCACACACACAGCACGACGCTAAGTGCCGCGGAGAAGGGAAATCCAGAGTGCAGCGAGGAGCTGGACGTGGCTTACGTGCATTAAGGAAAAGGTGAACCTAAGCACTGCCTCTTCAATCTGGCCGCCTCTGCTCTGGTAGCAACTTCTGCAAGTCGGCAAAGGGAGCCGCGAGTATGTAGAAGGGAGGGCAGCGAGACGCCGTGTGTTATGCGCCCTTTCAGGGCTGCTGACAAGGGGCTGCTTTAAGAACGCCTTCTTCGTCCTCGCGTCCTTCTCGCTTCGCTCTAGCTGCATGGAGTACAGCACAGCGAAGGAGTGAAGACGGGCACTGCCCCAGCTTTTGCCCTGGCGTGCAACGGCTGTGTGCTGCTTTTCCAAGCAGCAAGAGCACTGAGAAGTGAAAGCGATTGTGAAGGAGCTCTTTGGCTGCTCGTGTGCTCTTCGCTGCACTGCGCCGCTCGCAAGCGGCTTCGTTCTTCGGCGTCTGCCGTCCGGAGAGAGCTGAACTGCAGCGGTCAGTTTCAGCTCTGCCCAACAGCGTGCTCTCAGTTCTGCGGACAAGCACGCCCTGTTGCCTTGGCTCCGAGTGCAAAGTCCCTAGCGAGCACTCACTCAGTGCAATGCACCCAGAAAGACGCTCTCGCTCGTCTTTCAAGGAGCGATTCCTAACAGAAGAAGCAGCAGAGGCACAAACTGGATGACGAGAAGGGACAATGTAGAACACGTCTCTGTCCTGGCACATTGTCGTGTGCGATATGTCCCTCCGGGTCTTCGGTCCTTGCGAAGCTCTATGTACTGCGAGCGCAGCTACTTGCAGCTGAGAAGGACCGCGGAGCTAGCAGCGAATTCGGAGAGCGCTAAGCACGAAGTCAAGAAGCGAGACGTGTCCCTGCAACGCGGTGCTAAGAGCAGCTTCCTCGCGGCGGGGGCGAGCCCCGGCCACAAGACATTCTCGTCCTGGCAACGGATCTCTGTGAAGGGCGTAGGCGAAAAGCTTTCGTTTTCCATTCGAACTGCGAGAGAGGCAGACTGTTACACGGAGCTCTGAGAACAAAGGTGCACGCCCTAGGCGGGCTTGGGCAGAAGAAGCGTTCTCGAGCTCTTGGCTGCCCGCACACTGCTGGGTATGTGGCGCCCCTGCGGCGGCTTCTGGCCGCCGGCAAGTGAAAGCGGAGCCAGGCGTGGGCGAGGGCGGTGAACGAAGCGGCTATGTGCCGTGCTTGTGTGCACCACGTTAGAGGCTACTAGGAGAGGAAGGTGGTTGACGGTCGCTTGCCTTCCCAAGTGCCCTTAGCAGTCGGAAGGAGCAAGCTGAAGCACTGCTGCTTGTGCTGCTCCTTGGTTCCCTTGCAGCCCGCTCTGAAAGCATTGGCGGTCACTTCTAGCGCCGAGTTGCACACACACAGCACGACGCTTAAGTGCCGCGGAGAAGGGAAATCCAGAGTGCAGCGAGGAGCTGGACGTGGCTTACGTGCAGTAAGGAAAAGGTGAACCTAAGCACTGCCTCTTCAATCTGGCCGCCTCTGCTCTGGTAGCAACTTCTGCAAGTCGGCAAAGGGAGCCGCGAGTATGTAGAACGGAGGGCAGCGAGACGCCGTGTGTTATGCGCCCTTTCAGGGCTGCTGACAAGGGGCTACTTTAAGAACGCCTTCTTCGTCCTCGCGTCCTTCTCGCTTCGCTCTAGCTGCATGGAGTACAGCACAGCGAAGGAGTGAAGACGGGCACTGCCCCAGCTTTTGCCTGGCGTGCAACGGCTGTGTGCTGCTTTTCCAAGCAGCAAGAGCACTGAGAAGTGAAAGCGATTGTGAAGGAGCTCTTTGGCTGCTCGTGTGCTCTTCGCTGCACTGCGCCGCTCGCAAGCGGCTTCGTTCTTCGGCGTCTGCCGTCCGGAGAGAGCTGAACTGCAGCGGTCAGTTTCAGCTCTGCCCAACAGCGTGCTCTCAGTTCTGCGGACAAGCACGCCCTGTTGCCTTGGCTCCGAGTGCAAAGTCCCTAGCGAGCACTCACTCAGTGCAATGCACCCAGAAAGACGCTCTCGCTCGTCTTTCAAGGAGCGATTCCTAACAGAAGAAGCAGCAGAGGCACAAACTGGATGACGAGAAGGGACAATGTAGAACACGTCTCTGTCCTGGCACATTGTCGTGTGCGATATGTCGCTCCGGGTCTTCGGTCCTTGCGAAGCTCTATGTACTGCGAGCGCTGCTACTTGCAGCTGAGAAGGACCGCGGAGCTAGCAGCGAATTCGGAGAGCGCTAAGCACGAAGTCAAGAAGCGAGACGTGTCCCTGCAACGCGGTGCTAAGAGCAGCTTCCTCGCGGCGGGGGCGAGCCCCGGCCACAAGACATTCTCGTCCTGGCAACGGATCTCTGTGAAGGGCGTAGGCGAAAAGCTTTCGTTTTCCATTCGAACTGCGAGAGAGGCAGACTGTTACACGGAGCTCTGAGAACAAAGGTGCACGCCCTAGGCGGGCTTGGGCAGAAGAAGCGTTCTCGAGCTCTTGGCTGCCCGCACACTGCTGGGTATGTGGCGCCCCTGCGGCGGCTTCTGGCCGCCGCAAGTGAAAGCGGAGCCAGGCGTGGGCGAGGGCGGTGAACGAAGCGGCTATGTGCCGTGCTTGTGTGCACCACGTTAGAGGCTACTAGGAGAGGAAGGTGGTTGACTCTCGCTTGCCTTCCCAAGTGCCCTTAGCAGTCGGAAGGAGCAAGCTGAAGCACTGCTGCTTGTGCTGCTCCTTGGTTCCCTTGCAGCCCGCTCTGAAAGCATTGGCGGTCACTTCTAGGCGCCGAGTTGCACACACACAGCACGACGCTAAGTGCCGCGGAGAAGGGAAATCCAGAGTGCAGCGAGGAGCTGGACGTGGCTTACGTGCAGTAAGGAAAAGGTGAACCTAAGCACTGCCTCTTCAATCTGGCCGCCTCTGCTCTGGTAGCAACTTCTGCAAGTCGGCAAAGGGAGCCGCGAGTATGTAGAAGGGAGGGCAGCGAGACGCCGTGTGTTATGCGCCCTTTCAGGGCTGCTGACAAGGGGCTGCTTTAAGAACGCCTTCTTCGTCCTCGCGTCCTTCTCGCTTCGCTCTAGCTGCATGGAGTACAGCACAGCGAAGGAGTGAAGACGGGCACTGCCCCAGCTTTTGCCCTGGCGTGCAACGGCTGTGTGCTGCTTTTCCAAGCAGCAAGAGCACTGAGAAGTGAAAGCGATTGTGAAGGAGCTCTTTGGCTGCTCGTGTGCTCTTCGCTGCACTGCGCCGCTCGCAAGCGGCTTCGTTCTTCGGCGTCTGCCGTCCGGAGAGAGCTGAACTGCAGCGGTCAGTTTCAGCTCTGCCCAACAGCGTGCTCTCAGTTCTGCGGACAAGCACGCCCTGTTGCCTTGGCTCCGAGTGCAAAGTCCCTAGCGAGCACTCACTCAGTGCAATGCACCCAGAAAGACGCTCTCGCTCGTCTTTCAAGGAGCGATTCCTAACAGAAGAAGCAGCAGAGGCACAAACTGGATGACGAGAAGGGACAATGTAGAACACGTCTCTGTCCTGGCACATTGTCGTGTGCGATATGTCCCTCCGGGTCTTCGGTCCTTGCGAAGCTCTATGTACTGCGAGCGCAGCTACTTGCAGCTGAGAAGGACCGCGGAGCTAGCAGCGAATTCGGAGAGCGCTAAGCACGAAGTCAAGAAGCGAGACGTGTCCCTGCAACGCGGTGCTAAGAGCAGCTTCCTCGCGGCGGGGGCGAGCCCCGGCCACAAGACATTCTCGTCCTGGCAACGGATCTCTGTGAAGGGCGTAGGCGAAAAGCTTTCGTTTTCCATTCGAACTGCGAGAGAGGCAGACTGTTACACGGAGCTCTGAGAACAAAGGTGCACGCCCTAGGCGGGCTTGGGCAGAAGAAGCGTTCTCGAGCTCTTGGCTGCCCGCACACTGCTGGGTATGTGGCGCCCCTGCGGCGGCTTCTGGCCGCCGGCAAGTGAAAGCGGAGCCAGGCGTGGGCGAGGGCGGTGAACGAAGCGGCTATGTGCCGTGCTTGTGTGCACCACGTTAGAGGCTACTAGGAGAGGAAGGTGGTTGACGGTCGCTTGCCTTCCCAAGTGCCCTTAGCAGTCGGAAGGAGCAAGCTGAAGCACTGCTGCTTGTGCTGCTCCTTGGTTCCCTTGCAGCCCGCTCTGAAAGCATTGGCGGTCACTTCTAGGCGCCGAGTTGCACACACACAGCACGACGCTTAAGTGCCGCGGAGAAGGGAAATCCAGAGTGCAGCGAGGAGCTGGACGTGGCTTACGTGCAGTAAGGAAAAGGTGAACCTAAGCACTGCCTCTTCAATCTGGCCGCCTCTGCTCTGGTAGCAACTTCTGCAAGTCGGCAAAGGGAGCCGCGAGTATGTAGAAGGGAGGGCAGCGAGACGCCGTGTGTTATGCGCCCTTTCAGGGCTGCTGACAAGGGGCTACTTTAAGAACGCCTTCTTCGTCCTCGCGTCCTTCTCGCTTCGCTCTAGCTGCATGGAGTACAGCACAGCGAAGGAGTGAAGACGGGCACTGCCCCAGCTTTTGCCCTGGCGTGCAACGGCTGTGTGCTGCTTTTCCAAGCAGCAAGAGCACTGAGAAGTGAAAGCGATTGTGAAGGAGCTCTTTGGCTGCTCGTGTGCTCTTCGCTGCACTGCGCCGCTCGCAAGCGGCTTCGTTCTTCGGCGTCTGCCGTCCGGAGAGAGCTGAACTGCAGCGGTCAGTTTCAGCTCTGCCCAACAGCGTGCTCTCAGTTCTGCGGACAAGCACGCCCTGTTGCCTTGGCTCCGAGTGCAAAGTCCCTAGCGAGCTCTCACTCAGTGCAATGCACCCAGAAAGACGCTCTCGCTCGTCTTTCAAGGAGCGATTCCTAACAGAACAAGCAGCAGAGGCACAAACTGGATGACGAGAAGGGACAATGTAGAACACGTCTCTGTCCTGGCACATTGTCGTGTGCGATATGTCCCTCCGGGTCTTCGGTCCTTGCGAAGCTCTATGTACTGCGAGCGCAGCTACTTGCAGCTGAGAAGGACCGCGGAGCTAGCAGCGAATTCGGAGAGCGCTAAGCACGAAGTCAAGAAGCGAGACGTGTCCCTGCAACGCGGTGCTAAGAACAGCTTCCTCGCGGCGGGGGCGAGCCCCGGCCACAAGACATTCTCGTCCTGGCAACGGATCTCTGTGAAGGGCGTAGGCGAAAAGCTTTCGTTTTCCATTCGAACTGCGAGAGAGGCAGACTGTTACACGGAGCTCTGAGAACAAAGGTGCACGCCCTAGGCGGGCTTGGGCAGAAGAAGCGTTCTCGAGCTCTTGGCTGCCCGCACACTGCTGGGTATGTGGCGCCCCTGCGGCGGCTTCTGGCCGCCGGCAAGTGAAAGCGGAGCCAGGCGTGGGCGAGGGCGGTGAACGAAGCGGCTATGTGCCGTGCTTGTGTGCACCACGTTAGAGGCTACTAGGAGAGGAAGGTGGTTGACGGTCGCTTGCCTTCCCAAGTGCCCTTAGCAGTCGGAAGGAGCAAGCTGAAGCACTGCTGCTTGTGCTGCTCCTTGGTTCCCTTGCAGCCCGCTCTGAAAGCATTGGCGGTCACTTCTAGGCGCCGAGTTGCACACACACAGCACGACGCTAAGTGCCGCGGAGAAGGGAAATCCAGAGTGCAGCGAGGAGCTGGACGTGGCTTACGTGCAGTAAGGAAAAGGTGAACCTAAGCACTGCCTCTTCAATCTGGCCGCCTCTGCTCTGGTAGCAACTTTTGCAAGTCGGCAAAGGGAGCCGCGAGTATGTAGAAGGGAGGGCAGCGAGACGCCGTGTGTTATGCGCCCTTTCAGGGCTGCTGACAAGGGGCTGCTTTAAGAACGCCTTCTTCGTCCTCGCGTCCTTCTCGCTTCGCTCTAGCTGCATGGAGTACAGCACAGCGAAGGAGTGAAGACGGGCACTGCCCCAGCTTTTGCCCTGGCGTGCAACGGCTGTGTGCTGCTTTTCCAAGCAGCAAGAGCACTGAGAAGTGAAAGCGATTGTGAAGGAGCTCTTTGGCTGCTCGTGTGCTCCTCGCTGCACTGCTCCGCTCGCAAGCGGCTTCGTTCTTCGGCGTCTGCCGTCCGGAGAGAGCTGAACTGCAGCGGTCAGTTTCAGCTCTGCCCAACAGCGTGCTCTCAGTTCTGCGGACAAGCACGCCCTGTTGCCTTGGCTCCGAGTGCAAAGTCCCTAGCGAGCACTCACTCAGTGCAATGCACCCAGAAAGACGCTCTCGCTCGTCTTGCAAGGAGCGATTCCTAACAGAAGAAGCAGCAGAGGCACAAACTGGATGACGAGAAGGGACAATGTAGAACACGTCTCTGTCCTGGCACATTGTCGTGTGCGATATGTCCCTCCGGGTCTTCGGTCCTTGCGAAGCTCTATGTACTGCGAGCGCAGCTACTTGCGGCTGAGAAGGACCGCGGAGCTAGCAGCGAATTCGGAGAGCGCTAAGCACGAAGTCAAGAAGCGAGACGTGTCCCTGCAACGCGGTGCTAAGAGCAGCTTCCTCGCGGCGGGGGCGAGCCCCGGCCACAAGACATTCTCGTCCTGGCAACGGATCTCTGTGAAGGGCGTAGGCGAAAAGCTTTCGTTTTCCATTCGAACTGCGAGAGAGGCAGACTGTTACACGGAGCTCTGAGAACAAAGGTGCACGCCCTAGGCGGGCTTGGGCAGAAGAAGCGTTCTCGAGCTCTTGGCTGCCCGCACACTGCTGGGTATGTGGCGCCCCTGCGGCGGCTTCTGGCCGCCGGCAAGTGAAAGCGGAGCCAGGCGTGGGCGAGGGCGGTGAACGAAGCGGCTATGTGCCGTGCTTGTGTGCACCACGTTAGAGGCTACTAGGAGAGGAAGGTGGTTGACGGTCGCTTGCCTTCCCAAGTGCCCTTAGCAGTCGGAAGGAGCAAGCTGAAGCACTGCTGCTTGTGCTGCTCCTTGGTTCCCTTGCAGCCCGCTCTGAAAGCATTGGCGGTCACTTCTAGGCGCCGAGTTGCACACACACAGCACGACGCTAAGTGCCGCGGAGAAGGGAAATCCAGAGTGCAGCGAGGAGCTGGACGTGGCTTACGTGCAGTAAGGAAAAGGTGAACCTAAGCACTGCCTCTTCAATCTGGCCGCCTCTGCTCTGGTAGCAACTTCTGCAAGTCGGCAAAGGGAGCCGCGAGTATGTAGAAGGGAGGGCAGCGAGACGCCGTGTGTTATGCGCCCTTTCAGGGCTGCTGACAAGGGGCTGCTTTAAGAACGCCTTCTTCGTCCTCGCGTCCTTCTCGCTTCGCTCTAGCTGCATGGAGTACAGCACAGCGAAGGAGTGAAGACGGGCACTGCCCCAGCTTTTGCCCTGGCGTGCAACGGCTGTGTGCTGCTTTTCCAAGCAGCAAGAGCACTGAGAAGTGAAAGCGATTGTGAAGGAGCTCTTTGGCTGCTCGTGTGCTCTTCGCTGCACTGCGCCGCTCGCAAGCGGCTTCGTTCTTCGGCGTCTGCCGTCCGGAGAGAGCTGAACTGCAGCGGTCAGTTTCAGCTCTGCCCAACAGCGTGCTCTCAGTTCTGCGGACAAGCACGCCCTGTTGCCTTGGCTCCGAGTGCAAAGTCCCTAGCGAGCACTCACTCAGTGCAATGCACCCAGAAAGACGCTCTCGCTCGTCTTTCAAGGAGCGATTCCTAACAGAAGAAGCAGCAGAGGCACAAACTGGATGACGAGAAGGGACAATGTAGAACACGTCTCTGTCCTGGCACATTGTCGTGTGCGATATGTCCCTCCGGGTCTTCGGTCCTTGCGAAGCTCTATGTACTGCGAGCGCAGCTACTTGCGGCTGAGAAGGACCGCGGAGCTAGCAGCGAATTCGGAGAGCGCTAAGCACGAAGTCAAGAAGCGAGACGTGTCCCTGCAACGCGGTGCTAAGAGCAGCTTCCTCGCGGCGGGGGCGAGCCCCGGCCACAAGACATTCTCGTCCTGGCAACGGATCTCTGTGAAGGGCGTAGGCGAAAAGCTTTCGTTTTCCATTCGAACTGCGAGAGAGGCAGACTGTTACACGGAGCTCTGAGAACAAAGGTGCACGCCCTAGGCGGGCTTGGGCAGAAGAAGCGTTCTCGAGCTCTTGGCTGCCCGCACACTGCTGGGTATGTGGCGCCCCTGCGGCGGCTTCTGGCCGCCGGCAAGTGAAAGCGGAGCCAGGCGTGGGCGAGGGCGGTGAACGAAGCGGCTATGTGCCGTGCTTGTGTGCACCACGTTAGAGGCTACTAGGAGAGGAAGGTGGTTGACTCTCGTTTGCCTTCCCAAGTGCCCTTAGCAGTCGGAAGGAGCAAGCTGAAGCACTGCTGCTTGTGCTGCTCCTTGGTTCCCTTGCAGCCCGCTCTGAAAGCATTGGCGGTCACTTCTAGGCGCCGAGTTGCACACACACAGCACGACGCTAAGTGCCGCGGAGAAGGGAAATCCAGAGTGCAGCGAGGAGCTGGACGTGGCTTACGTGCAGTAAGGAAAAGGTGAACCTAAGCACTGCCTCTTCAATCTGTCCCCCTCTGCTCTGGTAGCAACTTCTGCAAGTCGGCAAAGGGAGCCGCGAGTATGTAGAACGGAGGGCAGCGAGACGCCGTGTGTTATGCGCCCTTTCAGGGCTGCTGACAAGGGGCTACTTTAAGAACGCCTTCTTCGTCCTCGCGTCCTTCTCGCTTCGCTCTAGCTGCATGGAGTACAGCACAGCGAAGGAGTGAAGACGGGCACTGCCCCAGCTTTTGCCCTGGCGTGCAACGGCTGTGTGCTGCTTTTCCAAGCAGCAAGAGCACTGAGAAGTGAAAGCGATTGTGAAGGAGCTCTTTGGCTGCTCGTGTGCTCTTCGCTGCACTGCGCCGCTCGCAAGCGGCTTCGTTCTTCGGCGTCTGCCGTCCGGAGAGAGCTGAACTGCAGCGGTCAGTTTCAGCTCTGCCCAACAGCGTGCTCTCAGTTCTGCGGACAAGCACGCCCTGTTGCCTTGGCTCCGAGTGCAAAGTCCCTAGCGAGCACTCACTCAGTGCAATGCACCCAGAAAGACGCTCTCGCTCGTCTTGCAAGGAGCGATTCCTAACAGAAGAAGCAGCAGAGGCACAAACTGGATGACGAGAAGGGACAATGTAGAACACGTCTCTGTCCTGGCACATTGTCGTGTGCGATATGTCCCTCCGGGTCTTCGGTCCTTGCGAAGCTCTATGTACTGCGAGCGCAGCTACTTGCAGCTGAGAAGGACCGCGGAGCTAGCAGCGAATTCGGAGAGCGCTAAGCACGAAGTCAAGAAGCGAGACGTGTCCCTGCAACGCGGTGCTAAGAGCAGCTTCCTCGCGGCGGGGGCGAGCCCCGGCCACAAGACATTCTCGTCCTGGCAACGGATCTCTGTGAAGGGCGTAGGCGAAAAGCTTTCGTTTTCCATTCGAACTGCGAGAGAGGCAGACTGTTACACGGAGCTCTGAGAACAAAGGTGCACGCCCTAGGCGGGCTTGGGCAGAAGAAGCGTTCTCGAGCTCTTGGCTGCCCGCACACTGCTGGGTATGTGGCGCCCCTGCGGCGGCTTCTGGCCGCCGGCAAGTGAAAGCGGAGCCAGGCGTGGGCGAGGGCGGTGAACGAAGCGGCTATGTGCCGTGCTTGTGTGCACCACGTTAGAGGCTACTAGGAGAGGAAGGTGGTTGACGGTCGCTTGCCTTCCCAAGTGCCCTTAGCAGTCGGAAGGAGCAAGCTGAAGCACTGCTGCTTGTGCTGCTCCTTGGTTCCCTTGCAGCCCGCTCTGAAAGCATTGGCGGTCACTTCTAGGCGCCGAGTTGCACACACACAGCACGACGCTAAGTGCCGCGGAGAAGGGAAATCCAGAGTGCAGCGAGGAGCTGGACGTGGCTTACGTGCAGTAAGGAAAAGGTGAACCTAAGCACTGCCTCTTCAATCTGTCCCCCTCTGCTCTGGTAGCAACTTCTGCAAGTCGGCAAAGGGAGCCGCGAGTATGTAGAACGGAGGGCAGCGAGACGCCGTGTGTTATGCGCCCTTTCAGGGCTGCTGACAAGGGGCTACTTTAAGAACGCCTTCTTCGTCCTCGCGTCCTTCTCGCTTCGCTCTAGCTGCATGGAGTACAGCACAGCGAAGGAGTGAAGACGGGCACTGCCCCAGCTTTTGCCCTGGCGTGCAACGGCTGTGTGCTGCTTTTCCAAGCAGCAAGAGCACTGAGAAGTGAAAGCGATTGTGAAGGAGCTCTTTGGCTGCTCGTGTGCTCTTCGCTGCACTGCGCCGCTCGCAAGCGGCTTCGTTCTTCGGCGTCTGCCGTCCGGAGAGAGCTGAACTGCAGCGGTCAGTTTCAGCTCTGCCCAACAGCGTGCTCTCAGTTCTGCGGACAAGCACGCCCTGTTGCCTTGGCTCCGAGTGCAAAGTCCCTAGCGAGCACTCAGTGCAATGCACCCAGAAAGACGCTCTCGCTCGTCTTGCAAGGAGCGATTCCTAACAGAAGAAGCAGCAGAGGCACAAACTGGATGACGAGAAGGGACAATGTAGAACACGTCTCTGTCCTGGCACATTGTCGTGTGCGATATGTCCCTCCGGGTCTTCGGTCCTTGCGAAGCTCTATGTACTGCGAGCGCAGCTACTTGCAGCTGAGAAGGACCGCGGAGCTAGCAGCGAATTCGGAGAGCGCTAAGCACGAAGTCAAGAAGCGAGACGTGTCCCTGCAACGCGGTGCTAAGAGCAGCTTCCTCGCGGCGGGGGCGAGCCCCGGCCACAAGACATTCTCGTCCTGGCAACGGATCTCTGTGAAGGGCGTAGGCGAAAAGCTTTCGTTTTCCATTCGAACTGCGAGAGAGGCAGACTGTTACACGGAGCTCTGAGAACAAAGGTGCACGCCCTAGGCGCGCTTGGGCAGAAGAAGCGTTCTCGAGCTCTTGGCTGCCCGCACACTGCTGGGTATGTGGCGCCCCTGCGGCGGCTTCTGGCCGCCGGCAAGTGAAAGCGGAGCCAGGCGTGGGCGAGGGCGGTGAACGAAGCGGCTATGTGCCGTGCTTGTGTGCACCACGTTAGAGGCTACTAGGAGAGGAAGGTGGTTGACGGTCGCTTGCCTTCCCAAGTGCCCTTAGCAGTCGGAAGGAGCAAGCTGAAGCACTGCTGCTTGTGCTGCTCCTTGGTTCCCTTGCAGCCCGCTCTGAAAGCATTGGCGGTCACTTCTAGGCGCCGAGTTGCACACACACAGCACGACGCTTAAGTGCCGCGGAGAAGGGAAATCCAGAGTGCAGCGAGGAGCTGGACGTGGCTTACGTGCAGTAAGGAAAAGGTGAACCTAAGCACTGCCTCTTCAATCTGTCCCCCTCTGCTCTGGTAGCAACTTCTGCAAGTCGGCAAAGGGAGCCGCGAGTATGTAGAACGGAGGGCAGCGAGACGCCGTGTGTTATGCGCCCTTTCAGGGCTGCTGACAAGGGGCTACTTTAAGAACGCCTTCTTCGTCCTCGCGTCCTTCTCGCTTCGCTCTAGCTGCATGGAGTACAGCACAGCGAAGGAGTGAAGACGGGCACTGCCCCAGCTTTTGCCCTGGCGTGCAACGGCTGTGTGCTGCTTTTCCAAGCAGCAAGAGCACTGAGAAGTGAAAGCGATTGTGAAGGAGCTCTTTGGCTGCTCGTGTGCTCTTCGCTGCACTGCGCCGCTCGCAAGCGGCTTCGTTCTTCGGCGTCTGCCGTCCGGAGAGAGCTGAACTGCAGCGGTCAGTTTCAGCTCTGCCCAACAGCGTGCTCTCAGTTCTGCGGACAAGCACGCCCTGTTGCCTTGGCTCCGAGTGCAAAGTCCCTAGCGAGCACTCACTCAGTGCAATGCACCCAGAAAGACGCTCTCGCTCGTCTTGCAAGGAGCGATTCCTAACAGAAGAAGCAGCAGAGGCACAAACTGGATGACGAGAAGGGACAATGTAGAACACGTCTCTGTCCTGGCACATTGTCGTGTGCGATATGTCCCTCCGGGTCTTCGGTCCTTGCGAAGCTCTATGTACTGCGAGCGCAGCTACTTGCAGCTGAGAAGGACCGCGGAGCTAGCAGCGAATTCGGAGAGCGCTAAGCACGAAGTCAAGAAGCGAGACGTGTCCCTGCAACGCGGTGCTAAGAGCAGCTTCCTCGCGGCGGGGGCGAGCCCCGGCCACAAGACATTCTCGTCCTGGCAACGGATCTCTGTGAAGGGCGTAGGCGAAAAGCTTTCGTTTTCCATTCGAACTGCGAGAGAGGCAGACTGTTACACGGAGCTCTGAGAACAAAGGTGCACGCCCTAGGCGGGCTTGGGCAGAAGAAGCGTTCTCGAGCTCTTGGCTGCCCGCACACTGCTGGGTATGTGGCGCCCCTGCGGCGGCTTCTGGCCGCCGGCAAGTGAAAGCGGAGCCAGGCGTGGGCGAGGGCGGTGAACGAAGCGGCTATGTGCCGTGCTTGTGTGCACCACGTTAGAGGCTACTAGGAGAGGAAGGTGGTTGACGGTCGCTTGCCTTCCCAAGTGCCCTTAGCAGTCGGAAGGAGCAAGCTGAAGCACTGCTGCTTGTGCTGCTCCTTGGTTCCCTTGCAGCCCGCTCTGAAAGCATTGGCGGTCACTTCTAGGCGCCGAGTTGCACACACACAGCACGACGCTAAGTGCCGCGGAGAAGGGAAATCCAGAGTGCAGCGAGGAGCTGGACGTGGCTTACGTGCAGTAAGGAAAAGGTGAACCTAAGCACTGCCTCTTCAATCTGGCCGCCTCTGCTCTGGTAGCAACTTCTGCAAGTCGGCAAAGGGAGCCGCGAGTATGTAGAACGGAGGGCAGCGAGACGCCGTGTGTTATGCGCCCTTTCAGGGCTGCTGACAAGGGGCTACTTTAAGAACGCCTTCTTCGTCCTCGCGTCCTTCTCGCTTCGCTCTAGCTGCATGGAGTACAGCACAGCGAAGGAGTGAAGACGGGCACTGCCCCAGCTTTTGCCCTGGCGTGCAACGGCTGTGTGCTGCTTTTCCAAGCAGCAAGAGCACTGAGAAGTGAAAGCGATTGTGAAGGAGCTCTTTGGCTGCTCGTGTGCTCTTCGCTGCACTGCGCCGCTCGCAAGCGGCTTCGTTCTTCGGCGTCTGCCGTCCGGAGAGAGCTGAACTGCAGCGGTCAGTTTCAGCTCTGCCCAACAGCGTGCTCTCAGTTCTGCGGACAAGCACGCCCTGTTGCCTTGGCTCCGAGTGCAAAGTCCCTAGCGAGCACTCACTCAGTGCAATGCACCCAGAAAGACGCTCTCGCTCGTCTTGCAAGGAGCGATTCCTAACAGAAGAAGCAGCAGAGGCACAAACTGGATGACGAGAAGGGACAATGTAGAACACGTCTCTGTCCTGGCACATTGTCGTGTGCGATATGTCCCTCCGGGTCTTCGGTCCTTGCGAAGCTCTATGTACTGCGAGCGCAGCTACTTGCAGCTGAGAAGGACCGCGGAGCTAGCAGCGAATTCGGAGAGCGCTAAGCACGAAGTCAAGAAGCGAGACGTGTCCCTGCAACGCGGTGCTAAGAGCAGCTTCCTCGCGGCGGGGGCGAGCCCCGGCCACAAGACATTCTCGTCCTGGCAACGGATCTCTGTGAAGGGCGTAGGCGAAAAGCTTTCGTTTTCCATTCGAACTGCGAGAGAGGCAGACTGTTACACGGAGCTCTGAGAACAAAGGTGCACGCCCTAGGCGGGCTTGGGCAGAAGAAGCGTTCTCGAGCTCTTGGCTGCCCGCACACTGCTGGGTATGTGGCGCCCCTGCGGCGGCTTCTGGCCGCCGGCAAGTGAAAGCGGAGCCAGGCGTGGGCGAGGGCGGTGAACGAAGCGGCTATGTGCCGTGCTTGTGTGCACCACGTTAGAGGCTACTAGGAGAGGAAGGTGGTTGACTCTCGTTTGCCTTCCCAAGTGCCCTTAGCAGTCGGAAGGAGCAAGCTGAAGCACTGCTGCTTGTGCTGCTCCTTGGTTCCCTTGCAGCCCGCTCTGAAAGCATTGGCGGTCACTTCTAGGCGCCGAGTTGCACACACACAGCACGACGCTAAGTGCCGCGGAGAAGGGAAATCCAGAGTGCAGCGAGGAGCTGGACGTGGCTTACGTGCAGTAAGGAAAAGGTGAACCTAAGCACTGCCTCTTCAATCTGTCCCCCTCTGCTCTGGTAGCAACTTCTGCAAGTCGGCAAAGGGAGCCGCGAGTATGTAGAACGGAGGGCAGCGAGACGCCGTGTGTTATGCGCCCTTTCAGGGCTGCTGACAAGGGGCTACTTTAAGAACGCCTTCTTCGTCCTCGCGTCCTTCTCGCTTCGCTCTAGCTGCATGGAGTACAGCACAGCGAAGGAGTGAAGACGGGCACTGCCCCAGCTTTTGCCCTGGCGTGCAACGGCTGTGTGCTGCTTTTCCAAGCAGCAAGAGCACTGAGAAGTGAAAGCGATTGTGAAGGAGCTCTTTGGCTGCTCGTGTGCTCTTCGCTGCACTGCGCCGCTCGCAAGCGGCTTCGTTCTTCGGCGTCTGCCGTCCGGAGAGAGCTGAACTGCAGCGGTCAGTTTCAGCTCTGCCCAACAGCGTGCTCTCAGTTCTGCGGACAAGCACGCCCTGTTGCCTTGGCTCCGAGTGCAAAGTCCCTAGCGAGCACTCACTCAGTGCAATGCACCCAGAAAGACGCTCTCGCTCGTCTTGCAAGGAGCGATTCCTAACAGAAGAAGCAGCAGAGGCACAAACTGGATGACGAGAAGGGACAATGTAGAACACGTCTCTGTCCTGGCACATTGTCGTGTGCGATATGTCCCTCCGGGTCTTCGGTCCTTGCGAAGCTCTATGTACTGCGAGCGCAGCTACTTGCAGCTGAGAAGGACCGCGGAGCTAGCAGCGAATTCGGAGAGCGCTAAGCACGAAGTCAAGAAGCGAGACGTGTCCCTGCAACGCGGTGCTAAGAGCAGCTTCCTCGCGGCGGGGGCGAGCCCCGGCCACAAGACATTCTCGTCCTGGCAACGGATCTCTGTGAAGGGCGTAGGCGAAAAGCTTTCGTTTTCCATTCGAACTGCGAGAGAGGCAGACTGTTACACGGAGCTCTGAGAACAAAGGTGCACGCCCTAGGCGGGCTTGGGCAGAAGAAGCGTTCTCGAGCTCTTGGCTGCCCGCACACTGCTGGGTATGTGGCGCCCCTGCGGCGGCTTCTGGCCGCCGGCAAGTGAAAGCGGAGCCAGGCGTGGGCGAGGGCGGTGAACGAAGCGGCTATGTGCCGTGCTTGTGTGCACCACGTTAGAGGCTACTAGGAGAGGAAGGTGGTTGACGGTCGCTTGCCTTCCCAAGTGCCCTTAGCAGTCGGAAGGAGCAAGCTGAAGCACTGCTGCTTGTGCTGCTCCTTGGTTCCCTTGCAGCCCGCTCTGAAAGCATTGGCGGTCACTTCTAGGCGCCGAGTTGCACACACACAGCACGACGCTAAGTGCCGCGGAGAAGGGAAATCCAGAGTGCAGCGAGGAGCTGGACGTGGCTTACGTGCAGTAAGGAAAAGGTGAACCTAAGCACTGCCTCTTCAATCTGGCCGCCTCTGCTCTGGTAGCAACTTCTGCAAGTCGGCAAAGGGAGCCGCGAGTATGTAGAACGGAGGGCAGCGAGACGCCGTGTGTTATGCGCCCTTTCAGGGCTGCTGACAAGGGGCTACTTTAAGAACGCCTTCTTCGTCCTCGCGTCCTTCTCGCTTCGCTCTAGCTGCATGGAGTACAGCACAGCGAAGGAGTGAAGACGGGCACTGCCCCAGCTTTTGCCCTGGCGTGCAACGGCTGTGTGCTGCTTTTCCAAGCAGCAAGAGCACTGAGAAGTGAAAGCGATTGTGAAGGAGCTCTTTGGCTGCTCGTGTGCTCTTCGCTGCACTGCGCCGCTCGCAAGCGGCTTCGGTCTTCGGCGTCTGCCGTCCGGAGAGAGCTGAACTGCAGCGGTCAGTTTCAGCTCTGCCCAACAGCGTGCTCTCAGTTCTGCGGACAAGCACGCCCTGTTGCCTTGGCTCCGAGTGCAAAGTCCCTAGCGAGCACTCACTCAGTGCAATGCACCCAGAAAGACGCTCTCGCTCGTCTTGCAAGGAGCGATTCCTAACAGAAGAAGCAGCAGAGGCACAAACTGGATGACGAGAAGGGACAATGTAGAACACGTCTCTGTCCTGGCACATTGTCGTGTGCGATATGTCCCTCCGGGTCTTCGGTCCTTGCGAAGCTCTATGTACTGCGAGCGCAGCTACTTGCAGCTGAGAAGGACCGCGGAGCTAGCAGCGAATTCGGAGAGCGCTAAGCACGAAGTCAAGAAGCGAGACGTGTCCCTGCAACGCGGTGCTAAGAGCAGCTTCCTCGCGGCGGGGGCGAGCCCCGGCCACAAGACATTCTCGTCCTGGCAACGGATCTCTGTGAAGGGCGTAGGCGAAAAGCTTTCGTTTTCCATTCGAACTGCGAGAGAGGCAGACTGTTACACGGAGCTCTGAGAACAAAGGTGCACGCCCTAGGCGGGCTTGGGCAGAAGAAGCGTTCTCGAGCTCTTGGCTGCCCGCACACTGCTGGGTATGTGGCGCCCCTGCGGCGGCTTCTGGCCGCCGGCAAGTGAAAGCGGAGCCAGGCGTGGGCGAGGGCGGTGAACGAAGCGGCTATGTGCCGTGCTTGTGTGCACCACGTTAGAGGCTACTAGGAGAGGAAGGTGGTTGACTCTCGCTTGCCTTCCCAAGTGCCCTTAGCAGTCGGAAGGAGCAAGCTGAAGCACTGCTGCTTGTGCTGCTCCTTGGTTCCCTTGCAGCCCGCTCTGAAAGCATTGGCGGTCACTTCTAGGCGCCGAGTTGCACACACACAGCACGACGCTAAGTGCCGCGGAGAAGGGAAATCCAGAGTGCAGCGAGGAGCTGGACGTGGCTTACGTGCAGTAAGGAAAAGGTGAACCTAAGCACTGCCTCTTCAATCTGGCCGCCTCTGCTCTGGTAGCAACTTCTGCAAGTCGGCAAAGGGAGCCGCGAGTATGTAGAACGGAGGGCAGCGAGACGCCGTGTGTTATGCGCCCTTTCAGGGCTGCTGACAAGGGGCTACTTTAAGAACGCCTTCTTCGTCCTCGCGTCCTTCTCGCTTCGCTCTAGCTGCATGGAGTACAGCACAGCGAAGGAGTGAAGACGGGCACTGCCCCAGCTTTTGCCCTGGCGTGCAACGGCTGTGTGCTGCTTTTCCAAGCAGCAAGAGCACTGAGAAGTGAAAGCGATTGTGAAGGAGCTCTTTGGCTGCTCGTGTGCTCTTCGCTGCACTGCGCCGCTCGCAAGCGGCTTCGTTCTTCGGCGTCTGCCGTCCGGAGAGAGCTGAACTGCAGCGGTCAGTTTCAGCTCTGCCCAACAGCGTGCTCTCAGTTCTGCGGACAAGCACGCCCTGTTGCCTTGGCTCCGAGTGCAAAGTCCCTAGCGAGCACTCACTCAGTGCAATGCACCCAGAAAGACGCTCTCGCTCGTCTTGCAAGGAGCGATTCCTAACAGAAGAAGCAGCAGAGGCACAAACTGGATGACGAGAAGGGACAATGTAGAACACGTCTCTGTCCTGGCACATTGTCGTGTGCGATATGTCCCTCCGGGTCTTCGGTCCTTGCGAAGCTCTATGTACTGCGAGCGCAGCTACTTGCAGCTGAGAAGGACCGCGGAGCTAGCAGCGAATTCGGAGAGCGCTAAGCACGAAGTCAAGAAGCGAGACGTGTCCCTGCAACACGGTGCTAAGAGCAGCTTCCTCGCGGCGGGGGCGAGCCCCGGCCACAAGACATTCTCGTCCTGGCAACGGATCTCTGTGAAGGGCGTAGGCGAAAAGCTTTCGTTTTCCATTCGAACTGCGAGAGAGGCAGACTGTTACACGGAGCTCTGAGAACAAAGGTGCACGCCCTAGGCGGGCTTGGGCAGAAGAAGCGTTCTCGAGCTCTTGGCTGCCCGCACACTGCTGGGTATGTGGCGCCCCTGCGGCGGCTTCTGGCCGCCGGCAAGTGAAAGCGGAGCCAGGCGTGGGCGAGGGCGGTGAACGAAGCGGCTATGTGCCGTGCTTGTGTGCACCACGTTAGAGGCTACTAGGAGAGGAAGGTGGTTGACGGTCGCTTGCCTTCCCAAGTGCCCTTAGCAGTCGGAAGGAGCAAGCTGAAGCACTGCTGCTTGTGCTGCTCCTTGGTTCCCTTGCAGCCCGCTCTGAAAGCATTGGCGGTCACTTCTAGGCGCCGAGTTGCACACACACAGCACGACGCTAAGTGCCGCGGAGAAGGGAAATCCAGAGTGCAGCGAGGAGCTGGACGTGGCTTACGTGCAGTAAGGAAAAGGTGAACCTAAGCACTGCCTCTTCAATCTGTCCCCCTCTGCTCTGGTAGCAACTTCTGCAAGTCGGCAAAGGGAGCCGCGAGTATGTAGAACGGAGGGCACCGAGACGCCGTGTGTTATGCGCCCTTTCAGGGCTGCTGACAAGGGGCTACTTTAAGAACGCCTTCTTCGTCCTCGCGTCCTTCTCGCTTCGCTCTAGCTGCATGGAGTACAGCACAGCGAAGGAGTGAAGACGGGCACTGCCCCAGCTTTTGCCCTGGCGTGCAACGGCTGTGTGCTGCTTTTCCAAGCAGCAAGAGCACTGAGAAGTGAAAGCGATTGTGAAGGAGCTCTTTGGCTGCTCGTGTGCTCTTCGCTGCACTGCGCCGCTCGCAAGCGGCTTCGTTCTTCGGCGTCTGCCGTCCGGAGAGAGCTGAACTGCAGCGGTCAGTTTCAGCTCTGCCCAACAGCGTGCTCTCAGTTCTGCGGACAAGCACGCCCTGTTGCCTTGGCTCCGAGTGCAAAGTCCCTAGCGAGCACTCACTCAGTGCAATGCACCCAGAAAGACGCTCTCGCTCGTCTTGCAAGGAGCGATTCCTAACAGAAGAAGCAGCAGAGGCACAAACTGGATGACGAGAAGGGACAATGTAGAACACGTCTCTGTCCTGGCACATTGTCGTGTGCGATATGTCCCTCCGGGTCTTCGGTCCTTGCGAAGCTCTATGTACTGCGAGCGCAGCTACTTGCAGCTGAGAAGGACCGCGGAGCTAGCAGCGAATTCGGAGAGCGCTAAGCACGAAGTCAAGAAGCGAGACGTGTCCCTGCAACGCGGTGCTAAGAGCAGCTTCCTCGCGGCGGGGGCGAGCCCCGGCCACAAGACATTCTCGTCCTGGCAACGGATCTCTGTGAAGGGCGTAGGCGAAAAGCTTTCGTTTTCCATTCGAACTGCGAGAGAGGCAGACTGTTACACGGAGCTCTGAGAACAAAGGTGCACGCCCTAGGCGGGCTTGGGCAGAAGAAGCGTTCTCGAGCTCTTGGCTGCCCGCACACTGCTGGGTATGTGGCGCCCCTGCGGCGGCTTCTGGCCGCCGGCAAGTGAAAGCGGAGCCAGGCGTGGGCGAGGGCGGTGAACGAAGCGGCTATGTGCCGTGCTTGTGTGCACCACGTTAGAGGCTACTAGGAGAGGAAGGTGGTTGACGGTCGCTTGCCTTCCCAAGTGCCCTTAGCAGTCGGAAGGAGCAAGCTGAAGCACTGCTGCTTGTGCTGCTCCTTGGTTCCCTTGCAGCCCGCTCTGAAAGCATTGGCGGTCACTTCTAGGCGCCGAGTTGCACACACACAGCACGACGCTAAGTGCCGCGGAGAAGGGAAATCCAGAGTGCAGCGAGGAGCTGGACGTGGCTTACGTGCAGTAAGGAAAAGGTGAACCTAAGCACTGCCTCTTCAATCTGGCCGCCTCTGCTCTGGTAGCAACTTCTGCAAGTCGGCAAAGGGAGCCGCGAGTATGTAGAACGGAGGGCAGCGAGACGCCGTGTGTTATGCGCCCTTTCAGGGCTGCTGACAAGGGGCTACTTTAAGAACGCCTTCTTCGTCCTCGCGTCCTTCTCGCTTCGCTCTAGCTGCATGGAGTACAGCACAGCGAAGGAGTGAAGACGGGCACTGCCCCAGCTTTTGCCCTGGCGTGCAACGGCTGTGTGCTGCTTTTCCAAGCAGCAAGAGCACTGAGAAGTGAAAGCGATTGTGAAGGAGCTCTTTGGCTGCTCGTGTGCTCTTCGCTGCACTGCGCCGCTCGCAAGCGGCTTCGTTCTTCGGCGTCTGCCGTCCGGAGAGAGCTGAACTGCAGCGGTCAGTTTCAGCTCTGCCCAACAGCGTGCTCTCAGTTCTGCGGACAAGCACGCCCTGTTGCCTTGGCTCCGAGTGCAAAGTCCCTAGCGAGCACTCACTCAGTGCAATGCACCCAGAAAGACGCTCTCGCTCGTCTTGCAAGGAGCGATTCCTAACAGAAGAAGCAGCAGAGGCACAAACTGGATGACGAGAAGGGACAATGTAGAACACGTCTCTGTCCTGGCACATTGTCGTGTGCGATATGTCCCTCCGGGTCTTCGGTCCTTGCGAAGCTCTATGTACTGCGAGCGCAGCTACTTGCAGCTGAGAAGGACCGCGGAGCTAGCAGCGAATTCGGAGAGCGCTAAGCACGAAGTCAAGAAGCGAGACGTGTCCCTGCAACGCGGTGCTAAGAGCAGCTTCCTCGCGGCGGGGGCGAGCCCCGGCCACAAGACATTCTCGTCCTGGCAACGGATCTCTGTGAAGGGCGTAGGCGAAAAGCTTTCGTTTTCCATTCGAACTGCGAGAGAGGCAGACTGTTACACGGAGCTCTGAGAACAAAGGTGCACGCCCTAGGCGGGCTTGGGCAGAAGAAGCGTTCTCGAGCTCTTGGCTGCCCGCACACTGCTGGGTATGTGGCGCCCCTGCGGCGGCTTCTGGCCGCCGGCAAGTGAAAGCGGAGCCAGGCGTGGGCGAGGGCGGTGAACGAAGCGGCTATGTGCCGTGCTTGTGTGCACCACGTTAGAGGCTACTAGGAGAGGAAGGTGGTTGACGGTCGCTTGCCTTCCCAAGTGCCCTTAGCAGTCGGAAGGAGCAAGCTGAAGCACTGCTGCTTGTGCTGCTCCTTGGTTCCCTTGCAGCCCGCTCTGAAAGCATTGGCGGTCACTTCTAGGCGCCGAGTTGCACACACACAGCACGACGCTAAGTGCCGCGGAGAAGGGAAATCCAGAGTGCAGCGAGGAGCTGGACGTGGCTTACGTGCAGTAAGGAAAAGGTGAACCTAAGCACTGCCTCTTCAATCTGGCCGCCTCTGCTCTGGTAGCAACTTCTGCAAGTCGGCAAAGGGAGCCGCGAGTATGTAGAACGGAGGGCAGCGAGACGCCGTGTGTTATGCGCCCTTTCAGGGCTGCTGACAAGGGGCTACTTTAAGAACGCCTTCTTCGTCCTCGCGTCCTTCTCGCTTCGCTCTAGCTGCATGGAGTACAGCACAGCGAAGGAGTGAAGACGGGCACTGCCCCAGCTTTTGCCCTGGCGTGCAACGGCTGTGTGCTGCTTTTCCAAGCAGCAAGAGCACTGAGAAGTGAAAGCGATTGTGAAGGAGCTCTTTGGCTGCTCGTGTGCTCTTCGCTGCACTGCGCCGCTCGCAAGCGGCTTCGTTCTTCGGCGTCTGCCGTCCGGAGAGAGCTGAACTGCAGCGGTCAGTTTCAGCTCTGCCCAACAGCGTGCTCTCAGTTCTGCGGACAAGCACGCCCTGTTGCCTTGGCTCCGAGTGCAAAGTCCCTAGCGAGCACTCACTCAGTGCAATGCACCCAGAAAGACGCTCTCGCTCGTCTTTCAAGGAGCGATTCCTAACAGAAGAAGCAGCAGAGGCACAAACTGGATGACGAGAAGGGACAATGTAGAACACGTCTCTGTCCTGGCACATTGTCGTGTGCGATATGTCCCTCCGGGTCTTCGGTCCTTGCGAAGCTCTATGTACTGCGAGCGCAGCTACTTGCAGCTGAGAAGGACCGCGGAGCTAGCAGCGAATTCGGAGAGCGCTAAGCACGAAGTCAAGAAGCGAGACGTGTCCCTGCAACGCGGTGCTAAGAGCAGCTTCCTCGCGGCGGGGGCGAGCCCCGGCCACAAGACATTCTCGTCCTGGCAACGGATCTCTGTGAAGGGCGTAGGCGAAAAGCTTTCGTTTTCCATTCGAACTGCGAGAGAGGCAGACTGTTACACGGAGCTCTGAGAACAAAGGTGCACGCCCTAGGCGGGCTTGGGCAGAAGAAGCGTTCTCGAGCTCTTGGCTGCCCGCACACTGCTGGGTATGTGGCGCCCCTGCGGCGGCTTCTGGCCGCCGGCAAGTGAAAGCGGAGCCAGGCGTGGGCGAGGGCGGTGAACGAAGCGGCTATGTGCCGTGCTTGTGTGCACCACGTTAGAGGCTACTAGGAGAGGAAGGTGGTTGACGGTCGCTTGCCTTCCCAAGTGCCCTTAGCAGTCGGAAGGAGCAAGCTGAAGCACTGCTGCTTGTGCTGCTCCTTGGTTCCCTTGCAGCCCGCTCTGAAAGCATTGGCGGTCACTTCTAGGCGCCGAGTTGCACACACACAGCACGACGCTAAGTGCCGCGGAGAAGGGAAATCCAGAGTGCAGCGAGGAGCTGGACGTGGCTTACGTGCAGTAAGGAAAAGGTGAACCTAAGCACTGCCTCTTCAATCTGGCCGCCTCTGCTCTGGTAGCAACTTCTGCAAGTCGGCAAAGGGAGCCGCGAGTATGTAGAACGGAGGGCAGCGAGACGCCGTGTGTTATGCGCCCTTTCAGGGCTGCTGACAAGGGGCTACTTTAAGAACGCCTTCTTCGTCCTCGCGTCCTTCTCGCTTCGCTCTAGCTGCATGGAGTACAGCACAGCGAAGGAGTGAAGACGGGCACTGCCCCAGCTTTTGCCCTGGCGTGCAACGGCTGTGTGCTGCTTTTCCAAGCAGCAAGAGCACTGAGAAGTGAAAGCGATTGTGAAGGAGCTCTTTGGCTGCTCGTGTGCTCTTCGCTGCACTGCGCCGCTCGCAAGCGGCTTCGTTCTTCGGCGTCTGCCGTCCGGAGAGAGCTGAACTGCAGCGGTCAGTTTCAGCTCTGCCCAACAGCGTGCTCTCAGTTCTGCGGACAAGCACGCCCTGTTGCCTTGGCTCCGAGTGCAAAGTCCCTAGCGAGCACTCACTCAGTGCAATGCACCCAGAAAGACGCTCTCGCTCGTCTTTCAAGGAGCGATTCCTAACAGAAGAAGCAGCAGAGGCACAAACTGGATGACGAGAAGGGACAATGTAGAACACGTCTCTGTCCTGGCACATTGTCGTGTGCGATATGTCCCTCCGGGTCTTCGGTCCTTGCGAAGCTCTATGTACTGCGAGCGCAGCTACTTGCAGCTGAGAAGGACCGCGGAGCTAGCAGCGAATTCGGAGAGCGCTAAGCACGAAGTCAAGAAGCGAGACGTGTCCCTGCAACGCGGTGCTAAGAGCAGCTTCCTCGCGGCGGGGGCGAGCCCCGGCCACAAGACATTCTCGTCCTGGCAACGGATCTCTGTGAAGGGCGTAGGCGAAAAGCTTTCGTTTTCCATTCGAACTGCGAGAGAGGCAGACTGTTACACGGAGCTCTGAGAACAAAGGTGCACGCCCTAGGCGGGCTTGGGCAGAAGAAGCGTTCTCGAGCTCTTGGCTGCCCGCACACTGCTGGGTATGTGGCGCCCCTGCGGCGGCTTCTGGCCGCCGGCAAGTGAAAGCGGAGCCAGGCGTGGGCGAGGGCGGTGAACGAAGCGGCTATGTGCCGTGCTTGTGTGCACCACGTTAGAGGCTACTAGGAGAGGAAGGTGGTTGACTCTCGTTTGCCTTCCCAAGTGCCCTTAGCAGTCGGAAGGAGCAAGCTGAAGCACTGCTGCTTGTGCTGCTCCTTGGTTCCCTTGCAGCCCGCTCTGAAAGCATTGGCGGTCACTTCTAGGCGCCGAGTTGCACACACACAGCACGACGCTAAGTGCCGCGGAGAAGGGAAATCCAGAGTGCAGCGAGGAGCTGGACGTGGCTTACGTGCAGTAAGGAAAAGGTGAACCTAAGCACTGCCTCTTCAATCTGTCCCCCTCTGCTCTGGTAGCAACTTCTGCAAGTCGGCAAAGGGAGCCGCGAGTATGTAGAACGGAGGGCAGCGAGACGCCGTGTGTTATGCGCCCTTTCAGGGCTGCTGACAAGGGGCTACTTTAAGAACGCCTTCTTCGTCCTCGCGTCCTTCTCGCTTCGCTCTAGCTGCATGGAGTACAGCACAGCGAAGGAGTGAAGACGGGCACTGCCCCAGCTTTTGCCCTGGCGTGCAACGGCTGTGTGCTGCTTTTCCAAGCAGCAAGAGCACTGAGAAGTGAAAGCGATTGTGAAGGAGCTCTTTGGCTGCTCGTGTGCTCTTCGCTGCACTGCGCCGCTCGCAAGCGGCTTCGTTCTTCGGCGTCTGCCGTCCGGAGAGAGCTGAACTGCAGCGGTCAGTTTCAGCTCTGCCCAACAGCGTGCTCTCAGTTCTGCGGACAAGCACGCCCTGTTGCCTTGGCTCCGAGTGCAAAGTCCCTAGCGAGCACTCACTCAGTGCAATGCACCCAGAAAGACGCTCTCGCTCGTCTTGCAAGGAGCGATTCCTAACAGAAGAAGCAGCAGAGGCACAAACTGGATGACGAGAAGGGACAATGTAGAACACGTCTCTGTCCTGGCACATTGTCGTGTGCGATATGTCCCTCCGGGTCTTCGGTCCTTGCGAAGCTCTATGTACTGCGAGCGCAGCTACTTGCAGCTGAGAAGGACCGCGGAGCTAGCAGCGAATTCGGAGAGCGCTAAGCACGAAGTCAAGAAGCGAGACGTGTCCCTGCAACGCGGTGCTAAGAGCAGCTTCCTCGCGGCGGGGGCGAGCCCCGGCCACAAGACATTCTCGTCCTGGCAACGGATCTCTGTGAAGGGCGTAGGCGAAAAGCTTTCGTTTTCCATTCGAACTGCGAGAGAGGCAGACTGTTACACGGAGCTCTGAGAACAAAGGTGCACGCCCTAGGCGGGCTTGGGCAGAAGAAGCGTTCTCGAGCTCTTGGCTGCCCGCACACTGCTGGGTATGTGGCGCCCCTGCGGCGGCTTCTGGCCGCCGCCAAGTGAAAGCGGAGCCAGGCGTGGGCGAGGGCGGTGAACGAAGCGGCTATGTGCCGTGCTTGTGTGCACCACGTTAGAGGCTACTAGGAGAGGAAGGTGGTTGACGGTCGCTTGCCTTCCCAAGTGCCCTTAGCAGTCGGAAGGAGCAAGCTGAAGCACTGCTGCTTGTGCTGCTCCTTGGTTCCCTTGCAGCCCGCTCTGAAAGCATTGGCGGTCACTTCTAGGCGCCGAGTTGCACACACACAGCACGACGCTAAGTGCCGCGGAGAAGGGAAATCCAGAGTGCAGCGAGGAGCTGGACGTGGCTTACGTGCAGTAAGGAAAAGGTGAACCTAAGCACTGCCTCTTCAATCTGTCCCCCTCTGCTCTGGTAGCAACTTCTGCAAGTCGGCAAAGGGAGCCGCGAGTATGTAGAACGGAGGGCACCGAGACGCCGTGTGTTATGCGCCCTTTCAGGGCTGCTGACAAGGGGCTACTTTAAGAACGCCTTCTTCGTCCTCGCGTCCTTCTCGCTTCGCTCTAGCTGCATGGAGTACAGCACAGCGAAGGAGTGAAGACGGGCACTGCCCCAGCTTTTGCCCTGGCGTGCAACGGCTGTGTGCTGCTTTTCCAAGCAGCAAGAGCACTGAGAAGTGAAAGCGATTGTGAAGGAGCTCTTTGGCTGCTCGTGTGCTCTTCGCTGCACTGCGCCGCTCGCAAGCGGCTTCGTTCTTCGGCGTCTGCCGTCCGGAGAGAGCTGAACTGCAGCGGTCAGTTTCAGCTCTGCCCAACAGCGTGCTCTCAGTTCTGCGGACAAGCACGCCCTGTTGCCTTGGCTCCGAGTGCAAAGTCCCTAGCGAGCACTCACTCAGTGCAATGCACCCAGAAAGACGCTCTCGCTCGTCTTGCAAGGAGCGATTCCTAACAGAAGAAGCAGCAGAGGCACAAACTGGATGACGAGAAGGGACAATGTAGAACACGTCTCTGTCCTGGCACATTGTCGTGTGCGATATGTCCCTCCGGGTCTTCGGTCCTTGCGAAGCTCTATGTACTGCGAGCGCAGCTACTTGCAGCTGAGAAGGACCGCGGAGCTAGCAGCGAATTCGGAGAGCGCTAAGCACGAAGTCAAGAAGCGAGACGTGTCCCTGCAACGCGGTGCTAAGAGCAGCTTCCTCGCGGCGGGGGCGAGCCCCGGCCACAAGACATTCTCGTCTTGGCAACGGATCTCTGTGAAGGGCGTAGGCGAAAAGCTTTCGTTTTCCATTCGAACTGCGAGAGAGGCAGACTGTTACACGGAGCTCTGAGAACAAAGGTGCACGCCCTAGGCGGGCTTGGGCAGAAGAAGCGTTCTCGAGCTCTTGGCTGCCCGCACACTGCTGGGTATGTGGCGCCCCTGCGGCGGCTTCTGGCCGCCGGCAAGTGAAAGCGGAGCCAGGCGTGGGCGAGGGCGGTGAACGAAGCGGCTATGTGCCGTGCTTGTGTGCACCACGTTAGAGGCTACTAGGAGAGGAAGGTGGTTGACTCTCGTTTGCCTTCCCAAGTGCCCTTAGCAGTCGGAAGGAGCAAGCTGAAGCACTGCTGCTTGTGCTGCTCCTTGGTTCCCTTGCAGCCCGCTCTGAAAGCATTGGCGGTCACTTCTAGGCGCCGAGTTGCACACACACAGCACGACGCTAAGTGCCGCGGAGAAGGGAAATCCAGAGTGCAGCGAGGAGCTGGACGTGGCTTACGTGCAGTAAGGAAAAGGTGAACCTAAGCACTGCCTCTTCAATCTGTCCCCCTCTGCTCTGGTAGCAACTTCTGCAAGTCGGCAAAGGGAGCCGCGAGTATGTAGAACGGAGGGCACCGAGACGCCGTGTGTTATGCGCCCTTTCAGGGCTGCTGACAAGGGGCTACTTTAAGAACGCCTTCTTCGTCCTCGCGTCCTTCTCGCTTCGCTCTAGCTGCATGGAGTACAGCACAGCGAAGGAGTGAAGACGGGCACTGCCCCAGCTTTTGCCCTGGCGTGCAACGGCTGTGTGCTGCTTTTCCAAGCAGCAAGAGCACTGAGAAGTGAAAGCGATTGTGAAGGAGCTCTTTGGCTGCTCGTGTGCTCTTCGCTGCACTGCGCCGCTCGCAAGCGGCTTCGTTCTTCGGCGTCTGCCGTCCGGAGAGAGCTGAACTGCAGCGGTCAGTTTCAGCTCTGCCCAACAGCGTGCTCTCAGTTCTGCGGACAAGCACGCCCTGTTGCCTTGGCTCCGAGTGCAAAGTCCCTAGCGAGCACTCACTCAGTGCAATGCACCCAGAAAGACGCTCTCGCTCGTCTTTCAAGGAGCGATTCCTAACAGAAGAAGCAGCAGAGGCACAAACTGGATGACGAGAAGGGACAATGTAGAACACGTCTCTGTCCTGGCACATTGTCGTGTGCGATATGTCCCTCCGGGTCTTCGGTCCTTGCGAAGCTCTATGTACTGCGAGCGCAGCTACTTGCAGCTGAGAAGGACCGCGGAGCTAGCAGCGAATTCGGAGAGCGCTAAGCACGAAGTCAAGAAGCGAGACGTGTCCCTGCAACGCGGTGCTAAGAGCAGCTTCCTCGCGGCGGGGGCGAGCCCCGGCCACAAGACATTCTCGTCCTGGCAACGGATCTCTGTGAAGGGCGTAGGCGAAAAGCTTTCGTTTTCCATTCGAACTGCGAGAGAGGCAGACTGTTACACGGAGCTCTGAGAACAAAGGTGCACGCCCTAGGCGGGCTTGGGCAGAAGAAGCGTTCTCGAGCTCTTGGCTGCCCGCACACTGCTGGGTATGTGGCGCCCCTGCGGCGGCTTCTGGCCGCCGGCAAGTGAAAGCGGAGCCAGGCGTGGGCGAGGGCGGTGAACGAAGCGGCTATGTGCCGTGCTTGTGTGCACCACGTTAGAGGCTACTAGGAGAGGAAGGTGGTTGACGGTCGCTTGCCTTCCCAAGTGCCCTTAGCAGTCGGAAGGAGCAAGCTGAAGCACTGCTGCTTGTGCTGCTCCTTGGTTCCCTTGCAGCCCGCTCTGAAAGCATTGGCGGTCACTTCTAGGCGCCGAGTTGCACACACACAGCACGACGCTAAGTGCCGCGGAGAAGGGAAATCCAGAGTGCAGCGAGGAGCTGGACGTGGCTTACGTGCAGTAAGGAAAAGGTGAACCTAAGCACTGCCTCTTCAATCTGGCCGCCTCTGCTCTGGTAGCAACTTCTGCAAGTCGGCAAAGGGAGCCGCGAGTATGTAGAACGGAGGGCAGCGAGACGCCGTGTGTTATGCGCCCTTTCAGGGCTGCTGACAAGGGGCTACTTTAAGAACGCCTTCTTCGTCCTCGCGTCCTTCTCGCTTCGCTCTAGCTGCATGGAGTACAGCACAGCGAAGGAGTGAAGACGGGCACTGCCCCAGCTTTTGCCCTGGCGTGCAACGGCTGTGTGCTGCTTTTCCAAGCAGCAAGAGCACTGAGAAGTGAAAGCGATTGTGAAGGAGCTCTTTGGCTGCTCGTGTGCTCTTCGCTGCACTGCGCCGCTCGCAAGCGGCTTCGTTCTTCGGCGTCTGCCGTCCGGAGAGAGCTGAACTGCAGCGGTCAGTTTCAGCTCTGCCCAACAGCGTGCTCTCAGTTCTGCGGACAAGCACGCCCTGTTGCCTTGGCTCCGAGTGCAAAGTCCCTAGCGAGCACTCACTCAGTGCAATGCACCCAGAAAGACGCTCTCGCTCGTCTTGCAAGGAGCGATTCCTAACAGAAGAAGCAGCAGAGGCACAAACTGGATGACGAGAAGGGACAATGTAGAACACGTCTCTGTCCTGGCACATTGTCGTGTGCGATATGTCCCTCCGGGTCTTCGGTCCTTGCGAAGCTCTATGTACTGCGAGCGCAGCTACTTGCAGCTGAGAAGGACCGCGGAGCTAGCAGCGAATTCGGAGAGCGCTAAGCACGAAGTCAAGAAGCGAGACGTGTCCCTGCAACGCGGTGCTAAGAGCAGCTTCCTCGCGGCGGGGGCGAGCCCCGGCCACAAGACATTCTCGTCCTGGCAACGGATCTCTGTGAAGGGCGTAGGCGAAAAGCTTTCGTTTTCCATTCGAACTGCGAGAGAGGCAGACTGTTACACGGAGCTCTGAGAACAAAGGTGCACGCCCTAGGCGGGCTTGGGCAGAAGAAGCGTTCTCGAGCTCTTGGCTGCCCGCACACTGCTGGGTATGTGGCGCCCCTGCGGCGGCTTCTGGCCGCCGGCAAGTGAAAGCGGAGCCAGGCGTGGGCGAGGGCGGTGAACGAAGCGGCTATGTGCCGTGCTTGTGTGCACCACGTTAGAGGCTACTAGGAGAGGAAGGTGGTTGACTCTCGTTTGCCTTCCCAAGTGCCCTTAGCAGTCGGAAGGAGCAAGCTGAAGCACTGCTGCTTGTGCTGCTCCTTGGTTCCCTTGCAGCCCGCTCTGAAAGCATTGGCGGTCACTTCTAGGCGCCGAGTTGCACACACACAGCACGACGCTAAGTGCCGCGGAGAAGGGAAATCCAGAGTGCAGCGAGGAGCTGGACGTGGCTTACGTGCAGTAAGGAAAAGGTGAACCTAAGCACTGCCTCTTCAATCTGTCCCCCTCTGCTCTGGTAGCAACTTCTGCAAGTCGGCAAAGGGAGCCGCGAGTATGTAGAACGGAGGGCAGCGAGACGCCGTGTGTTATGCGCCCTTTCAGGGCTGCTGACAAGGGGCTACTTTAAGAACGCCTTCTTCGTCCTCGCGTCCTTCTCGCTTCGCTCTAGCTGCATGGAGTACAGCACAGCGAAGGAGTGAAGACGGGCACTGCCCCAGCTTTTGCCCTGGCGTGCAACGGCTGTGTGCTGCTTTTCCAAGCAGCAAGAGCACTGAGAAGTGAAAGCGATTGTGAAGGAGCTCTTTGGCTGCTCGTGTGCTCTTCGCTGCACTGCGCCGCTCGCAAGCGGCTTCGTTCTTCGGCGTCTGCCGTCCGGAGAGAGCTGAACTGCAGCGGTCAGTTTCAGCTCTGCCCAACAGCGTGCTCTCAGTTCTGCGGACAAGCACGCCCTGTTGCCTTGGCTCCGAGTGCAAAGTCCCTAGCGAGCACTCACTCAGTGCAATGCACCCAGAAAGACGCTCTCGCTCGTCTTGCAAGGAGCGATTCCTAACAGAAGAAGCAGCAGAGGCACAAACTGGATGACGAGAAGGGACAATGTAGAACACGTCTCTGTCCTGGCACATTGTCGTGTGCGATATGTCCCTCCGGGTCTTCGGTCCTTGCGAAGCTCTATGTACTGCGAGCGCAGCTACTTGCAGCTGAGAAGGACCGCGGAGCTAGCAGCGAATTCGGAGAGCGCTAAGCACGAAGTCAAGAAGCGAGACGTGTCCCTGCAACGCGGTGCTAAGAGCAGCTTCCTCGCGGCGGGGGCGAGCCCCGGCCACAAGACATTCTCGTCCTGGCAACGGATCTCTGTGAAGGGCGTAGGCGAAAAGCTTTCGTTTTCCATTCGAACTGCGAGAGAGGCAGACTGTTACACGGAGCTCTGAGAACAAAGGTGCACGCCCTAGGCGGGCTTGGGCAGAAGAAGCGTTCTCGAGCTCTTGGCTGCCCGCACACTGCTGGGTATGTGGCGCCCCTGCGGCGGCTTCTGGCCGCCGGCAAGTGAAAGCGGAGCCAGGCGTGGGCGAGGGCGGTGAACGAAGCGGCTATGTGCCGTGCTTGTGTGCACCACGTTAGAGGCTACTAGGAGAGGAAGGTGGTTGACGGTCGCTTGCCTTCCCAAGTGCCCTTAGCAGTCGGAAGGAGCAAGCTGAAGCACTGCTGCTTGTGCTGCTCCTTGGTTCCCTTGCAGCCCGCTCTGAAAGCATTGGCGGTCACTTCTAGGCGCCGAGTTGCACACACACAGCACGACGCTAAGTGCCGCGGAGAAGGGAAATCCAGAGTGCAGCGAGGAGCTGGACGTGGCTTACGTGCAGTAAGGAAAAGGTGAACCTAAGCACTGCCTCTTCAATCTGGCCGCCTCTGCTCTGGTAGCAACTTCTGCAAGTCGGCAAAGGGAGCCGCGAGTATGTAGAACGGAGGGCAGCGAGACGCCGTGTGTTATGCGCCCTTTCAGGGCTGCTGACAAGGGGCTACTTTAAGAACGCCTTCTTCGTCCTCGCGTCCTTCTCGCTTCGCTCTAGCTGCATGGAGTACAGCACAGCGAAGGAGTGAAGACGGGCACTGCCCCAGCTTTTGCCCTGGCGTGCAACGGCTGTGTGCTGCTTTTCCAAGCAGCAAGAGCACTGAGAAGTGAAAGCGATTGTGAAGGAGCTCTTTGGCTGCTCGTGTGCTCTTCGCTGCACTGCGCCGCTCGCAAGCGGCTTCGTTCTTCGGCGTCTGCCGTCCGGAGAGAGCTGAACTGCAGCGGTCAGTTTCAGCTCTGCCCAACAGCGTGCTCTCAGTTCTGCGGACAAGCACGCCCTGTTGCCTTGGCTCCGAGTGCAAAGTCCCTAGCGAGCACTCACTCAGTGCAATGCACCCAGAAAGACGCTCTCGCTCGTCTTGCAAGGAGCGATTCCTAACAGAAGAAGCAGCAGAGGCACAAACTGGATGACGAGAAGGGACAATGTAGAACACGTCTCTGTCCTGGCACATTGTCGTGTGCGATATGTCCCTCCGGGTCTTCGGTCCTTGCGAAGCTCTATGTACTGCGAGCGCAGCTACTTGCAGCTGAGAAGGACCGCGGAGCTAGCAGCGAATTCGGAGAGCGCTAAGCACGAAGTCGAGAAGCGAGACGTGTCCCTGCAACGCGGTGCTAAGAGCAGCTTCCTCGCGGCGGGGGCGAGCCCCGGCCACAAGACATTCTCGTCCTGGCAACGGATCTCTGTGAAGGGCGTAGGCGAAAAGCTTTCGTTTTCCATTCGAACTGCGAGAGAGGCAGACTGTTACACGGAGCTCTGAGAACAAAGGTGCACGCCCTAGGCGGGCTTGGGCAGAAGAAGCGTTCTCGAGCTCTTGGCTGCCCGCACACTGCTGGGTATGTGGCGCCCCTGCGGCGGCTTCTGGCCGCCGGCAAGTGAAAGCGGAGCCAGGCGTGGGCGAGGGCGGTGAACGAAGCGGCTATGTGCCGTGCTTGTGTGCACCACGTTAGAGGCTACTAGGAGAGGAAGGTGGTTGACTCTCGTTTGCCTTCCCAAGTGCCCTTAGCAGTCGGAAGGAGCAAGCTGAAGCACTGCTGCTTGTGCTGCTCCTTGGTTCCCTTGCAGCCCGCTCTGAAAGCATTGGCGGTCACTTCTAGGCGCCGAGTTGCACACACACAGCACGACGCTAAGTGCCGCGGAGAAGGGAAATCCAGAGTGCAGCGAGGAGCTGGACGTGGCTTACGTGCAGTAAGGAAAAGGTGAACCTAAGCACTGCCTCTTCAATCTGTCCCCCTCTGCTCTGGTAGCAACTTCTGCAAGTCGGCAAAGGGAGCCGCGAGTATGTAGAACGGAGGGCAGCGAGACGCCGTGTGTTATGCGCCCTTTCAGGGCTGCTGACAAGGGGCTACTTTAAGAACGCCTTCTTCGTCCTCGCGTCCTTCTCGCTTCGCTCTAGCTGCATGGAGTACAGCACAGCGAAGGAGTGAAGACGGGCACTGCCCCAGCTTTTGCCCTGGCGTGCAACGGCTGTGTGCTGCTTTTCCAAGCAGCAAGAGCACTGAGAAGTGAAAGCGATTGTGAAGGAGCTCTTTGGCTGCTCGTGTGCTCTTCGCTGCACTGCGCCGCTCGCAAGCGGCTTCGTTCTTCGGCGTCTGCCGTCCGGAGAGAGCTGAACTGCAGCGGTCAGTTTCAGCTCTGCCCAACAGCGTGCTCTCAGTTCTGCGGACAAGCACGCCCTGTTGCCTTGGCTCCGAGTGCAAAGTCCCTAGCGAGCACTCACTCAGTGCAATGCACCCAGAAAGACGCTCTCGCTCGTCTTGCAAGGAGCGATTCCTAACAGAAGAAGCAGCAGAGGCACAAACTGGATGACGAGAAGGGACAATGTAGAACACGTCTCTGTCCTGGCACATTGTCGTGTGCGATATGTCCCTCCGGGTCTTCGGTCCTTGCGAAGCTCTATGTACTGCGAGCGCAGCTACTTGCAGCTGAGAAGGACCGCGGAGCTAGCAGCGAATTCGGAGAGCGCTAAGCACGAAGTCGAGAAGCGAGACGTGTCCCTGCAACGCGGTGCTAAGAGCAGCTTCCTCGCGGCGGGGGCGAGCCCCGGCCACAAGACATTCTCGTCCTGGCAACGGATCTCTGTGAAGGGCGTAGGCGAAAAGCTTTCGTTTTCCATTCGAACTGCGAGAGAGGCAGACTGTTACACGGAGCTCTGAGAACAAAGGTGCACGCCCTAGGCGGGCTTGGGCAGAAGAAGCGTTCTCGAGCTCTTGGCTGCCCGCACACTGCTGGGTATGTGGCGCCCCTGCGGCGGCTTCTGGCCGCCGGCAAGTGAAAGCGGAGCCAGGCGTGGGCGAGGGCGGTGAACGAAGCGGCTATGTGCCGTGCTTGTGTGCACCACGTTAGAGGCTACTAGGAGAGGAAGGTGGTTGACGGTCGCTTGCCTTCCCAAGTGCCCTTAGCAGTCGGAAGGAGCAAGCTGAAGCACTGCTGCTTGTGCTGCTCCTTGGTTCCCTTGCAGCCCGCTCTGAAAGCATTGGCGGTCACTTCTAGGCGCCGAGTTGCACACACACAGCACGACGCTAAGTGCCGCGGAGAAGGGAAATCCAGAGTGCAGCGAGGAGCTGGACGTGGCTTACGTGCAGTAAGGAAAAGGTGAACCTAAGCACTGCCTCTTCAATCTGGCCGCCTCTGCTCTGGTAGCAACTTCTGCAAGTCGGCAAAGGGAGCCGCGAGTATGTAGAACGGAGGGCAGCGAGACGCCGTGTGTTATGCGCCCTTTCAGGGCTGCTGACAAGGGGCTACTTTAAGAACGCCTTCTTCGTCCTCGCGTCCTTCTCGCTTCGCTCTAGCTGCATGGAGTACAGCACAGCGAAGGAGTGAAGACGGGCACTGCCCCAGCTTTTGCCCTGGCGTGCAACGGCTGTGTGCTGCTTTTCCAAGCAGCAAGAGCACTGAGAAGTGAAAGCGATTGTGAAGGAGCTCTTTGGCTGCTCGTGTGCTCTTCGCTGCACTGCGCCGCTCGCAAGCGGCTTCGTTCTTCGGCGTCTGCCGTCCGGAGAGAGCTGAACTGCAGCGGTCAGTTTCAGCTCTGCCCAACAGCGTGCTCTCAGTTCTGCGGACAAGCACGCCCTGTTGCCTTGGCTCCGAGTGCAAAGTCCCTAGCGAGCACTCACTCAGTGCAATGCACCCAGAAAGACGCTCTCGCTCGTCTTGCAAGGAGCGATTCCTAACAGAAGAAGCAGCAGAGGCACAAACTGGATGACGAGAAGGGACAATGTAGAACACGTCTCTGTCCTGGCACATTGTCGTGTGCGATATGTCCCTCCGGGTCTTCGGTCCTTGCGAAGCTCTATGTACTGCGAGCGCAGCTACTTGCAGCTGAGAAGGACCGCGGAGCTAGCAGCGAATTCGGAGAGCGCTAAGCACGAAGTCAAGAAGCGAGACGTGTCCCTGCAACGCGGTGCTAAGAGCAGCTTCCTCGCGGCGGGGGCGAGCCCCGGCCACAAGACATTCTCGTCCTGGCAACGGATCTCTGTGAAGGGCGTAGGCGAAAAGCTTTCGTTTTCCATTCGAACTGCGAGAGAGGCAGACTGTTACACGGAGCTCTGAGAACAAAGGTGCACGCCCTAGGCGGGCTTGGGCAGAAGAAGCGTTCTCGAGCTCTTGGCTGCCCGCACACTGCTGGGTATGTGGCGCCCCTGCGGCGGCTTCTGGCCGCCGGCAAGTGAAAGCGGAGCCAGGCGTGGGCGAGGGCGGTGAACGAAGCGGCTATGTGCCGTGCTTGTGTGCACCACGTTAGAGGCTACTAGGAGAGGAAGGTGGTTGACTCTCGCTTGCCTTCCCAAGTGCCCTTAGCAGTCGGAAGGAGCAAGCTGAAGCACTGCTGCTTGTGCTGCTCCTTGGTTCCCTTGCAGCCCGCTCTGAAAGCATTGGCGGTCACTTCTAGGCGCCGAGTTGCACACACACAGCACGACGCTAAGTGCCGCGGAGAAGGGAAATCCAGAGTGCAGCGAGGAGCTGGACGTGGCTTACGTGCAGTAAGGAAAAGGTGAACCTAAGCACTGCCTCTTCAATCTGGCCGCCTCTGCTCTGGTAGCAACTTTTGCAAGTCGGCAAAGGGAGCCGCGAGTATGTAGAACGGAGGGCAGCGAGACGCCGTGTGTTATGCGCCCTTTCAGGGCTGCTGACAAGGGGCTGCTTTAAGAACGCCTTCTTCGTCCTCGCGTCCTTCTCGCTTCGCTCTAGCTGCATGGAGTACAGCACAGCGAAGGAGTGAAGACGGGCACTGCCCCAGCTTTTGCCCTGGCGTGCAACGGCTGTGTGCTGCTTTTCCAAGCAGCAAGAGCACTGAGAAGTGAAAGCGATTGTGAAGGAGCTCTTTGGCTGCTCGTGTGCTCTTCGCTGCACTGCGCCGCTCGCAAGCGGCTTCGTTCTTCGGCGTCTGCCGTCCGGAGAGAGCTGAACTGCAGCGGTCAGTTTCAGCTCTGCCCAACAGCGTGCTCTCAGTTCTGCGGACAAGCACGCCCTGTTGCCTTGGCTCCGAGTGCAAAGTCCCTAGCGAGCTCTCACTCAGTGCAATGCACCCAGAAAGACGCTCTCGCTCGTCTTTCAAGGAGCGATTCCTAACAGAACAAGCAGCAGAGGCACAAACTGGATGACGAGAAGGGACAATGTAGAACACGTCTCTGTCCTGGCACATTGTCGTGTGCGATATGTCCCTCCGGGTCTTCGGTCCTTGCGAAGCTCTATGTACTGCGAGCGCAGCTACTTGCGGCTGAGAAGGACCGCGGAGCTAGCAGCGAATTCGGAGAGCGCTAAGCACGAAGTCAAGAAGCGAGACGTGTCCCTGCAACGCGGTGCTAAGAGCAGCTTCCTCGCGGCGGGGGCGAGCTCCGGCCACAAGACATTCTCGTCCTGGCAACGGATCTCTGTGAAGGGCGTAGGCGAAAAGCTTTCGTTTTCCATTCGAACTGCGAGAGAGGCAGACTGTTACACGGAGCTCTGAGAACAAAGGTGCACGCCCTAGGCGGGCTTGGGCAGAAGAAGCGTTCTCGAGCTCTTGGCTGCCCGCACACTGCTGGGTATGTGGCGCCACTGCGGCGGCTTCTGGCCGCCGGCAAGTGAAAGCGGAGCCAGGCGTGGGCGAGGGCGGTGAACGAAGCGGCTATGTGCCGTGCTTGTGTGCACCACGTTAGAGGCTACTAGGAGAGGAAGGTGGTTGACGGTCGCTTGCCTTCCCAAGTGCCCTTAGCAGTCGGAAGGAGCAAGCTGAAGCACTGCTGCTTGTGCTGCTCCTTGGTTCCCTTGCAGCCCGCTCTGAAAGCATTGGCGGTCACTTCTAGGCGCCGAGTTGCACACACACAGCACGACGCTAAGTGCCGCGGAGAAGGGAAATCCAGAGTGCAGCGAGGAGCTGGACGTGGCTTACGTGCAGTAAGGAAAAGGTGAACCTAAGCACTGCCTCTTCAATCTGGCCGCCTCTGCTCTGGTAGCAACTTTTGCAAGTCGGCAAAGGGAGCCGCGAGTATGTAGAACGGAGGGCAGCGAGACGCCGTGTGTTATGCGCCCTTTCAGGGCTGCTGACAAGGGGCTGCTTTAAGAACGCCTTCTTCGTCCTCGCGTCCTTCTCGCTTCGCTCTAGCTGCATGGAGTACAGCACAGCGAAGGAGTGAAGACGGGCACTGCCCCAGCTTTTGCCCTGGCGTGCAACGGCTGTGTGCTGCTTTTCCAAGCAGCAAGAGCACTGAGAAGTGAAAGCGATTGTGAAGGAGCTCTTTGGCTGCTCGTGTGCTCTTCGCTGCACTGCGCCGCTCGCAAGCGGCTTCGTTCTTCGGCGTCTGCCGTCCGGAGAGAGCTGAACTGCAGCGGTCAGTTTCAGCTCTGCCCAACAGCGTGCTCTCAGTTCTGCGGACAAGCACGCCCTGTTGCCTTGGCTCCGAGTGCAAAGTCCCTAGCGAGCTCTCACTCAGTGCAATGCACCCAGAAAGACGCTCTCGCTCGTCTTTCAAGGAGCGATTCCTAACAGAACAAGCAGCAGAGGCACAAACTGGATGACGAGAAGGGACAATGTAGAACACGTCTCTGTCCTGGCACATTGTCGTGTGCGATATGTCCCTCCGGGTCTTCGGTCCTTGCGAAGCTCTATGTACTGCGAGCGCAGCTACTTGCAGCTGAGAAGGACCGCGGAGCTAGCAGCGAATTCGGAGAGCGCTAAGCACGAAGTCAAGAAGCGAGACGTGTCCCTGCAACGCGGTGCTAAGAGCAGCTTCCTCGCGGCGGGGGCGAGCTCCGGCCACAAGACATTCTCGTCCTGGCAACGGATCTCTGTGAAGGGCGTAGGCGAAAAGCTTTCGTTTTCCATTCGAACTGCGAGAGAGGCAGACTGTTACACGGAGCTCTGAGAACAAAGGTGCACGCCCTAGGCGGGCTTGGGCAGAAGAAGCGTTCTCGAGCTCTTGGCTGCCCGCACACTGCTGGGTATGTGGCGCCACTGCGGCGGCTTCTGGCCGCCGGCAAGTGAAAGCGGAGCCAGGCGTGGGCGAGGGCGGTGAACGAAGCGGCTATGTGCCGTGCTTGTGTGCACCACGTTAGAGGCTACTAGGAGAGGAAGGTGGTTGACGGTCGCTTGCCTTCCCAAGTGCCCTTAGCAGTCGGAAGGAGCAAGCTGAAGCACTGCTGCTTGTGCTGCTCCTTGGTTCCCTTGCAGCCCGCTCTGAAAGCATTGGCGGTCACTTCTAGGCGCCGAGTTGCACACACACAGCACGACGCTAAGTGCCGCGGAGAAGGGAAATCCAGAGTGCAGCGAGGAGCTGGACGTGGCTTACGTGCAGTAAGGAAAAGGTGAACCTAAGCACTGCCTCTTCAATCTGGCCGCCTCTGCTCTGGTAGCAACTTTTGCAAGTCGGCAAAGGGAGCCGCGAGTATGTAGAACGGAGGGCAGCGAGACGCCGTGTGTTATGCGCCCTTTCAGGGCTGCTGACAAGGGGCTGCTTTAAGAACGCCTTCTTCGTCCTCGCGTCCTTCTCGCTTCGCTCTAGCTGCATGGAGTACAGCACAGCGAAGGAGTGAAGACGGGCACTGCCCCAGCTTTTGCCCTGGCGTGCAACGGCTGTGTGCTGCTTTTCCAAGCAGCAAGAGCACTGAGAAGTGAAAGCGATTGTGAAGGAGCTCTTTGGCTGCTCGTGTGCTCCTCGCTGCACTGCTCCGCTCGCAAGCGGCTTCGTTCTTCGGCGTCTGCCGTCCGGAGAGAGCTGAACTGCAGCGGTCAGTTTCAGCTCTGCCCAACAGCGTGCTCTCAGTTCTGCGGACAAGCACGCCCTGTTGCCTTGGCTCCGAGTGCAAAGTCCCTAGCGAGCACTCACTCAGTGCAATGCACCCAGAAAGACGCTCTCGCTCGTCTTGCAAGGAGCGATTCCTAACAGAAGAAGCAGCAGAGGCACAAACTGGATGACGAGAAGGGACAATGTAGAACACGTCTCTGTCCTGGCACATTGTCGTGTGCGATATGTCCCTCCGGGTCTTCGGTCCTTGCGAAGCTCTATGTACTGCGAGCGCAGCTACTTGCGGCTGAGAAGGACCGCGGAGCTAGCAGCGAATTCGGAGAGCGCTAAGCACGAAGTCAAGAAGCGAGACGTGTCCCTGCAACACGGTGCTAAGAGCAGCTTCCTCGCGGCGGGGGCGAGCCCCGGCCACAAGACATTCTCTTCCTGGCAACGGATCTCTGTGAAGGGCGTAGGCGAAAAGCTTTCGTTTTCCATTCGAACTGCGAGAGAGGCAGACTGTTACACGGAGCTCTGAGAACAAAGGTGCACGCCCTAGGCGGGCTTGGGCAGAAGAAGCGTTCTCGAGCTCTTGGCTGCCCGCACACTGCTGGGTATGTGGCGCCCCTGCGGCGGCTTCTGGCCGCCGGCAAGTGAAAGCGGAGCCAGGCGTGGGCGAGGGCGGTGAACGAAGCGGCTATGTGCCGTGCTTGTGTGCACCACGTTAGAGGCTACTAGGAGAGGAAGGTGGTTGACTCTCGCTTGCCTTCCCAAGTGCCCTTAGCAGTCGGAAGGAGCAAGCTGAAGCACTGCTGCTTGTGCTGCTCCTTGGTTCCCTTGCAGCCCGCTCTGAAAGCATTGGCGGTCACTTCTAGGCGCCGAGTTGCACACACACAGCACGACGCTAAGTGCCGCGGAGAAGGGAAATCCAGAGTGCAGCGAGGAGCTGGACGTGGCTTACGTGCAGTAAGGAAAAGGTGAACCTAAGCACTGCCTCTTCAATCTGGCCGCCTCTGCTCTGGTAGCAACTTTTGCAAGTCGGCAAAGGGAGCCGCGAGTATGTAGAACGGAGGGCAGCGAGACGCCGTGTGTTATGCGCCCTTTCAGGGCTGCTGACAAGGGGCTGCTTTAAGAACGCCTTCTTCGTCCTCGCGTCCTTCTCGCTTCGCTCTAGCTGCATGGAGTACAGCACAGCGAAGGAGTGAAGACGGGCACTGCCCCAGCTTTTGCCCTGGCGTGCAACGGCTGTGTGCTGCTTTTCCAAGCAGCAAGAGCACTGAGAAGTGAAAGCGATTGTGAAGGAGCTCTTTGGCTGCTCGTGTGCTCCTCGCTGCACTGCTCCGCTCGCAAGCGGCGTCGTTCTTCGGCGTCTGCCGTCCGGAGAGAGCTGAACTGCAGCGGTCAGTTTCAGCTCTGCCCAACAGCGTGCTCTCAGTTCTGCGGACAAGCACGCCCTGTTGCCTTGGCTCCGAGTGCAAAGTCCCTAGCGAGCACTCACTCAGTGCAATGCACCCAGAAAGACGCTCTCGCTCGTCTTGCAAGGAGCGATTCCTAACAGAAGAAGCAGCAGAGGCACAAACTGGATGACGAGAAGGGACAATGTAGAACACGTCTCTGTCCTGGCACATTGTCGTGTGCGATATGTCCCTCCGGGTCTTCGGTCCTTGCGAAGCTCTATGTACTGCGAGCGCAGCTACTTGCGGCTGAGAAGGACCGCGGAGCTAGCAGCGAATTCGGAGAGCGCTAAGCACGAAGTCAAGAAGCGAGACGTGTCCCTGCAACGCGGTGCTAAGAGCAGCTTCCTCGCGGCGGGGGCGAGCTCCGGCCACAAGACATTCTCTTCCTGGCAACGGATCTCTGTGAAGGGCGTAGGCGAAAAGCTTTCGTTTTCCATTCGAACTGCGAGAGAGGCAGACTGTTACACGGAGCTCTGAGAACAAAGGTGCACGCCCTAGGCGGGCTTGGGCAGAAGAAGCGTTCTCGAGCTCTTGGCTGCCCGCACACTGCTGGGTATGTGGCGCCCCTGCGGCGGCTTCTGGCCGCCGCCAAGTGAAAGCGGAGCCAGGCGTGGGCGAGGGCGGTGAACGAAGCGGCTATGTGCCGTGCTTGTGTGCACCACGTTAGAGGCTACTAGGAGAGGAAGGTGGTTGACGGTCGCTTGCCTTCCCAAGTGCCCTTAGCAGTCGGAAGGAGCAAGCTGAAGCACTGCTGCTTGTGCTGCTCCTTGGTTCCCTTGCAGCCCGCTCTGAAAGCATTGGCGGTCACTTCTAGGCGCCGAGTTGCACACACACAGCACGACGCTAAGTGCCGCGGAGAAGGGAAATCCAGAGTGCAGCGAGGAGCTGGACGTGGCTTACGTGCAGTAAGGAAAAGGTGAACCTAAGCACTGCCTCTTCAGTCTGGCCGCCTCTGCTCTGGTAGCAACTTCTGCAAGTCGGCAAAGGGAGCCGCGAGTATGTAGAAGGGAGGGCAGCGAGACGCCGTGTGTTATGCGCCCTTTCAGGGCTGCTGACAAGGGGCTGCTTTAAGAACGCCTTCTTCGTCCTCGCGTCCTTCTCGCTTCGCTCTAGCTGCATGGAGTACAGCACAGCGAAGGAGTGAAGACGGGCACTGCCCCAGCTTTTGCCCTGGCGTGCAACGGCTGTGTGCTGCTTTTCCAAGCAGCAAGAGCACTGAGAAGTGAAAGCGATTGTGAAGGAGCTCTTTGGCTGCTCGTGTGCTCTTCGCTGCACTGCGCCGCTCGCAAGCGGCTTCGTTCTTCGGCGTCTGCCGTCCGGAGAGAGCTGAACTGCAGCGGTCAGTTTCAGCTCTGCCCAACAGCGTGCTCTCAGTTCTGCGGACAAGCACGCCCTGTTGCCTTGGCTCCGAGTGCAAAGTCCCTAGCGAGCACTCACTCAGTGCAATGCACCCAGAAAGACGCTCTCGCTCGTCTTTCAAGGAGCGATTCCTAACAGAAGAAGCAGCAGAGGCACAAACTGGATGACGAGAAGGGACAATGTAGAACACGTCTCTGTCCTGGCACATTGTCGTGTGCGATATGTCCCTCCGGGTCTTCGGTCCTTGCGAAGCTCTATGTACTGCGAGCGCAGCTACTTGCAGCTGAGAAGGACCGCGGAGCTAGCAGCGAATTCGGAGAGCGCTAAGCACGAAGTCAAGAAGCGAGACGTGTCCCTGCAACGCGGTGCTAAGAGCAGCTTCCTCGCGGCGGGGGCGAGCCCCGGCCACAAGACATTCTCGTCCTGGCAACGGATCTCTGTGAAGGGCGTAGGCGAAAAGCTTTCGTTTTCCATTCGAACTGCGAGAGAGGCAGACTGTTACACGGAGCTCTGAGAACAAAGGTGCACGCCCTAGGCGGGCTTGGGCAGAAGAAGCGTTCTCGAGCTCTTGGCTGCCCGCACACTGCTGGGTATGTGGCGCCCCTGCGGCGGCTTCTGGCCGCCGGCAAGTGAAAGCGGAGCCAGGCGTGGGCGAGGGCGGTGAACGAAGCGGCTATGTGCCGTGCTTGTGTGCACCACGTTAGAGGCTACTAGGAGAGGAAGGTGGTTGACGGTCGCTTGCCTTCCCAAGTGCCCTTAGCAGTCGGAAGGAGCAAGCTGAAGCACTGCTGCTTGTGCTGCTCCTTGGTTCCCTTGCAGCCCGCTCTGAAAGCATTGGCGGTCACTTCTAGGCGCCGAGTTGCACACACACAGCACGACGCTTAAGTGCCGCGGAGAAGGGAAATCCAGAGTGCAGCGAGGAGCTGGACGTGGCTTACGTGCAGTAAGGAAAAGGTGAACCTAAGCACTGCCTCTTCAATCTGGCCGCCTCTGCTCTGGTAGCAACTTCTGCAAGTCGGCAAAGGGAGCCGCGAGTATGTAGAACGGAGGGCAGCGAGACGCCGTGTGTTATGCGCCCTTTCAGGGCTGCTGACAAGGGGCTACTTTAAGAACGCCTTCTTCGTCCTCGCGTCCTTCTCGCTTCGCTCTAGCTGCATGGAGTACAGCACAGCGAAGGAGTGAAGACGGGCACTGCCCCAGCTTTTGCCCTGGCGTGCAACGGCTGTGTGCTGCTTTTCCAAGCAGCAAGAGCACTGAGAAGTGAAAGCGATTGTGAAGGAGCTCTTTGGCTGCTCGTGTGCTCTTCGCTGCACTGCGCCGCTCGCAAGCGGCTTCGTTCTTCGGCGTCTGCCGTCCGGAGAGAGCTGAACTGCAGCGGTCAGTTTCAGCTCTGCCCAACAGCGTGCTCTCAGTTCTGCGGACAAGCACGCCCTGTTGCCTTGGCTCCGAGTGCAAAGTCCCTAGCGAGCTCTCACTCAGTGCAATGCACCCAGAAAGACGCTCTCGCTCGTCTTTCAAGGAGCGATTCCTAACAGAACAAGCAGCAGAGGCACAAACTGGATGACGAGAAGGGACAATGTAGAACACGTCTCTGTCCTGGCACATTGTCGTGTGCGATATGTCCCTCCGGGTCTTCGGTCCTTGCGAAGCTCTATGTACTGCGAGCGCAGCTACTTGCAGCTGAGAAGGACCGCGGAGCTAGCAGCGAATTCGGAGAGCGCTAAGCACGAAGTCAAGAAGCGAGACGTGTCCCTGCAACGCGGTGCTAAGAACAGCTTCCGCGCGGCGGGGGCGAGCCCCGGCCACAAGACATTCTCGTCCTGGCAACGGATCTCTGTGAAGGGCGTAGGCGAAAAGCTTTCGTTTTCCATTCGAACTGCGAGAGAGGCAGACTGTTACACGGAGCTCTGAGAACAAAGGTGCACGCCCTAGGCGGGCTTGGGCAGAAGAAGCGTTCTCGAGCTCTTGGCTGCCCGCACACTGCTGGGTATGTGGCGCCCCTGCGGCGGCTTCTGGCCGCCGGCAAGTGAAAGCGGAGCCAGGCGTGGGCGAGGGCGGTGAACGAAGCGGCTATGTGCCGTGCTTGTGTGCACCACGTTAGAGGCTACTAGGAGAGGAAGGTGGTTGACGGTCGCTTGCCTTCCCAAGTGCCCTTAGCAGTCGGAAGGAGCAAGCTGAAGCACTGCTGCTTGTGCTGCTCCTTGGTTCCCTTGCAGCCCGCTCTGAAAGCATTGGCGGTCACTTCTAGGCGCCGAGTTGCACACACACAGCACGACGCTAAGTGCCGCGGAGAAGGGAAATCCAGAGTGCAGCGAGGAGCTGGACGTGGCTTACGTGCAGTAAGGAAAAGGTGAACCTAAGCACTGCCTCTTCAATCTGGCCGCCTCTGCTCTGGTAGCAACTTTTGCAAGTCGGCAAAGGGAGCCGCGAGTATGTAGAACGGAGGGCAGCGAGACGCCGTGTGTTATGCGCCCTTTCAGGGCTGCTGACAAGGGGCTGCTTTAAGAACGCCTTCTTCGTCCTCGCGTCCTTCTCGCTTCGCTCTAGCTGCATGGAGTACAGCACAGCGAAGGAGTGAAGACGGGCACTGCCCCAGCTTTTGCCCTGGCGTGCAACGGCTGTGTGCTGCTTTTCCAAGCAGCAAGAGCACTGAGAAGTGAAAGCGATTGTGAAGGAGCTCTTTGGCTGCTCGTGTGCTCTTCGCTGCACTGCGCCGCTCGCAAGCGGCTTCGTTCTTCGGCGTCTGCCGTCCGGAGAGAGCTGAACTGCAGCGGTCAGTTTCAGCTCTGCCCAACAGCGTGCTCTCAGTTCTGCGGACAAGCACGCCCTGTTGCCTTGGCTCCGAGTGCAAAGTCCCTAGCGAGCACTCACTCAGTGCAATGCACCCAGAAAGACGCTCTCGCTCGTCTTGCAAGGAGCGATTCCTAACAGAAGAAGCAGCAGAGGCACAAACTGGATGACGAGAAGGGACAATGTAGAACACGTCTCTGTCCTGGCACATTGTCGTGTGCGATATGTCCCTCCGGGTCTTCGGTCCTTGCGAAGCTCTATGTACTGCGAGCGCAGCTACTTGCGGCTGAGAAGGACCGCGGAGCTAGCAGCGAATTCGGAGAGCGCTAAGCACGAAGTCAAGAAGCGAGACGTGTCCCTGCAACGCGGTGCTAAGAGCAGCTTCCTCGCGGCGGGGGCGAGCTCCGGCCACAAGACATTCTCGTCCTGGCAACGGATCTCTGTGAAGGGCGTAGGCGAAAAGCTTTCGTTTTCCATTCGAACTGCGAGAGAGGCAGACTGTTACACGGAGCTCTGAGAACAAAGGTGCACGCCCTAGGCGGGCTTGGGCAGAAGAAGCGTTCTCGAGCTCTTGGCTGCCCGCACACTGCTGGGTATGTGGCGCCACTGCGGCGGCTTCTGGCCGCCGGCAAGTGAAAGCGGAGCCAGGCGTGGGCGAGGGCGGTGAACGAAGCGGCTATGTGCCGTGCTTGTGTGCACCACGTTAGAGGCTACTAGGAGAGGAAGGTGGTTGACGGTCGCTTGCCTTCCCAAGTGCCCTTAGCAGTCGGAAGGAGCAAGCTGAAGCACTGCTGCTTGTGCTGCTCCTTGGTTCCCTTGCAGCCCGCTCTGAAAGCATTGGCGGTCACTTCTAGGCGCCGAGTTGCACACACACAGCACGACGCTAAGTGCCGCGGAGAAGGGAAATCCAGAGTGCAGCGAGGAGCTGGACGTGGCTTACGTGCAGTAAGGAAAAGGTGAACCTAAGCACTGCCTCTTCAATCTGGCCGCCTCTGCTCTGGTAGCAACTTTTGCAAGTCGGCAAAGGGAGCCGCGAGTATGTAGAACGGAGGGCAGCGAGACGCCGTGTGTTATGCGCCCTTTCAGGGCTGCTGACAAGGGGCTGCTTTAAGAACGCCTTCTTCGTCCTCGCGTCCTTCTCGCTTCGCTCTAGCTGCATGGAGTACAGCACAGCGAAGGAGTGAAGACGGGCACTGCCCCAGCTTTTGCCCTGGCGTGCAACGGCTGTGTGCTGCTTTTCCAAGCAGCAAGAGCACTGAGAAGTGAAAGCGATTGTGAAGGAGCTCTTTGGCTGCTCGTGTGCTCTTCGCTGCACTGCGCCGCTCGCAAGCGGCTTCGTTCTTCGGCGTCTGCCGTCCGGAGAGAGCTGAACTGCAGCGGTCAGTTTCAGCTCTGCCCAACAGCGTGCTCTCAGTTCTGCGGACAAGCACGCCCTGTTGCCTTGGCTCCGAGTGCAAAGTCCCTAGCGAGCACTCACTCAGTGCAATGCACCCAGAAAGATGCTCTCGCTCGTCTTTCAAGGAGCGATTCCTAACAGCAGAAGCAGCAGAGGCACAAACTGGATGACGAGAAGGGACAATGTAGAACACGTCTCTGTCCTGGCACATTGTCGTGTGCGATATGTCCCTCCGGGTCTTCGGTCCTTGCGAAGCTCTATGTACTGCGAGCGCAGCTACTTGCAGCTGAGAAGGACCGCGGAGCTAGCAGCGAATTCGGAGAGCGCTAAGCACGAAGTCAAGAAGCGAGACGTGTCCCTGCAACGCGGTGCTAAGAGCAGCTTCCTCGCGGCGGGGGCGAGCCCCGGCCACAAGACATTCTCGTCCTGGCAACGGATCTCTGTGAAGGGCGTAGGCGAAAAGCTTTCGTTTTCCATTCGAACTGCGAGAGAGGCAGACTGTTACACGGAGCTCTGAGAACAAAGGTGCACGCCCTAGGCGGGCTTGGGCAGAAGAAGCGTTCTCGAGCTCTTGGCTGCCCGCACACTGCTGGGTATGTGGCGCCCCTGCGGCGGCTTCTGGCCGCCGGCAAGTGAAAGCGGAGCCAGGCGTGGGCGAGGGCGGTGAACGAAGCGGCTATGTGCCGTGCTTGTGTGCACCACGTTAGAGGCTACTAGGAGAGGAAGGTGGTTGACGGTCGCTTGCCTTCCCAAGTGCCCTTAGCAGTCGGAAGGAGCAAGCTGAAGCACTGCTGCTTGTGCTGCTCCTTGGTTCCCTTGCAGCCCGCTCTGAAAGCATTGGCGGTCACTTCTAGGCGCCGAGTTGCACACACACAGCACGACGCTAAGTGCCGCGGAGAAGGGAAATCCAGAGTGCAGCGAGGAGCTGGACGTGGCTTACGTGCAGTAAGGAAAAGGTGAACCTAAGCACTGCCTCTTCAATCTGGCCGCCTCTGCTCTGGTAGCAACTTTTGCAAGTCGGCAAAGGGAGCCGCGAGTATGTAGAAGGGAGGGCAGCGAGACGCCGTGTGTTATGCGCCCTTTCAGGGCTGCTGACAAGGGGCTGCTTTAAGAACGCCTTCTTCGTCCTCGCGTCCTTCTCGCTTCGCTCTAGCTGCATGGAGTACAGCACAGCGAAGGAGTGAAGACGGGCACTGCCCCAGCTTTTGCCCTGGCGTGCAACGGCTGTGTGCTGCTTTTCCAAGCAGCAAGAGCACTGAGAAGTGAAAGCGATTGTGAAGGAGCTCTTTGGCTGCTCGTGTGCTCCTCGCTGCACTGCTCCGCTCGCAAGCGGCTTCGTTCTTCGGCGTCTGCCGTCCGGAGAGAGCTGAACTGCAGCGGTCAGTTTCAGCTCTGCCCAACAGCGTGCTCTCAGTTCTGCGGACAAGCACGCCCTGTTGCCTTGGCTCCGAGTGCAAAGTCCCTAGCGAGCACTCACTCAGTGCAATGCACCCAGAAAGACGCTCTCGCTCGTCTTGCAAGGAGCGATTCCTAACAGAAGAAGCAGCAGAGGCACAAACTGGATGACGAGAAGGGACAATGTAGAACACGTCTCTGTCCTGGCACATTGTCGTGTGCGATATGTCCCTCCGGGTCTTCGGTCCTTGCGAAGCTCTATGTACTGCGAGCGCAGCTACTTGCGGCTGAGAAGGACCGCGGAGCTAGCAGCGAATTCGGAGAGCGCTAAGCACGAAGTCAAGAAGCGAGACGTGTCCCTGCAACGCGGTGCTAAGAGCAGCTTCCTCGCGGCGGGGGCGAGCCCCGGCCACAAGACATTCTCTTCCTGGCAACGGATCTCTGTGAAGGGCGTAGGCGAAAAGCTTTCGTTTTCCATTCGAACTGCGAGAGAGGCAGACTGTTACACGGAGCTCTGAGAACAAAGGTGCACGCCCTAGGCGGGCTTGGGCAGAAGAAGCGTTCTCGAGCTCTTGGCTGCCCGCACACTGCTGGGTATGTGGCGCCCCTGCGGCGGCTTCTGGCCGCCGGCAAGTGAAAGCGGAGCCAGGCGTGGGCGAGGGCGGTGAACGAAGCGGCTATGTGCCGTGCTTGTGTGCACCACGTTAGAGGCTACTAGGAGAGGAAGGTGGTTGACTCTCGCTTGCCTTCCCAAGTGCCCTTAGCAGTCGGAAGGAGCAAGCTGAAGCACTGCTGCTTGTGCTGCTCCTTGGTTCCCTTGCAGCCCGCTCTGAAAGCATTGGCGGTCACTTCTAGGCGCCGAGTTGCACACACACAGCACGACGCTAAGTGCCGCGGAGAAGGGAAATCCAGAGTGCAGCGAGGAGCTGGACGTGGCTTACGTGCAGTAAGGAAAAGGTGAACCTAAGCACTGCCTCTTCAATCTGGCCGCCTCTGCTCTGGTAGCAACTTCTGCAAGTCGGCAAAGGGAGCCGCGAGTATGTAGAAGGGAGGGCAGCGAGACGCCGTGTGTTATGCGCCCTTTCAGGGCTGCTGACAAGGGGCTGCTTTAAGAACGCCTTCTTCGTCCTCGCGTCCTTCTCGCTTCGCTCTAGCTGCATGGAGTACAGCACAGCGAAGGAGTGAAGACGGGCACTGCCCCAGCTTTTGCCCTGGCGTGCAACGGCTGTGTGCTGCTTTTCCAAGCAGCAAGAGCACTGAGAAGTGAAAGCGATTGTGAAGGAGCTCTTTGGCTGCTCGTGTGCTCTTCGCTGCACTGCGCCGCTCGCAAGCGGCTTCGTTCTTCGGCGTCTGCCGTCCGGAGAGAGCTGAACTGCAGCGGTCAGTTTCAGCTCTGCCCAACAGCGTGCTCTCAGTTCTGCGGACAAGCACGCCCTGTTGCCTTGGCTCCGAGTGCAAAGTCCCTAGCGAGCACTCACTCAGTGCAATGCACCCAGAAAGACGCTCTCGCTCGTCTTTCAAGGAGCGATTCCTAACAGAAGAAGCAGCAGAGGCACAAACTGGATGACGAGAAGGGACAATGTAGAACACGTCTCTGTCCTGGCACATTGTCGTGTGCGATATGTCCCTCCGGGTCTTCGGTCCTTGCGAAGCTCTATGTACTGCGAGCGCAGCTACTTGCAGCTGAGAAGGACCGCGGAGCTAGCAGCGAATTCGGAGAGCGCTAAGCACGAAGTCAAGAAGCGAGACGTGTCCCTGCAACGCGGTGCTAAGAGCAGCTTCCTCGCGGCGGGGGCGAGCCCCGGCCACAAGACATTCTCGTCCTGGCAACGGATCTCTGTGAAGGGCGTAGGCGAAAAGCTTTCGTTTTCCATTCGAACTGCGAGAGAGGCAGACTGTTACACGGAGCTCTGAGAACAAAGGTGCACGCCCTAGGCGGGCTTGGGCAGAAGAAGCGTTCTCGAGCTCTTGGCTGCCCGCACACTGCTGGGTATGTGGCGCCCCTGCGGCGGCTTCTGGCCGCCGGCAAGTGAAAGCGGAGCCAGGCGTGGGCGAGGGCGGTGAACGAAGCGGCTATGTGCCGTGCTTGTGTGCACCACGTTAGAGGCTACTAGGAGAGGAAGGTGGTTGACGGTCGCTTGCCTTCCCAAGTGCCCTTAGCAGTCGGAAGGAGCAAGCTGAAGCACTGCTGCTTGTGCTGCTCCTTGGTTCCCTTGCAGCCCGCTCTGAAAGCATTGGCGGTCACTTCTAGGCGCCGAGTTGCACACACACAGCACGACGCTTAAGTGCCGCGGAGAAGGGAAATCCAGAGTGCAGCGAGGAGCTGGACGTGGCTTACGTGCAGTAAGGAAAAGGTGAACCTAAGCACTGCCTCTTCAATCTGGCCGCCTCTGCTCTGGTAGCAACTTCTGCAAGTCGGCAAAGGGAGCCGCGAGTATGTAGAACGGAGGGCAGCGAGACGCCGTGTGTTATGCGCCCTTTCAGGGCTGCTGACAAGGGGCTGCTTTAAGAACGCCTTCTTCGTCCTCGCGTCCTTCTCGCTTCGCTCTAGCTGCATGGAGTACAGCACAGCGAAGGAGTGAAGACGGGCACTGCCCCAGCTTTTGCCCTGGCGTGCAACGGCTGTGTGCTGCTTTTCCAAGCAGCAAGAGCACTGAGAAGTGAAAGCGATTGTGAAGGAGCTCTTTGGCTGCTCGTGTGCTCTTCGCTGCACTGCGCCGCTCGCAAGCGGCTTCGTTCTTCGGCGTCTGCCGTCCGGAGAGAGCTGAACTGCAGCGGTCAGTTTCAGCTCTGCCCAACAGCGTGCTCTCAGTTCTGCGGACAAGCACGCCCTGTTGCCTTGGCTCCGAGTGCAAAGTCCCTAGCGAGCACTCACTCAGTGCAATGCACCCAGAAAGACGCTCTCGCTCGTCTTTCAAGGAGCGATTCCTAACAGAAGAAGCAGCAGAGGCACAAACTGGATGACGAGAAGGGACAATGTAGAACACGTCTCTGTCCTGGCACATTGTCGTGTGCGATATGTCGCTCCGGGTCTTCGGTCCTTGCGAAGCTCTATGTACTGCGAGCGCTGCTACTTGCAGCTGAGAAGGACCGCGGAGCTAGCAGCGAATTCGGAGAGCGCTAAGCACGAAGTCAAGAAGCGAGACGTGTCCCTGCAACGCGGTGCTAAGAGCAGCTTCCTCGCGGCGGGGGCGAGCCCCGGCCACAAGACATTCTCGTCCTGGCAACGGATCTCTGTGAAGGGCGTAGGCGAAAAGCTTTCGTTTTCCATTCGAACTGCGAGAGAGGCAGACTGTTACACGGAGCTCTGAGAACAAAGGTGCACGCCCTAGGCGGGCTTGGGCAGAAGAAGCGTTCTCGAGCTCTTGGCTGCCCGCACACTGCTGGGTATGTGGCGCCCCTGCGGCGGCTTCTGGCCGCCGGCAAGTGAAAGCGGAGCCAGGCGTGGGCGAGGGCGGTGAACGAAGCGGCTATGTGCCGTGCTTGTGTGCACCACGTTAGAGGCTACTAGGAGAGGAAGGTGGTTGACTCTCGCTTGCCTTCCCAAGTGCCCTTAGCAGTCGGAAGGAGCAAGCTGAAGCACTGCTGCTTGTGCTGCTCCTTGGTTCCCTTGCAGCCCGCTCTGAAAGCATTGGCGGTCACTTCTAGGCGCCGAGTTGCACACACACAGCACGACGCTAAGTGCCGCGGAGAAGGGAAATCCAGAGTGCAGCGAGGAGCTGGACGTGGCTTACGTGCAGTAAGGAAAAGGTGAACCTAAGCACTGCCTCTTCAATCTGGCCGCCTCTGCTCTGGTAGCAACTTCTGCAAGTCGGCAAAGGGAGCCGCGAGTATGTAGAAGGGAGGGCAGCGAGACGCCGTGTGTTATGCGCCCTTTCAGGGCTGCTGACAAGGGGCTGCTTTAAGAACGCCTTCTTCGTCCTCGCGTCCTTCTCGCTTCGCTCTAGCTGCATGGAGTACAGCACAGCGAAGGAGTGAAGACGGGCACTGCCCCAGCTTTTGCCCTGGCGTGCAACGGCTGTGTGCTGCTTTTCCAAGCAGCAAGAGCACTGAGAAGTGAAAGCGATTGTGAAGGAGCTCTTTGGCTGCTCGTGTGCTCTTCGCTGCACTGCGCCGCTCGCAAGCGGCTTCGTTCTTCGGCGTCTGCCGTCCGGAGAGAGCTGAACTGCAGCGGTCAGTTTCAGCTCTGCCCAACAGCGTGCTCTCAGTTCTGCGGACAAGCACGCCCTGTTGCCTTGGCTCCGAGTGCAAAGTCCCTAGCGAGCACTCACTCAGTGCAATGCACCCAGAAAGACGCTCTCGCTCGTCTTTCAAGGAGCGATTCCTAACAGAAGAAGCAGCAGAGGCACAAACTGGATGACGAGAAGGGACAATGTAGAACACGTCTCTGTCCTGGCACATTGTCGTGTGCGATATGTCCCTCCGGGTCTTCGGTCCTTGCGAAGCTCTATGTACTGCGAGCGCAGCTACTTGCAGCTGAGAAGGACCGCGGAGCTAGCAGCGAATTCGGAGAGCGCTAAGCACGAAGTCAAGAAGCGAGACGTGTCCCTGCAACGCGGTGCTAAGAGCAGCTTCCTCGCGGCGGGGGCGAGCCCCGGCCACAAGACATTCTCGTCCTGGCAACGGATCTCTGTGAAGGGCGTAGGCGAAAAGCTTTCGTTTTCCATTCGAACTGCGAGAGAGGCAGACTGTTACACGGAGCTCTGAGAACAAAGGTGCACGCCCTAGGCGGGCTTGGGCAGAAGAAGCGTTCTCGAGCTCTTGGCTGCCCGCACACTGCTGGGTATGTGGCGCCCCTGCGGCGGCTTCTGGCCGCCGGCAAGTGAAAGCGGAGCCAGGCGTGGGCGAGGGCGGTGAACGAAGCGGCTATGTGCCGTGCTTGTGTGCACCACGTTAGAGGCTACTAGGAGAGGAAGGTGGTTGACGGTCGCTTGCCTTCCCAAGTGCCCTTAGCAGTCGGAAGGAGCAAGCTGAAGCACTGCTGCTTGTGCTGCTCCTTGGTTCCCTTGCAGCCCGCTCTGAAAGCATTGGCGGTCACTTCTAGGCGCCGAGTTGCACACACACAGCACGACGCTTAAGTGCCGCGGAGAAGGGAAATCCAGAGTGCAGCGAGGAGCTGGACGTGGCTTACGTGCAGTAAGGAAAAGGTGAACCTAAGCACTGCCTCTTCAATCTGGCCGCCTCTGCTCTGGTAGCAACTTCTGCAAGTCGGCAAAGGGAGCCGCGAGTATGTAGAAGGGAGGGCAGCGAGACGCCGTGTGTTATGCGCCCTTTCAGGGCTGCTGACAAGGGGCTACTTTAAGAACGCCTTCTTCGTCCTCGCGTCCTTCTCGCTTCGCTCTAGCTGCATGGAGTACAGCACAGCGAAGGAGTGAAGACGGGCACTGCCCCAGCTTTTGCCCTGGCGTGCAACGGCTGTGTGCTGCTTTTCCAAGCAGCAAGAGCACTGAGAAGTGAAAGCGATTGTGAAGGAGCTCTTTGGCTGCTCGTGTGCTCTTCGCTGCACTGCGCCGCTCGCAAGCGGCTTCGTTCTTCGGCGTCTGCCGTCCGGAGAGAGCTGAACTGCAGCGGTCAGTTTCAGCTCTGCCCAACAGCGTGCTCTCAGTTCTGCGGACAAGCACGCCCTGTTGCCTTGGCTCCGAGTGCAAAGTCCCTAGCGAGCTCTCACTCAGTGCAATGCACCCAGAAAGACGCTCTCGCTCGTCTTTCAAGGAGCGATTCCTAACAGAACAAGCAGCAGAGGCACAAACTGGATGACGAGAAGGGACAATGTAGAACACGTCTCTGTCCTGGCACATTGTCGTGTGCGATATGTCCCTCCGGGTCTTCGGTCCTTGCGAAGCTCTATGTACTGCGAGCGCAGCTACTTGCAGCTGAGAAGGACCGCGGAGCTAGCAGCGAATTCGGAGAGCGCTAAGCACGAAGTCAAGAAGCGAGACGTGTCCCTGCAACGCGGTGCTAAGAACAGCTTCCTCGCGGCGGGGGCGAGCCCCGGCCACAAGACATTCTCGTCCTGGCAACGGATCTCTGTGAAGGGCGTAGGCGAAAAGCTTTCGTTTTCCATTCGAACTGCGAGAGAGGCAGACTGTTACACGGAGCTCTGAGAACAAAGGTGCACGCCCTAGGCGGGCTTGGGCAGAAGAAGCGTTCTCGAGCTCTTGGCTGCCCGCACACTGCTGGGTATGTGGCGCCCCTGCGGCGGCTTCTGGCCGCCGGCAAGTGAAAGCGGAGCCAGGCGTGGGCGAGGGCGGTGAACGAAGCGGCTATGTGCCGTGCTTGTGTGCACCACGTTAGAGGCTACTAGGAGAGGAAGGTGGTTGACGGTCGCTTGCCTTCCCAAGTGCCCTTAGCAGTCGGAAGGAGCAAGCTGAAGCACTGCTGCTTGTGCTGCTCCTTGGTTCCCTTGCAGCCCGCTCTGAAAGCATTGGCGGTCACTTCTAGGCGCCGAGTTGCACACACACAGCACGACGCTAAGTGCCGCGGAGAAGGGAAATCCAGAGTGCAGCGAGGAGCTGGACGTGGCTTACGTGCAGTAAGGAAAAGGTGAACCTAAGCACTGCCTCTTCAATCTGGCCGCCTCTGCTCTGGTAGCAACTTTTGCAAGTCGGCAAAGGGAGCCGCGAGTATGTAGAACGGAGGGCAGCGAGACGCCGTGTGTTATGCGCCCTTTCAGGGCTGCTGACAAGGGGCTGCTTTAAGAACGCCTTCTTCGTCCTCGCGTCCTTCTCGCTTCGCTCTAGCTGCATGGAGTACAGCACAGCGAAGGAGTGAAGACGGGCACTGCCCCAGCTTTTGCCCTGGCGTGCAACGGCTGTGTGCTGCTTTTCCAAGCAGCAAGAGCACTGAGAAGTGAAAGCGATTGTGAAGGAGCTCTTTGGCTGCTCGTGTGCTCTTCGCTGCACTGCGCCGCTCGCAAGCGGCTTCGTTCTTCGGCGTCTGCCGTCCGGAGAGAGCTGAACTGCAGCGGTCAGTTTCAGCTCTGCCCAACAGCGTGCTCTCAGTTCTGCGGACAAGCACGCCCTGTTGCCTTGGCTCCGAGTGCAAAGTCCCTAGCGAGCACTCACTCAGTGCAATGCACCCAGAAAGACGCTCTCGCTCGTCTTGCAAGGAGCGATTCCTAACAGAAGAAGCAGCAGAGGCACAAACTGGATGACGAGAAGGGACAATGTAGAACACGTCTCTGTCCTGGCACATTGTCGTGTGCGATATGTCCCTCCGGGTCTTCGGTCCTTGCGAAGCTCTATGTACTGCGAGCGCAGCTACTTGCGGCTGAGAAGGACCGCGGAGCTAGCAGCGAATTCGGAGAGCGCTAAGCACGAAGTCAAGAAGCGAGACGTGTCCCTGCAACGCGGTGCTAAGAGCAGCTTCCTCGCGGCGGGGGCGAGCTCCGGCCACAAGACATTCTCGTCCTGGCAACGGATCTCTGTGAAGGGCGTAGGCGAAAAGCTTTCGTTTTCCATTCGAACTGCGAGAGAGGCAGACTGTTACACGGAGCTCTGAGAACAAAGGTGCACGCCCTAGGCGGGCTTGGGCAGAAGAAGCGTTCTCGAGCTCTTGGCTGCCCGCACACTGCTGGGTATGTGGCGCCCCTGCGGCGGCTTCTGGCCGCCGGCAAGTGAAAGCGGAGCCAGGCGTGGGCGAGGGCGGTGAACGAAGCGGCTATGTGCCGTGCTTGTGTGCACCACGTTAGAGGCTACTAGGAGAGGAAGGTGGTTGACGGTCGCTTGCCTTCCCAAGTGCCCTTAGCAGTCGGAAGGAGCAAGCTGAAGCACTGCTGCTTGTGCTGCTCCTTGGTTCCCTTGCAGCCCGCTCTGAAAGCATTGGCGGTCACTTCTAGGCGCCGAGTTGCACACACACAGCACGACGCTAAGTGCCGCGGAGAAGGGAAATCCAGAGTGCAGCGAGGAGCTGGACGTGGCTTACGTGCAGTAAGGAAAAGGTGAACCTAAGCACTGCCTCTTCAATCTGGCCGCCTCTGCTCTGGTAGCAACTTTTGCAAGTCGGCAAAGGGAGCCGCGAGTATGTAGAAGGGAGGGCAGCGAGACGCCGTGTGTTATGCGCCCTTTCAGGGCTGCTGACAAGGGGCTGCTTTAAGAACGCCTTCTTCGTCCTCGCGTCCTTCTCGCTTCGCTCTAGCTGCATGGAGTACAGCACAGCGAAGGAGTGAAGACGGGCACTGCCCCAGCTTTTGCCCTGGCGTGCAACGGCTGTGTGCTGCTTTTCCAAGCAGCAAGAGCACTGAGAAGTGAAAGCGATTGTGAAGGAGCTCTTTGGCTGCTCGTGTGCTCCTCGCTGCACTGCTCCGCTCGCAAGCGGCTTCGTTCTTCGGCGTCTGCCGTCCGGAGAGAGCTGAACTGCAGCGGTCAGTTTCAGCTCTGCCCAACAGCGTGCTCTCAGTTCTGCGGACAAGCACGCCCTGTTGCCTTGGCTCCGAGTGCAAAGTCCCTAGCGAGCACTCACTCAGTGCAATGCACCCAGAAAGACGCTCTCGCTCGTCTTGCAAGGAGCGATTCCTAACAGAAGAAGCAGCAGAGGCACAAACTGGATGACGAGAAGGGACAATGTAGAACACGTCTCTGTCCTGGCACATTGTCGTGTGCGATATGTCCCTCCGGGTCTTCGGTCCTTGCGAAGCTCTATGTACTGCGAGCGCAGCTACTTGCGGCTGAGAAGGACCGCGGAGCTAGCAGCGAATTCGGAGAGCGCTAAGCACGAAGTCAAGAAGCGAGACGTGTCCCTGCAACGCGGTGCTAAGAGCAGCTTCCTCGCGGCGGGGGCGAGCCCCGGCCACAAGACATTCTCGTCCTGGCAACGGATCTCTGTGAAGGGCGTAGGCGAAAAGCTTTCGTTTTCCATTCGAACTGCGAGAGAGGCAGACTGTTACACGGAGCTCTGAGAACAAAGGTGCACGCCCTAGGCGGGCTTGGGCAGAAGAAGCGTTCTCGAGCTCTTGGCTGCCCGCACACTGCTGGGTATGTGGCGCCCCTGCGGCGGCTTCTGGCCGCCGGCAAGTGAAAGCGGAGCCAGGCGTGGGCGAGGGCGGTGAACGAAGCGGCTATGTGCCGTGCTTGTGTGCACCACGTTAGAGGCTACTAGGAGAGGAAGGTGGTTGACGGTCGCTTGCCTTCCCAAGTGCCCTTAGCAGTCGGAAGGAGCAAGCTGAAGCACTGCTGCTTGTGCTGCTCCTTGGTTCCCTTGCAGCCCGCTCTGAAAGCATTGGCGGTCACTTCTAGGCGCCGAGTTGCACACACACAGCACGACGCTAAGTGCCGCGGAGAAGGGAAATCCAGAGTGCAGCGAGGAGCTGGACGTGGCTTACGTGCAGTAAGGAAAAGGTGAACCTAAGCACTGCCTCTTCAATCTGTCCCCCTCTGCTCTGGTAGCAACTTCTGCAAGTCGGCAAAGGGAGCCGCGAGTATGTAGAACGGAGGGCAGCGAGACGCCGTGTGTTATGCGCCCTTTCAGGGCTGCTGACAAGGGGCTACTTTAAGAACGCCTTCTTCGTCCTCGCGTCCTTCTCGCTTCGCTCTAGCTGCATGGAGTACAGCACAGCGAAGGAGTGAAGACGGGCACTGCCCCAGCTTTTGCCCTGGCGTGCAACGGCTGTGTGCTGCTTTTCCAAGCAGCAAGAGCACTGAGAAGTGAAAGCGATTGTGAAGGAGCTCTTTGGCTGCTCGTGTGCTCTTCGCTGCACTGCGCCGCTCGCAAGCGGCTTCGTTCTTCGGCGTCTGCCGTCCGGAGAGAGCTGAACTGCAGCGGTCAGTTTCAGCTCTGCCCAACAGCGTGCTCTCAGTTCTGCGGACAAGCACGCCCTGTTGCCTTGGCTCCGAGTGCAAAGTCCCTAGCGAGCACTCACTCAGTGCAATGCACCCAGAAAGACGCTCTCGCTCGTCTTGCAAGGAGCGATTCCTAACAGAAGAAGCAGCAGAGGCACAAACTGGATGACGAGAAGGGACAATGTAGAACACGTCTCTGTCCTGGCACATTGTCGTGTGCGATATGTCCCTCCGGGTCTTCGGTCCTTGCGAAGCTCTATGTACTGCGAGCGCAGCTACTTGCAGCTGAGAAGGACCGCGGAGCTAGCAGCGAATTCGGAGAGCGCTAAGCACGAAGTCAAGAAGCGAGACGTGTCCCTGCAACGCGGTGCTAAGAGCAGCTTCCTCGCGGCGGGGGCGAGCCCCGGCCACAAGACATTCTCGTCCTGGCAACGGATCTCTGTGAAGGGCGTAGGCGAAAAGCTTTCGTTTTCCATTCGAACTGCGAGAGACGCAGACTGTTACACGGAGCTCTGAGAACAAAGGTGCACGCCCTAGGCGGGCTTGGGCAGAAGAAGCGTTCTCGAGCTCTTGGCTGCCCGCACACTGCTGGGTATGTGGCGCCCCTGCGGCGGCTTCTGGCCGCCGGCAAGTGAAAGCGGAGCCAGGCGTGGGCGAGGGCGGTGAACGAAGCGGCTATGTGCCGTGCTTGTGTGCACCACGTTAGAGGCTACTAGGAGAGGAAGGTGGTTGACGGTCGCTTGCCTTCCCAAGTGCCCTTAGCAGTCGGAAGGAGCAAGCTGAAGCACTGCTGCTTGTGCTGCTCCTTGGTTCCCTTGCAGCCCGCTCTGAAAGCATTGGCGGTCACTTCTAGGCGCCGAGTTGCACACACACAGCACGACGCTAAGTGCCGCGGAGAAGGGAAATCCAGAGTGCAGCGAGGAGCTGGACGTGGCTTACGTGCAGTAAGGAAAAGGTGAACCTAAGCACTGCCTCTTCAATCTGTCCCCCTCTGCTCTGGTAGCAACTTCTGCAAGTCGGCAAAGGGAGCCGCGAGTATGTAGAACGGAGGGCAGCGAGACGCCGTGTGTTATGCGCCCTTTCAGGGCTGCTGACAAGGGGCTACTTTAAGAACGCCTTCTTCGTCCTCGCGTCCTTCTCGCTTCGCTCTAGCTGCATGGAGTACAGCACAGCGAAGGAGTGAAGACGGGCACTGCCCCAGCTTTTGCCCTGGCGTGCAACGGCTGTGTGCTGCTTTTCCAAGCAGCAAGAGCACTGAGAAGTGAAAGCGATTGTGAAGGAGCTCTTTGGCTGCTCGTGTGCTCTTCGCTGCACTGCGCCGCTCGCAAGCGGCTTCGTTCTTCGGCGTCTGCCGTCCGGAGAGAGCTGAACTGCAGCGGTCAGTTTCAGCTCTGCCCAACAGCGTGCTCTCAGTTCTGCGGACAAGCACGCCCTGTTGCCTTGGCTCCGAGTGCAAAGTCCCTAGCGAGCACTCAGTGCAATGCACCCAGAAAGACGCTCTCGCTCGTCTTGCAAGGAGCGATTCCTAACAGAAGAAGCAGCAGAGGCACAAACTGGATGACGAGAAGGGACAATGTAGAACACGTCTCTGTCCTGGCACATTGTCGTGTGCGATATGTCCCTCCGGGTCTTCGGTCCTTGCGAAGCTCTATGTACTGCGAGCGCAGCTACTTGCAGCTGAGAAGGACCGCGGAGCTAGCAGCGAATTCGGAGAGCGCTAAGCACGAAGTCAAGAAGCGAGACGTGTCCCTGCAACGCGGTGCTAAGAGCAGCTTCCTCGCGGCGGGGGCGAGCCCCGGCCACAAGACATTCTCGTCCTGGCAACGGATCTCTGTGAAGGGCGTAGGCGAAAAGCTTTCGTTTTCCATTCGAACTGCGAGAGAGGCAGACTGTTACACGGAGCTCTGAGAACAAAGGTGCACGCCCTAGGCGCGCTTGGGCAGAAGAAGCGTTCTCGAGCTCTTGGCTGCCCGCACACTGCTGGGTATGTGGCGCCCCTGCGGCGGCTTCTGGCCGCCGGCAAGTGAAAGCGGAGCCAGGCGTGGGCGAGGGCGGTGAACGAAGCGGCTATGTGCCGTGCTTGTGTGCACCACGTTAGAGGCTACTAGGAGAGGAAGGTGGTTGACGGTCGCTTGCCTTCCCAAGTGCCCTTAGCAGTCGGAAGGAGCAAGCTGAAGCACTGCTGCTTGTGCTGCTCCTTGGTTCCCTTGCAGCCCGCTCTGAAAGCATTGGCGGTCACTTCTAGGCGCCGAGTTGCACACACACAGCACGACGCTTAAGTGCCGCGGAGAAGGGAAATCCAGAGTGCAGCGAGGAGCTGGACGTGGCTTACGTGCAGTAAGGAAAAGGTGAACCTAAGCACTGCCTCTTCAATCTGTCCCCCTCTGCTCTGGTAGCAACTTCTGCAAGTCGGCAAAGGGAGCCGCGAGTATGTAGAACGGAGGGCAGCGAGACGCCGTGTGTTATGCGCCCTTTCAGGGCTGCTGACAAGGGGCTACTTTAAGAACGCCTTCTTCGTCCTCGCGTCCTTCTCGCTTCGCTCTAGCTGCATGGAGTACAGCACAGCGAAGGAGTGAAGACGGGCACTGCCCCAGCTTTTGCCCTGGCGTGCAACGGCTGTGTGCTGCTTTTCCAAGCAGCAAGAGCACTGAGAAGTGAAAGCGATTGTGAAGGAGCTCTTTGGCTGCTCGTGTGCTCTTCGCTGCACTGCGCCGCTCGCAAGCGGCTTCGTTCTTCGGCGTCTGCCGTCCGGAGAGAGCTGAACTGCAGCGGTCAGTTTCAGCTCTGCCCAACAGCGTGCTCTCAGTTCTGCGGACAAGCACGCCCTGTTGCCTTGGCTCCGAGTGCAAAGTCCCTAGCGAGCACTCACTCAGTGCAATGCACCCAGAAAGACGCTCTCGCTCGTCTTGCAAGGAGCGATTCCTAACAGAAGAAGCAGCAGAGGCACAAACTGGATGACGAGAAGGGACAATGTAGAACACGTCTCTGTCCTGGCACATTGTCGTGTGCGATATGTCCCTCCGGGTCTTCGGTCCTTGCGAAGCTCTATGTACTGCGAGCGCAGCTACTTGCAGCTGAGAAGGACCGCGGAGCTAGCAGCGAATTCGGAGAGCGCTAAGCACGAAGTCAAGAAGCGAGACGTGTCCCTGCAACGCGGTGCTAAGAGCAGCTTCCTCGCGGCGGGGGCGAGCCCCGGCCACAAGACATTCTCGTCCTGGCAACGGATCTCTGTGAAGGGCGTAGGCGAAAAGCTTTCGTTTTCCATTCGAACTGCGAGAGAGGCAGACTGTTACACGGAGCTCTGAGAACAAAGGTGCACGCCCTAGGCGGGCTTGGGCAGAAGAAGCGTTCTCGAGCTCTTGGCTGCCCGCACACTGCTGGGTATGTGGCGCCCCTGCGGCGGCTTCTGGCCGCCGCCAAGTGAAAGCGGAGCCAGGCGTGGGCGAGGGCGGTGAACGAAGCGGCTATGTGCCGTGCTTGTGTGCACCACGTTAGAGGCTACTAGGAGAGGAAGGTGGTTGACGGTCGCTTGCCTTCCCAAGTGCCCTTAGCAGTCGGAAGGAGCAAGCTGAAGCACTGCTGCTTGTGCTGCTCCTTGGTTCCCTTGCAGCCCGCTCTGAAAGCATTGGCGGTCACTTCTAGGCGCCGAGTTGCACACACACAGCACGACGCTAAGTGCCGCGGAGAAGGGAAATCCAGAGTGCAGCGAGGAGCTGGACGTGGCTTACGTGCAGTAAGGAAAAGGTGAACCTAAGCACTGCCTCTTCAATCTGGCCGCCTCTGCTCTGGTAGCAACTTCTGCAAGTCGGCAAAGGGAGCCGCGAGTATGTAGAACGGAGGGCAGCGAGACGCCGTGTGTTATGCGCCCTTTCAGGGCTGCTGACAAGGGGCTACTTTAAGAACGCCTTCTTCGTCCTCGCGTCCTTCTCGCTTCGCTCTAGCTGCATGGAGTACAGCACAGCGAAGGAGTGAAGACGGGCACTGCCCCAGCTTTTGCCCTGGCGTGCAACGGCTGTGTGCTGCTTTTCCAAGCAGCAAGAGCACTGAGAAGTGAAAGCGATTGTGAAGGAGCTCTTTGGCTGCTCGTGTGCTCTTCGCTGCACTGCGCCGCTCGCAAGCGGCTTCGTTCTTCGGCGTCTGCCGTCCGGAGAGAGCTGAACTGCAGCGGTCAGTTTCAGCTCTGCCCAACAGCGTGCTCTCAGTTCTGCGGACAAGCACGCCCTGTTGCCTTGGCTCCGAGTGCAAAGTCCCTAGCGAGCACTCACTCAGTGCAATGCACCCAGAAAGACGCTCTCGCTCGTCTTTCAAGGAGCGATTCCTAACAGAAGAAGCAGCAGAGGCACAAACTGGATGACGAGAAGGGACAATGTAGAACACGTCTCTGTCCTGGCACATTGTCGTGTGCGATATGTCCCTCCGGGTCTTCGGTCCTTGCGAAGCTCTATGTACTGCGAGCGCAGCTACTTGCAGCTGAGAAGGACCGCGGAGCTAGCAGCGAATTCGGAGAGCGCTAAGCACGAAGTCGAGAAGCGAGACGTGTCCCTGCAACGCGGTGCTAAGAGCAGCTTCCTCGCGGCGGGGGCGAGCCCCGGCCACAAGACATTCTCGTCCTGGCAACGGATCTCTGTGAAGGGCGTAGGCGAAAAGCTTTCGTTTTCCATTCGAACTGCGAGAGAGGCAGACTGTTACACGGAGCTCTGAGAACAAAGGTGCACGCCCTAGGCGGGCTTGGGCAGAAGAAGCGTTCTCGAGCTCTTGGCTGCCCGCACACTGCTGGGTATGTGGCGCCCCTGCGGCGGCTTCTGGCCGCCGGCAAGTGAAAGCGGAGTCAGGCGTGGGCGAGGGCGGTGAACGAAGCGGCTATGTGCCGTGCTTGTGTGCACCACGTTAGAGGCTACTAGGAGAGGAAGGTGGTTGACGGTCGCTTGCCTTCCCAAGTGCCCTTAGCAGTCGGAAGGAGCAAGCTGAAGCACTGCTGCTTGTGCTGCTCCTTGGTTCCCTTGCAGCCCGCTCTGAAAGCATTGGCGGTCACTTCTAGGCGCCGAGTTGCACACACACAGCACGACGCTTAAGTGCCGCGGAGAAGGGAAATCCAGAGTGCAGCGAGGAGCTGGACGTGGCTTACGTGCAGTAAGGAAAAGGTGAACCTAAGCACTGCCTCTTCAATCTGTCCCCCTCTGCTCTGGTAGCAACTTCTGCAAGTCGGCAAAGGGAGCCGCGAGTATGTAGAACGGAGGGCAGCGAGACGCCGTGTGTTATGCGCCCTTTCAGGGCTGCTGACAAGGGGCTACTTTAAGAACGCCTTCTTCGTCCTCGCGTCCTTCTCGCTTCGCTCTAGCTGCATGGAGTACAGCACAGCGAAGGAGTGAAGACGGGCACTGCCCCAGCTTTTGCCCTGGCGTGCAACGGCTGTGTGCTGCTTTTCCAAGCAGCAAGAGCACTGAGAAGTGAAAGCGATTGTGAAGGAGCTCTTTGGCTGCTCGTGTGCTCTTCGCTGCACTGCGCCGCTCGCAAGCGGCTTCGTTCTTCGGCGTCTGCCGTCCGGAGAGAGCTGAACTGCAGCGGTCAGTTTCAGCTCTGCCCAACAGCGTGCTCTCAGTTCTGCGGACAAGCACGCCCTGTTGCCTTGGCTCCGAGTGCAAAGTCCCTAGCGAGCACTCAGTGCAATGCACCCAGAAAGACGCTCTCGCTCGTCTTGCAAGGAGCGATTCCTAACAGAAGAAGCAGCAGAGGCACAAACTGGATGACGAGAAGGGACAATGTAGAACACGTCTCTGTCCTGGCACATTGTCGTGTGCGATATGTCCCTCCGGGTCTTCGGTCCTTGCGAAGCTCTATGTACTGCGAGCGCAGCTACTTGCAGCTGAGAAGGACCGCGGAGCTAGCAGCGAATTCGGAGAGCGCTAAGCACGAAGTCAAGAAGCGAGACGTGTCCCTGCAACGCGGTGCTAAGAGCAGCTTCCTCGCGGCGGGGGCGAGCCCCGGCCACAAGACATTCTCGTCCTGGCAACGGATCTCTGTGAAGGGCGTAGGCGAAAAGCTTTCGTTTTCCATTCGAACTGCGAGAGAGGCAGACTGTTACACGGAGCTCTGAGAACAAAGGTGCACGCCCTAGGCGGGCTTGGGCAGAAGAAGCGTTCTCGAGCTCTTGGCTGCCCGCACACTGCTGGGTATGTGGCGCCCCTGCGGCGGCTTCTGGCCGCCGGCAAGTGAAAGCGGAGCCAGGCGTGGGCGAGGGCGGTGAACGAAGCGGCTATGTGCCGTGCTTGTGTGCACCACGTTAGAGGCTACTAGGAGAGGAAGGTGGTTGACGGTCGCTTGCCTTCCCAAGTGCCCTTAGCAGTCGGAAGGAGCAAGCTGAAGCACTGCTGCTTGTGCTGCTCCTTGGTTCCCTTGCAGCCCGCTCTGAAAGCATTGGCGGTCACTTCTAGGCGCCGAGTTGCACACACACAGCACGACGCTTAAGTGCCGCGGAGAAGGGAAATCCAGAGTGCAGCGAGGAGCTGGACGTGGCTTACGTGCAGTAAGGAAAAGGTGAACCTAAGCACTGCCTCTTCAATCTGTCCCCCTCTGCTCTGGTAGCAACTTCTGCAAGTCGGCAAAGGGAGCCGCGAGTATGTAGAACGGAGGGCAGCGAGACGCCGTGTGTTATGCGCCCTTTCAGGGCTGCTGACAAGGGGCTACTTTAAGAACGCCTTCTTCGTCCTCGCGTCCTTCTCGCTTCGCTCTAGCTGCATGGAGTACAGCACAGCGAAGGAGTGAAGACGGGCACTGCCCCAGCTTTTGCCCTGGCGTGCAACGGCTGTGTGCTGCTTTTCCAAGCAGCAAGAGCACTGAGAAGTGAAAGCGATTGTGAAGGAGCTCTTTGGCTGCTCGTGTGCTCTTCGCTGCACTGCGCCGCTCGCAAGCGGCTTCGTTCTTCGGCGTCTGCCGTCCGGAGAGAGCTGAACTGCAGCGGTCAGTTTCAGCTCTGCCCAACAGCGTGCTCTCAGTTCTGCGGACAAGCACGCCCTGTTGCCTTGGCTCCGAGTGCAAAGTCCCTAGCGAGCACTCACTCAGTGCAATGCACCCAGAAAGACGCTCTCGCTCGTCTTGCAAGGAGCGATTCCTAACAGAAGAAGCAGCAGAGGCACAAACTGGATGACGAGAAGGGACAATGTAGAACACGTCTCTGTCCTGGCACATTGTCGTGTGCGATATGTCCCTCCGGGTCTTCGGTCCTTGCGAAGCTCTATGTACTGCGAGCGCAGCTACTTGCAGCTGAGAAGGACCGCGGAGCTAGCAGCGAATTCGGAGAGCGCTAAGCACGAAGTCAAGAAGCGAGACGTGTCCCTGCAACGCGGTGCTAAGAGCAGCTTCCTCGCGGCGGGGGCGAGCCCCGGCCACAAGACATTCTCGTCCTGGCAACGGATCTCTGTGAAGGGCGTAGGCGAAAAGCTTTCGTTTTCCATTCGAACTGCGAGAGAGGCAGACTGTTACACGGAGCTCTGAGAACAAAGGTGCACGCCCTAGGCGGGCTTGGGCAGAAGAAGCGTTCTCGAGCTCTTGGCTGCCCGCACACTGCTGGGTATGTGGCGCCCCTGCGGCGGCTTCTGGCCGCCGGCAAGTGAAAGCGGAGCCAGGCGTGGGCGAGGGCGGTGAACGAAGCGGCTATGTGCCGTGCTTGTGTGCACCACGTTAGAGGCTACTAGGAGAGGAAGGTGGTTGACGGTCGCTTGCCTTCCCAAGTGCCCTTAGCAGTCGGAAGGAGCAAGCTGAAGCACTGCTGCTTGTGCTGCTCCTTGGTTCCCTTGCAGCCCGCTCTGAAAGCATTGGCGGTCACTTCTAGGCGCCGAGTTGCACACACACAGCACGACGCTTAAGTGCCGCGGAGAAGGGAAATCCAGAGTGCAGCGAGGAGCTGGACGTGGCTTACGTGCAGTAAGGAAAAGGTGAACCTAAGCACTGCCTCTTCAATCTGTCCCCCTCTGCTCTGGTAGCAACTTCTGCAAGTCGGCAAAGGGAGCCGCGAGTATGTAGAACGGAGGGCAGCGAGACGCCGTGTGTTATGCGCCCTTTCAGGGCTGCTGACAAGGGGCTACTTTAAGAACGCCTTCTTCGTCCTCGCGTCCTTCTCGCTTCGCTCTAGCTGCATGGAGTACAGCACAGCGAAGGAGTGAAGACGGGCACTGCCCCAGCTTTTGCCCTGGCGTGCAACGGCTGTGTGCTGCTTTTCCAAGCAGCAAGAGCACTGAGAAGTGAAAGCGATTGTGAAGGAGCTCTTTGGCTGCTCGTGTGCTCTTCGCTGCACTGCGCCGCTCGCAAGCGGCTTCGTTCTTCGGCGTCTGCCGTCCGGAGAGAGCTGAACTGCAGCGGTCAGTTTCAGCTCTGCCCAACAGCGTGCTCTCAGTTCTGCGGACAAGCACGCCCTGTTGCCTTGGCTCCGAGTGCAAAGTCCCTAGCGAGCACTCAGTGCAATGCACCCAGAAAGACGCTCTCGCTCGTCTTGCAAGGAGCGATTCCTAACAGAAGAAGCAGCAGAGGCACAAACTGGATGACGAGAAGGGACAATGTAGAACACGTCTCTGTCCTGGCACATTGTCGTGTGCGATATGTCCCTCCGGGTCTTCGGTCCTTGCGAAGCTCTATGTACTGCGAGCGCAGCTACTTGCAGCTGAGAAGGACCGCGGAGCTAGCAGCGAATTCGGAGAGCGCTAAGCACGAAGTCAAGAAGCGAGACGTGTCCCTGCAACGCGGTGCTAAGAGCAGCTTCCTCGCGGCGGGGGCGAGCCCCGGCCACAAGACATTCTCGTCCTGGCAACGGATCTCTGTGAAGGGCGTAGGCGAAAAGCTTTCGTTTTCCATTCGAACTGCGAGAGAGGCAGACTGTTACACGGAGCTCTGAGAACAAAGGTGCACGCCCTAGGCGCGCTTGGGCAGAAGAAGCGTTCTCGAGCTCTTGGCTGCCCGCACACTGCTGGGTATGTGGCGCCCCTGCGGCGGCTTCTGGCCGCCGGCAAGTGAAAGCGGAGCCAGGCGTGGGCGAGGGCGGTGAACGAAGCGGCTATGTGCCGTGCTTGTGTGCACCACGTTAGAGGCTACTAGGAGAGGAAGGTGGTTGACGGTCGCTTGCCTTCCCAAGTGCCCTTAGCAGTCGGAAGGAGCAAGCTGAAGCACTGCTGCTTGTGCTGCTCCTTGGTTCCCTTGCAGCCCGCTCTGAAAGCATTGGCGGTCACTTCTAGGCGCCGAGTTGCACACACACAGCACGACGCTTAAGTGCCGCGGAGAAGGGAAATCCAGAGTGCAGCGAGGAGCTGGACGTGGCTTACGTGCAGTAAGGAAAAGGTGAACCTAAGCACTGCCTCTTCAATCTGTCCCCCTCTGCTCTGGTAGCAACTTCTGCAAGTCGGCAAAGGGAGCCGCGAGTATGTAGAACGGAGGGCAGCGAGACGCCGTGTGTTATGCGCCCTTTCAGGGCTGCTGACAAGGGGCTACTTTAAGAACGCCTTCTTCGTCCTCGCGTCCTTCTCGCTTCGCTCTAGCTGCATGGAGTACAGCACAGCGAAGGAGTGAAGACGGGCACTGCCCCAGCTTTTGCCCTGGCGTGCAACGGCTGTGTGCTGCTTTTCCAAGCAGCAAGAGCACTGAGAAGTGAAAGCGATTGTGAAGGAGCTCTTTGGCTGCTCGTGTGCTCTTCGCTGCACTGCGCCGCTCGCAAGCGGCTTCGTTCTTCGGCGTCTGCCGTCCGGAGAGAGCTGAACTGCAGCGGTCAGTTTCAGCTCTGCCCAACAGCGTGCTCTCAGTTCTGCGGACAAGCACGCCCTGTTGCCTTGGCTCCGAGTGCAAAGTCCCTAGCGAGCACTCACTCAGTGCAATGCACCCAGAAAGACGCTCTCGCTCGTCTTGCAAGGAGCGATTCCTAACAGAAGAAGCAGCAGAGGCACAAACTGGATGACGAGAAGGGACAATGTAGAACACGTCTCTGTCCTGGCACATTGTCGTGTGCGATATGTCCCTCCGGGTCTTCGGTCCTTGCGAAGCTCTATGTACTGCGAGCGCAGCTACTTGCAGCTGAGAAGGACCGCGGAGCTAGCAGCGAATTCGGAGAGCGCTAAGCACGAAGTCAAGAAGCGAGACGTGTCCCTGCAACGCGGTGCTAAGAGCAGCTTCCTCGCGGCGGGGGCGAGCCCCGGCCACAAGACATTCTCGTCCTGGCAACGGATCTCTGTGAAGGGCGTAGGCGAAAAGCTTTCGTTTTCCATTCGAACTGCGAGAGAGGCAGACTGTTACACGGAGCTCTGAGAACAAAGGTGCACGCCCTAGGCGGGCTTGGGCAGAAGAAGCGTTCTCGAGCTCTTGGCTGCCCGCACACTGCTGGGTATGTGGCGCCCCTGCGGCGGCTTCTGGCCGCCGCCAAGTGAAAGCGGAGCCAGGCGTGGGCGAGGGCGGTGAACGAAGCGGCTATGTGCCGTGCTTGTGTGCACCACGTTAGAGGCTACTAGGAGAGGAAGGTGGTTGACGGTCGCTTGCCTTCCCAAGTGCCCTTAGCAGTCGGAAGGAGCAAGCTGAAGCACTGCTGCTTGTGCTGCTCCTTGGTTCCCTTGCAGCCCGCTCTGAAAGCATTGGCGGTCACTTCTAGGCGCCGAGTTGCACACACACAGCACGACGCTAAGTGCCGCGGAGAAGGGAAATCCAGAGTGCAGCGAGGAGCTGGACGTGGCTTACGTGCAGTAAGGAAAAGGTGAACCTAAGCACTGCCTCTTCAATCTGGCCGCCTCTGCTCTGGTAGCAACTTCTGCAAGTCGGCAAAGGGAGCCGCGAGTATGTAGAACGGAGGGCAGCGAGACGCCGTGTGTTATGCGCCCTTTCAGGGCTGCTGACAAGGGGCTACTTTAAGAACGCCTTCTTCGTCCTCGCGTCCTTCTCGCTTCGCTCTAGCTGCATGGAGTACAGCACAGCGAAGGAGTGAAGACGGGCACTGCCCCAGCTTTTGCCCTGGCGTGCAACGGCTGTGTGCTGCTTTTCCAAGCAGCAAGAGCACTGAGAAGTGAAAGCGATTGTGAAGGAGCTCTTTGGCTGCTCGTGTGCTCTTCGCTGCACTGCGCCGCTCGCAAGCGGCTTCGTTCTTCGGCGTCTGCCGTCCGGAGAGAGCTGAACTGCAGCGGTCAGTTTCAGCTCTGCCCAACAGCGTGCTCTCAGTTCTGCGGACAAGCACGCCCTGTTGCCTTGGCTCCGAGTGCAAAGTCCCTAGCGAGCACTCAGTGCAATGCACCCAGAAAGACGCTCTCGCTCGTCTTGCAAGGAGCGATTCCTAACAGAAGAAGCAGCAGAGGCACAAACTGGATGACGAGAAGGGACAATGTAGAACACGTCTCTGTCCTGGCACATTGTCGTGTGCGATATGTCCCTCCGGGTCTTCGGTCCTTGCGAAGCTCTATGTACTGCGAGCGCAGCTACTTGCAGCTGAGAAGGACCGCGGAGCTAGCAGCGAATTCGGAGAGCGCTAAGCACGAAGTCAAGAAGCGAGACGTGTCCCTGCAACGCGGTGCTAAGAGCAGCTTCCTCGCGGCGGGGGCGAGCCCCGGCCACAAGACATTCTCGTCCTGGCAACGGATCTCTGTGAAGGGCGTAGGCGAAAAGCTTTCGTTTTCCATTCGAACTGCGAGAGAGGCAGACTGTTACACGGAGCTCTGAGAACAAAGGTGCACGCCCTAGGCGCGCTTGGGCAGAAGAAGCGTTCTCGAGCTCTTGGCTGCCCGCACACTGCTGGGTATGTGGCGCCCCTGCGGCGGCTTCTGGCCGCCGGCAAGTGAAAGCGGAGCCAGGCGTGGGCGAGGGCGGTGAACGAAGCGGCTATGTGCCGTGCTTGTGTGCACCACGTTAGAGGCTACTAGGAGAGGAAGGTGGTTGACGGTCGCTTGCCTTCCCAAGTGCCCTTAGCAGTCGGAAGGAGCAAGCTGAAGCACTGCTGCTTGTGCTGCTCCTTGGTTCCCTTGCAGCCCGCTCTGAAAGCATTGGCGGTCACTTCTAGGCGCCGAGTTGCACACACACAGCACGACGCTTAAGTGCCGCGGAGAAGGGAAATCCAGAGTGCAGCGAGGAGCTGGACGTGGCTTACGTGCAGTAAGGAAAAGGTGAACCTAAGCACTGCCTCTTCAATCTGTCCCCCTCTGCTCTGGTAGCAACTTCTGCAAGTCGGCAAAGGGAGCCGCGAGTATGTAGAACGGAGGGCAGCGAGACGCCGTGTGTTATGCGCCCTTTCAGGGCTGCTGACAAGGGGCTACTTTAAGAACGCCTTCTTCGTCCTCGCGTCCTTCTCGCTTCGCTCTAGCTGCATGGAGTACAGCACAGCGAAGGAGTGAAGACGGGCACTGCCCCAGCTTTTGCCCTGGCGTGCAACGGCTGTGTGCTGCTTTTCCAAGCAGCAAGAGCACTGAGAAGTGAAAGCGATTGTGAAGGAGCTCTTTGGCTGCTCGTGTGCTCTTCGCTGCACTGCGCCGCTCGCAAGCGGCTTCGTTCTTCGGCGTCTGCCGTCCGGAGAGAGCTGAACTGCAGCGGTCAGTTTCAGCTCTGCCCAACAGCGTGCTCTCAGTTCTGCGGACAAGCACGCCCTGTTGCCTTGGCTCCGAGTGCAAAGTCCCTAGCGAGCACTCACTCAGTGCAATGCACCCAGAAAGACGCTCTCGCTCGTCTTGCAAGGAGCGATTCCTAACAGAAGAAGCAGCAGAGGCACAAACTGGATGACGAGAAGGGACAATGTAGAACACGTCTCTGTCCTGGCACATTGTCGTGTGCGATATGTCCCTCCGGGTCTTCGGTCCTTGCGAAGCTCTATGTACTGCGAGCGCAGCTACTTGCAGCTGAGAAGGACCGCGGAGCTAGCAGCGAATTCGGAGAGCGCTAAGCACGAAGTCAAGAAGCGAGACGTGTCCCTGCAACGCGGTGCTAAGAGCAGCTTCCTCGCGGCGGGGGCGAGCCCCGGCCACAAGACATTCTCGTCCTGGCAACGGATCTCTGTGAAGGGCGTAGGCGAAAAGCTTTCGTTTTCCATTCGAACTGCGAGAGAGGCAGACTGTTACACGGAGCTCTGAGAACAAAGGTGCACGCCCTAGGCGGGCTTGGGCAGAAGAAGCGTTCTCGAGCTCTTGGCTGCCCGCACACTGCTGGGTATGTGGCGCCCCTGCGGCGGCTTCTGGCCGCCGCCAAGTGAAAGCGGAGCCAGGCGTGGGCGAGGGCGGTGAACGAAGCGGCTATGTGCCGTGCTTGTGTGCACCACGTTAGAGGCTACTAGGAGAGGAAGGTGGTTGACGGTCGCTTGCCTTCCCAAGTGCCCTTAGCAGTCGGAAGGAGCAAGCTGAAGCACTGCTGCTTGTGCTGCTCCTTGGTTCCCTTGCAGCCCGCTCTGAAAGCATTGGCGGTCACTTCTAGGCGCCGAGTTGCACACACACAGCACGACGCTAAGTGCCGCGGAGAAGGGAAATCCAGAGTGCAGCGAGGAGCTGGACGTGGCTTACGTGCAGTAAGGAAAAGGTGAACCTAAGCACTGCCTCTTCAATCTGGCCGCCTCTGCTCTGGTAGCAACTTCTGCAAGTCGGCAAAGGGAGCCGCGAGTATGTAGAACGGAGGGCAGCGAGACGCCGTGTGTTATGCGCCCTTTCAGGGCTGCTGACAAGGGGCTACTTTAAGAACGCCTTCTTCGTCCTCGCGTCCTTCTCGCTTCGCTCTAGCTGCATGGAGTACAGCACAGCGAAGGAGTGAAGACGGGCACTGCCCCAGCTTTTGCCCTGGCGTGCAACGGCTGTGTGCTGCTTTTCCAAGCAGCAAGAGCACTGAGAAGTGAAAGCGATTGTGAAGGAGCTCTTTGGCTGCTCGTGTGCTCTTCGCTGCACTGCGCCGCTCGCAAGCGGCTTCGTTCTTCGGCGTCTGCCGTCCGGAGAGAGCTGAACTGCAGCGGTCAGTTTCAGCTCTGCCCAACAGCGTGCTCTCAGTTCTGCGGACAAGCACGCCCTGTTGCCTTGGCTCCGAGTGCAAAGTCCCTAGCGAGCACTCACTCAGTGCAATGCACCCAGAAAGACGCTCTCGCTCGTCTTGCAAGGAGCGATTCCTAACAGAAGAAGCAGCAGAGGCACAAACTGGATGACGAGAAGGGACAATGTAGAACACGTCTCTGTCCTGGCACATTGTCGTGTGCGATATGTCCCTCCGGGTCTTCGGTCCTTGCGAAGCTCTATGTACTGCGAGCGCAGCTACTTGCAGCTGAGAAGGACCGCGGAGCTAGCAGCGAATTCGGAGAGCGCTAAGCACGAAGTCAAGAAGCGAGACGTGTCCCTGCAACGCGGTGCTAAGAGCAGCTTCCTCGCGGCGGGGGCGAGCCCCGGCCACAAGACATTCTCGTCCTGGCAACGGATCTCTGTGAAGGGCGTAGGCGAAAAGCTTTCGTTTTCCATTCGAACTGCGAGAGAGGCAGACTGTTACACGGAGCTCTGAGAACAAAGGTGCACGCCCTAGGCGCGCTTGGGCAGAAGAAGCGTTCTCGAGCTCTTGGCTGCCCGCACACTGCTGGGTATGTGGCGCCCCTGCGGCGGCTTCTGGCCGCCGGCAAGTGAAAGCGGAGCCAGGCGTGGGCGAGGGCGGTGAACGAAGCGGCTATGTGCCGTGCTTGTGTGCACCACGTTAGAGGCTACTAGGAGAGGAAGGTGGTTGACGGTCGCTTGCCTTCCCAAGTGCCCTTAGCAGTCGGAAGGAGCAAGCTGAAGCACTGCTGCTTGTGCTGCTCCTTGGTTCCCTTGCAGCCCGCTCTGAAAGCATTGGCGGTCACTTCTAGGCGCCGAGTTGCACACACACAGCACGACGCTTAAGTGCCGCGGAGAAGGGAAATCCAGAGTGCAGCGAGGAGCTGGACGTGGCTTACGTGCAGTAAGGAAAAGGTGAACCTAAGCACTGCCTCTTCAATCTGTCCCCCTCTGCTCTGGTAGCAACTTCTGCAAGTCGGCAAAGGGAGCCGCGAGTATGTAGAACGGAGGGCAGCGAGACGCCGTGTGTTATGCGCCCTTTCAGGGCTGCTGACAAGGGGCTACTTTAAGAACGCCTTCTTCGTCCTCGCGTCCTTCTCGCTTCGCTCTAGCTGCATGGAGTACAGCACAGCGAAGGAGTGAAGACGGGCACTGCCCCAGCTTTTGCCCTGGCGTGCAACGGCTGTGTGCTGCTTTTCCAAGCAGCAAGAGCACTGAGAAGTGAAAGCGATTGTGAAGGAGCTCTTTGGCTGCTCGTGTGCTCTTCGCTGCACTGCGCCGCTCGCAAGCGGCTTCGTTCTTCGGCGTCTGCCGTCCGGAGAGAGCTGAACTGCAGCGGTCAGTTTCAGCTCTGCCCAACAGCGTGCTCTCAGTTCTGCGGACAAGCACGCCCTGTTGCCTTGGCTCCGAGTGCAAAGTCCCTAGCGAGCACTCACTCAGTGCAATGCACCCAGAAAGACGCTCTCGCTCGTCTTGCAAGGAGCGATTCCTAACAGAAGAAGCAGCAGAGGCACAAACTGGATGACGAGAAGGGACAATGTAGAACACGTCTCTGTCCTGGCACATTGTCGTGTGCGATATGTCCCTCCGGGTCTTCGGTCCTTGCGAAGCTCTATGTACTGCGAGCGCAGCTACTTGCAGCTGAGAAGGACCGCGGAGCTAGCAGCGAATTCGGAGAGCGCTAAGCACGAAGTCAAGAAGCGAGACGTGTCCCTGCAACGCGGTGCTAAGAGCAGCTTCCTCGCGGCGGGGGCGAGCCCCGGCCACAAGACATTCTCGTCCTGGCAACGGATCTCTGTGAAGGGCGTAGGCGAAAAGCTTTCGTTTTCCATTCGAACTGCGAGAGAGGCAGACTGTTACACGGAGCTCTGAGAACAAAGGTGCACGCCCTAGGCGGGCTTGGGCAGAAGAAGCGTTCTCGAGCTCTTGGCTGCCCGCACACTGCTGGGTATGTGGCGCCCCTGCGGCGGCTTCTGGCCGCCGCCAAGTGAAAGCGGAGCCAGGCGTGGGCGAGGGCGGTGAACGAAGCGGCTATGTGCCGTGCTTGTGTGCACCACGTTAGAGGCTACTAGGAGAGGAAGGTGGTTGACGGTCGCTTGCCTTCCCAAGTGCCCTTAGCAGTCGGAAGGAGCAAGCTGAAGCACTGCTGCTTGTGCTGCTCCTTGGTTCCCTTGCAGCCCGCTCTGAAAGCATTGGCGGTCACTTCTAGGCGCCGAGTTGCACACACACAGCACGACGCTAAGTGCCGCGGAGAAGGGAAATCCAGAGTGCAGCGAGGAGCTGGACGTGGCTTACGTGCAGTAAGGAAAAGGTGAACCTAAGCACTGCCTCTTCAATCTGGCCGCCTCTGCTCTGGTAGCAACTTCTGCAAGTCGGCAAAGGGAGCCGCGAGTATGTAGAAGGGAGGGCAGCGAGACGCCGTGTGTTATGCGCCCTTTCAGGGCTGCTGACAAGGGGCTGCTTTAAGAACGCCTTCTTCGTCCTCGCGTCCTTCTCGCTTCGCTCTAGCTGCATGGAGTACAGCACAGCGAAGGAGTGAAGACGGGCACTGCCCCAGCTTTTGCCCTGGCGTGCAACGGCTGTGTGCTGCTTTTCCAAGCAGCAAGAGCACTGAGAAGTGAAAGCGATTGTGAAGGAGCTCTTTGGCTGCTCGTGTGCTCTTCGCTGCACTGCGCCGCTCGCAAGCGGCTTCGTTCTTCGGCGTCTGCCGTCCGGAGAGAGCTGAACTGCAGCGGTCAGTTTCAGCTCTGCCCAACAGCGTGCTCTCAGTTCTGCGGACAAGCACGCCCTGTTGCCTTGGCTCCGAGTGCAAAGTCCCTAGCGAGCACTCACTCAGTGCAATGCACCCAGAAAGACGCTCTCGCTCGTCTTTCAAGGAGCGATTCCTAACAGAAGAAGCAGCAGAGGCACAAACTGGATGACGAGAAGGGACAATGTAGAACACGTCTCTGTCCTGGCACATTGTCGTGTGCGATATGTCCCTCCGGGTCTTCGGTCCTTGCGAAGCTCTATGTACTGCGAGCGCAGCTACTTGCAGCTGAGAAGGACCGCGGAGCTAGCAGCGAATTCGGAGAGCGCTAAGCACGAAGTCGAGAAGCGAGACGTGTCCCTGCAACGCGGTGCTAAGAGCAGCTTCCTCGCGGCGGGGGCGAGCCCCGGCCACAAGACATTCTCGTCCTGGCAACGGATCTCTGTGAAGGGCGTAGGCGAAAAGCTTTCGTTTTCCATTCGAACTGCGAGAGAGGCAGACTGTTACACGGAGCTCTGAGAACAAAGGTGCACGCCCTAGGCGGGCTTGGGCAGAAGAAGCGTTCTCGAGCTCTTGGCTGCCCGCACACTGCTGGGTATGTGGCGCCCCTGCGGCGGCTTCTGGCCGCCGCCAAGTGAAAGCGGAGCCAGGCGTGGGCGAGGGCGGTGAACGAAGCGGCTATGTGCCGTGCTTGTGTGCACCACGTTAGAGGCTACTAGGAGAGGAAGGTGGTTGACGGTCGCTTGCCTTCCCAAGTGCCCTTAGCAGTCGGAAGGAGCAAGCTGAAGCACTGCTGCTTGTGCTGCTCCTTGGTTCCCTTGCAGCCCGCTCTGAAAGCATTGGCGGTCACTTCTAGGCGCCGAGTTGCACACACACAGCACGACGCTTAAGTGCCGCGGAGAAGGGAAATCCAGAGTGCAGCGAGGAGCTGGACGTGGCTTACGTGCAGTAAGGAAAAGGTGAACCTAAGCACTGCCTCTTCAATCTGTCCCCCTCTGCTCTGGTAGCAACTTCTGCAAGTCGGCAAAGGGAGCCGCGAGTATGTAGAACGGAGGGCAGCGAGACGCCGTGTGTTATGCGCCCTTTCAGGGCTGCTGACAAGGGGCTACTTTAAGAACGCCTTCTTCGTCCTCGCGTCCTTCTCGCTTCGCTCTAGCTGCATGGAGTACAGCACAGCGAAGGAGTGAAGACGGGCACTGCCCCAGCTTTTGCCCTGGCGTGCAACGGCTGTGTGCTGCTTTTCCAAGCAGCAAGAGCACTGAGAAGTGAAAGCGATTGTGAAGGAGCTCTTTGGCTGCTCGTGTGCTCTTCGCTGCACTGCGCCGCTCGCAAGCGGCTTCGTTCTTCGGCGTCTGCCGTCCGGAGAGAGCTGAACTGCAGCGGTCAGTTTCAGCTCTGCCCAACAGCGTGCTCTCAGTTCTGCGGACAAGCACGCCCTGTTGCCTTGGCTCCGAGTGCAAAGTCCCTAGCGAGCACTCACTCAGTGCAATGCACCCAGAAAGACGCTCTCGCTCGTCTTGCAAGGAGCGATTCCTAACAGAAGAAGCAGCAGAGGCACAAACTGGATGACGAGAAGGGACAATGTAGAACACGTCTCTGTCCTGGCACATTGTCGTGTGCGATATGTCCCTCCGGGTCTTCGGTCCTTGCGAAGCTCTATGTACTGCGAGCGCAGCTACTTGCAGCTGAGAAGGACCGCGGAGCTAGCAGCGAATTCGGAGAGCGCTAAGCACGAAGTCAAGAAGCGAGACGTGTCCCTGCAACGCGGTGCTAAGTGCAGATTCCTCGATGGGAATCCATCCCATCCCAGCGATCCCATCCCATCCCATTCCATCCCATCCCATCCCATCCCATCCCATCCCATCCCATCCCATCCCATCCCATCCCATCCCATCCCATCCCATCCCATCCCATCCCATCCCATCCCATCCCATCCCAGGGATCCCATCCCAGGGATCCCATCCCATCCCATCGCAGGGATCCCACCCCATACAAGGGATCACATTCCAGGGATCCCAACTCAGGGATCCCATCCCATCCAATCCCAGGCATCCAATCCCAACCCATCCCATCCCATGGATCCCATCCCATCCCATCCCATCCCATCCCATCCCATCCCATCCCATCCCATCCCATCCCATCCCATGGCATCCCAGGGTTCCCATCCCGTCCCAACCCATCCCATCCCATGGATCCCATCCCATCCCAGAGATCCCATCCCAGGGATCCCATGCCATCCCATGCGATCCCATGCCATCCCATGCGATCCCATCCCATCCCATCCCATCCCATCGCATCCCATCCCATCCCATCCCATCCCATCCCAGGGTTCCCATCCCATCCCAGGGTTCCCATCCCATCCCAACACATGCCATCCCAGGGATCCGATCCCACCCCAGGGATCCAATACCTGCGATCCTATCCCATAATAGGGATCCCATCCCATCCCAGGGATCCCATCCCAACCCAGGGATCCCATCCTATCCCCCGGATCCCATCCCAGGGATCCCATCCCATCCCATCCCATCCCATCCCATCTGAGGGATCCAATCCGAAGGATCCCATCCCAGGGATCTCATCCCATCCCAGGGATCCCATCCCATCCCATCCCATCCCATCACATCCATTCCCATCCCAGGAATCCCATCCCATTCAAGGGATCCCATCCCATACCAGGGATCCCATCCCATCCCAGGGATCCCATCTGAGGGATCACAACCCATCCCAGGGATGCCACCCCAGGGATCCGATCCCATCGCAGGGATCCCATCCTATCCCAGGGATCCCATCCCATCCCATCCCAGGGATCCCATCGCAGGGATCCCATCCCATCCCATCCGATCCCATCCCAGGAATCCCATCCCATCCCAGGGATCCCATCCCAGGGATCCCATCCCATCCCAGGGATCCCATCCCATCCCAGGGAACCCATCCCATCCCAGGGATCCCATCCCATCCCATCCCATCCCATCCCATCCCATCCCATCCCATCCCATCCCATCACATACCAGTGATCCCATCCCAGGGATCCCATCCCATCTCAGGGATCCCATCCCATCCCATCCCAGGGATCCCATCCCATCCCAGGGATCCCATCCCATCCCATCCCATCCCATCCCATCCCTTCCCATCCCATCCCAGGGATCCCATCCCATCTCATCCCAGGGATCGCATCCCCTCCCATCCCAGGGATCCCATCCCATCCCATCCCATCGCAGGGATCCCATCCCAGGGATACCATCCCATCCCATCCCATCGCAGGGATCCCATGCCATCGCAGGGATCCCATCCCATCGCAGGGATCCCATCCCAGGGATCCCATCCCATCGCAGGGATCCAATCCCAGGGATCCCATCCAATCTCAGGGATCCCATCCCATCCCTTCCCATCCCATCCCTTCCCATCCCATCCCATCCCATCCCATCCCATCCCATCCCATCCCATCCCATCCCATCCCATCCCATCCCATCCCATCCCATCCCATCCCATCCCATCCCATCCCATGGATCCCATCCCAACCCAGGGATGCCATCCCATCCCATGGATACCATCCCAACCCAGGGATCCCATCCCATCCCAGGGATCCCATCCCATCCCATCCCAACCCATCCCATCCCACCCCTTCCCATCCCATCCCATCCCATCCCATCCCATCCCATCCCATCCCATCCCATCCCAGGGATCTCATCCCATCCCATCCCATCCCATCCCAGGGGTCCCATCCCATCCCATCCCATCCCATCCCATCACATCCCATCACATCCCAGGGATCCCATCCCATTCCATCCCATTCCATCCCATCCCATCCCATCCCAACCCATCCCATCCCATCCCATCCCATCCCATCCCATCCCATCCCATCCCATCCCATCCCATCCCATCCCCGGGATCCCATCCCATCCCATCCCATCCCATCCCATCCCATGGATCCCATCCCAACCCAGCGATGCCATCCCATCCCATGGATACCATCCCAACCCAGGGATCCCATCCCATTCCAGGGATCCCATCCCATCCCTTCCCATCCCATCCCATCCCATCCCTTCCCATCCCATCCCATCCCATCCCATCCCTTCCCATCCCATCCCATCCCATCCCATCCCAGGGATCCCATCCCATCCCATCCCATCCCATCCCATCCCATCCCATCCCATCCCATCCCAGGGATCCCATCCCATCCCATCCCATCCCATCCCATCCCATCCCATTGGATCCCATCCCATCCCAGGGATCCCCGCCCATCCCAGGGATCCCATCCCATCCCATCCCATCCCAGGGATCACATCTCATTCCAGGGATCCCATCCCAAGGATCGCATCCCATCCCAGGAATCCCATCCCAGGGATCCCATCCCAACCCTGGGATCCCATCCCATCCCAGGAATCCCATCCCAGGGATCCCATCCCATCCCAGGGATCCCATCCCAGGGATCCGATCCCAACCCTGGGATCCCATCCCATCCCAGGGATCCCATCCCATCGCAGGGATCCCATCTCAGGGATCCCATCCCATCGCAGGGATCCAATCCCATGGATCCCATCCCAACCCAGGGATCCCAACCCATCCCATCCCATCCTAAGCATCCCATCCCATCCCATCCCATCCCATCCATCCCATCCCATCCCATCCCATCCCATCCCATTCCATCCCATCCCATCCCATCCCAGGGATCCCCGCCCATCCCAGGGATCCCATCCCATCCCATCCCATCCCATCCCATCCCAGGGATTACATCTCATTCCTGGGATCCCATCCCAGGGATGGCATCCCATCCCAGGAATCCCATCCCAGGGATCCGATCCCAACCCTGGGATCCCATCCTATCCCAGGGATCCTATCCCATCCCATCCCAGGGATCCCATCCTATCCCAGGGAATCCATCCCATCCCAGCGATCCCATCCCATTCCATCCCATCCCATCCCATCCCATCCCATCCCATCCCATCCCATCCCATCCCATCCCATCCCATCCCATCCCACCCCATCCCATCCCATCCCAGCGATCCCATCCCAGGGATCCCATCCCATCCCATCGCAGGGATCCCACCCCATACAAGGGATCACATTCCAGGGATCCCAACTCAGGGATCCCATCCCATCCAATCCCAGGCATCCAATCCCATCCCATCTCATCGCAGGGATCCCATCCCATCCCATCCCATCCCATCCCATCCCATCCAATCCCATGGCATCCCAGGGTTCCCATCCCGTCCCAACCCATCCCATCCCATGGATCCCATCCCATCCCAGAGATCCCATCCCAGGGATCCCATGCCATCCCATGCGATCCCATGCCATCCCATGCGATCCCATCCCATCCCATCCCCTCCCATCCCATCCCATCCCAGGGTTCCCATCCCATCCCAGGGTTCCCATCCCATCCCAACACATGCCATCCCAGGGATCCGATCCCACCCCAGGGATCCAATACCTGCGATCCTATCCCATAATAGGGATCCCATCCCATCCCAGGGATCCCATCCCAACCCAGGGATCCCATCCTATCCCCCGGATCCCATCCCAGGGATCCCATCCCATCCCATCCCATCCCATCTGAGGGATCCAATCCGAAGGACCCCATCTGAGGGATCCAATCCGAAGGATTCCATCCCAGGGATCTCATCCCATCCCAGGGATCCCATCCCATTCAAGGGATCCCATCCCATACCAGGGATCCCATCCCATCCCAGGGATCCCATCTGAGGGATCACAACCCATCCCAGGGATGCCACCCCAGGGATCCGATCCCATCGCAGGGATCCCATCCTATCCCAGGGATCCCATCCCATCCCATCCCAGGGATCTGTCGGAGAAGGGAGACGCGGACACCAATTCGGTCATCAGCAAAGTCTCGTTTATTGATACGCAGAGTGGCGATTAAATACAGTGCTTAATTAGCTCATGCATAGTGCAAAATCTGAGCTCATCATTGGTCTAGCTGTGCGACTTAGCTAAGCACTTCGGCATTCATGTTTTTCTCAATTCTGCGTGTCTTCCTTATCTCAAGGACACTGTATCCGTGAGACTGAGGCCCACTTTGCTAGCTTTACTAAGTTGATCTGACTATGGCCTTTTTCTTCCAGCTATTCCTGCACCAGGCTCTCTACAGGGATCCCATCGCAGGGATCCCATCCCATCCCATCCGATTCCATCCCAGGAATCCCATCCCATCCCAGGGATCCCATCCCAGGGATCCCATCCCATCCCAGGGATCCCATCCCATCCCAGGGAACCCATCCCATCCCAGGGATCCCATCCCATCCCATCCCATCCCATCCCATCCCATCCCATCCCATCCCATCCCATCACATACCAGTGATCCCATCCCAGGGATCCCATCCCATCTCAGGGATCCCATCCCATCCCAGGGATCCCATCCCATCCCATCCCATCCCATCCCATCCCATCCCATCCCATCCCTTCCCATCCCATCCCAGGGATCCCATCCCATCTCATCCCAGGGATCGCATCCCCTCCCATCCCAGGGATCCCATCCCATCCCATCCCATCGCAGGGATCCCATCCCAGGGATACCATCCCATCCCATCCCATCGCAGGGATCCCATCCCATCGCAGGGATCCCATCCCAGGGATCCCATCCCATCGCAGGGATCCAATCCCAGGGATCCCATCCAATCTCAGGGATCCCATCCCATCCCTTCCCATCCCATCCCTTCCCATCCCATCCCATCCCATCCCATCCCATCCCATCCCATCCCATCCCATCCCAGGGATCCCATCCCAGGGATCCCATCCCATCCCAGGGATCCCATCCCATCCCAGGGAACCCATCCCATCCCAGGGATCCCATCCCATCCCATCCCATCCCATCCCATCCCATCCCATCCCATCCCATCCCATCACATACCAGTGATCCCATCCCAGGGATCCCATCCCATCTCAGGGATCCCATCCCATCCCAGGGATCCCATCCCAACCCAGGGATCCCATCCTATCCCCCGGATCCCATCCCAGGGATCCCATCCCATCCCATCCCATCCCATCTGAGGGATCCAATCCGAAGGACCCCATCTGAGGGATCCAATCCGAAGGATCCCATCCCAGGGATCTCATCCCATCCCAGGGATCCCATCCCATCCCATCCCAACCCATCCCATCCCATCCCATCCCATCCCATCACATCCATTCCCATCCCAGGAATCCCATCCCATTCAAGGGATCCCATCCCATACCAGGGATCCCATCCCAGGGATCCCATCCAATCTCAGGGATCCCATCCCATCCCTTCCCATCCCATCCCTTCCCATCCCATCCCATCCCATCCCATCCCATCCCATCCCATCCCATCCCATCCCATCCCATCCCAGGGATCCCATCCCAGGGATCCCATCCCATCCCAGGGATCCCATCCCATTCCAGGGAACCCATCCCATCCCAGGGATCCCATCCCATCCCATCCCATCACATCCCATCCCTTCCCATCCCATCCCAGGGATCCCATCCCATCTCATCCCAGGGATAGCATCCCCTCCCATCCCAGGGATCCCATCCCATCCCATCCCATCGCAGGGATCCCATCCCAGGGATACCATCCCATCCCATCCCATCGCAGGGATCCCATCCCATCGCAGGGATCCCATCCCAGGGATCCCATCCCATCGCAGGGATCCAATCCCAGGGATCCCATCCAATCTCAGGGATCCCATCCCATCCCTTCCCATCCCATCCCTTCCCATCCCATCCCATCCCATCCCATCCCATCCCAGGGATCCCATCCCAGGGATCCCATCCCATCCCAGGGATCCCATCCCATCCCAGGGAACCCATCCCATCCCAGGGATCCCATCCCATCCCATCCCATCCCATCCCATCCCATCCCATCACATACCAGTGATCCCATCCCAGGGATCCCATCCCATCTCAGGGATCCCATCCCATCCCAGGGATCCCATCCCAACCCAGGGATCCCATCCTATCCCCCTGATCCCATCCCAGGGATCCCATCCCATCCCATCCCATCCCATCCCATCCCATCCCATCTGAGGGATCCAATCCGAAGGACCCCATCTGAGGGATCCAATCCGAAGGATCCCATCCCAGGGATCTCATCCCATCCCAGGGATCCCATCCCATCCCATCCCATCCCATCACATCCATTCCCATCCCAGGAATCCCATCCCATTCAAGGGATCCCATCCCATACCAGGGATCCCATCCCAGGGATCCCATCCAATCTCAGGGATCCCATCCCATCCCTTCCCATCCCATCCCTTCCCATCCCATCCCATCCCATCCCATCCCATCCCATCCCATCCCATCCCATCCCATCCCATCCCATCCCATCCCATCCCAGGGATCCCATCCCAGGGATCCCATCCCATCCCAGGGATCCCATCCCATCCCAGGGAACCCTACCCATCCCAGGGATCCCATCCCATCCCATCCCATCACATCCCATCCCTTCCCATCCCATCCCAGGGATCCCATCCCATCTCATCCCAGGGATAGCATCCCCTCCCATCCCAGGGATCCCATCCCATCCCATCCCATCGCAGGGATCCCATCGCAGGGATCCCATCCTATCCCATCCCATCGCAGGGATCCCATCCCATCGCAGGGATCCCATCCCATCGCAGGGATCCCATCCCAGGGATCCCATCCCATCGCAGGGATCCAATCCCAGGGATCCCATCCAATCTCAGGGATCCCATCCCATCCCTTCCCATCCCATCCCTTCCCATCCCATCCCATCCCATCCCATCCCATCCCATCCCATCCCATCCCAGGGATCTCATCCCATCCCATCCCATCCCAGGGATCCCATCCCATCCCAGGGATGCCATCCCATCCCATGGATACCATCCCAACCCAGGGATCCCATCCCATCCCAGGGATCCCATCCCATCCCATCCCAACCCATCCCATCCCACCCCTTCCCATCCCATCCCATCCCATCCCATCCCATCCCATCCCATCCCATCCCATCCCATCCCATCCCATCCCAGGGATCTCATCCCATCCCATCCCATCCCAGGGGTCCCATCCCATCCCATCCCATCCCATCCCATCCCATCCCATCCCAGGGATCCCATCCCAGGGATCCCATCCCATCCCAGGGATCCCATCCCATCCCAGGGAACCCATCCCATCCCAGGGATCCCATCCCATCCCATCCCATCACATCCCATCCCTTCCCATCCCATCCCAGGGATCCCATCCCATCTCATCCCAGGGATCGCATCCCCTCCCATCCCAGGGATCCCATCCCATCCCATCCCATCGCAGGGATCCCATCGCAGGGATCCCATCCTATCCCATCCCATCGCAGGGATCCCATCCCATCGCAGGGATCCCATCCCATCGCAGGGATCCCATCCCAGGGATCCCATCCCATCGCAGGGATCCAATCCCAGGGATCCCATCCAATCTCAGGGATCCCATCCCATCCCTTCCCATCCCATCCCTTCCCATCCCATCCCATCCCATCCCATCCCATCCCATCCCATCCCATCCCATCCCATCCCATCCCATCCCATCCCAGGGATCTCATCCCATCCCATCCCATCCCATCCCAGGGATCCCATCCCATCCCAGGGATGCCATCCCATCCCATGGATACCATCCCAACCCAGGGATCCCATCCCATCCCAGGGATCCCATCCCATCCCATCCCAACCCATCCCATCCCACCCCTTCCCATCCCATCCCATCCCATCCCATCCCATCCCATCCCATCCCATCCCATCCCATCCCATCCCAGGGATCTCATCCCATCCCATCCCATCCCAGGGGTCCCATCCCATCCCATCCCATCCCATCCCATCCCATCCCATCCCATCCCATCCCATCCCAGGGATCCCATCCCATTCCATCCCATTCCATCCCATCCCATCCCATCCCATCCCATCCCATCCCATCCCAGGGATCCCATCCCATCCCATCCCATCCCAGGGGTCCCATGCCATCCCATCCCATCCCAGGGATCACATCGCATTCCAGGGATCCCATCCCAGGGATCGCATCCCATCCCAGGAATCCCATCCCAGGCATCCGATCCCAACCCTGGGATCCCATCCCATCCCAGGAATCCCATCCCAGGGATCCCATCCCATCCCAGGGATCCCATCCCAGGGATCCGATCCCAACCCTGGGATCCCATCCTATCCCAGGGATCCCGTCCCATACCAGGGATCCCATCCCATCCCAGGCATCCCATCCCAGGCATCCCATCCCATCCCATCCCATGCCATCCCATTCCATCCCATCCATTCCCATCCAAGGAATCCCATCCCATCCAATTCCAGGAATCCCATCCCATCCAAGGGATCCCATCCCATCCCAGTGATCCCATCCCTTCCGAGGGATCCCATCCCAGGGATCTAATCCCATCCCAGGAATCCCATCCCATCCCATCACATCCCATTCCATCCAATCCCATCCCATCCCATCCCATCCCATCCCATCCCATCCCATCCCATCCCAGGGATCCCATCCCATCCCAGGGATCCCATCCCATCCCAGGGATCCCATCCCATCCCATCCCATCCCACCCAATCGCATTCCAGGGATCCCATCGCAGGGATCCCATCCCATCCCATCCCATCCCATCTGAGGGATCCAATCCGAAGGACCCCATCTGAGGGATCCAATCCGAAGGATCCCATCCCAGGGATCCCATCCCATCCCAGGGATCCCATCCCATCCCATCCCATCCCATCACATCCATTCCCATCCCAGGAATCCCATCCCATTCAAGGGATCCCATCCCATACCAGGGATCCCATCCCATCCCAGGGATCCCATCTGAGGGATCACAACCCATCCCAGGGATGCCACCCCAGGGATCCGATCCCATCGCAGGGATCCCATCCTATCCCAGGGATCCCATCCCATCCCAGGGATCCCATCGCAGGGATCCCATCCCATCCCATCCGATCCCATCCCAGGCATCCCATCCCATCCCAGGGATCCCATCCCAGGGATCCCATCCCAGGGATCCCATCCCATCCCAGGGAACCCATCCCATCCCAGGGATCCCATCCCATCCCATCCCATCCCATCCCATCCCATCCCATCCCATCCCATCCCATCACATACCAGTGATCCCATCCCAGGGATCCCATCCCATCTCAGGGATCCCATCCCATCCCATCCCAGGGATCCCATCCCATCCCAGGGATCCCATCCCATCCCATCCCATCCCATCCCTTCCCATCCCATCCCAGGGATCCCATCCCATCTCATCCCAGGGATCGCATCCCCTCCCATCCCAGGGATCCCATCCCATCCCATCCCATCGCAGGGATCCCATCCCAGGGATACCATCCCATCCCATCCCATCCCATCGCAGGGATCCCATCCCATCGCAGGGATCCCATCCCAGGGATCCCATCCCATCGCAGGGATCCAATCCCAGGGATCCCATCCAATCTCAGGGATCCCATCCCATCCCTTCCCATCCCATCCCTTCCCATCCCATCCCATCCCATCCCATCCCATCCCATCCCATCCCATCCCATCCCATCCCATCCCATCCCATCCCAGGGATCCCATCCCAGGGATCCCATCCCATCCCAGGGATCCCATCCCATCCCAGGGAACCCATCCCATCCCAGGGATCCCATCCCATCCCATCCCATCCCATCCCATCCCATCCCATCCCATCCCATCCCATCACATACCAGTGATCCCATCCCAGGGATCCCATCCCATCTCAGGGATCCCATCCCATCCCAGGGATCTCATCCCATCCCATCCCATCCCAGGGGTCCCATCCCATCCCATCCCATCCCATCCCATCCCATCCCATCCCAGGGATCCCATCCCATTCCATCCCATTCCATCCCATCCCATCCCATCCCATCCCATCCCATCCCATCCCATCCCAGGGATCCCATCCCATCCCATCCCATCCCAGGGGTCCCATGCCATCCCATCCCATCCCAGGGATCACATCTCATTCCAGGGATCCCATCCCAGGGATCGCATCCCATCCCAGGAATCCCATCCCAGGCATCCGATCCCAACCCTGGGATCCCATCCCATCCCAGGAATCCCATCCCAGGGATCCCATCCCATCCCAGGGATCCCATCCCAGGGATCCGATCCCAACCCTGGGATCCCATCCTATCCCAGGGATCCCGTCCCATACCAGGGATCCCGTCCCATCCCAGGCATCCCATCCCAGGCATCCCATCCCATCCCATCCCATGCCATCCCATTCCATCCCATCCATTCCCATCCCAGGAATCCCATCCCATCCAATTCCAGGAATCCCATCCCATCCAAGGGATCCCATCCCATCCCAGTGATCCCATCCCTTCCGAGGGATCCCATCCCAGGGATCTAATCCCATCCCAGGAATCCCATCCCATCCCATCACATCCCATTCCATCCAATCCCATCCCATCCCATCCCATCCCATCCCATCCCATCCCAGGGATCCCATCCCATCCCAGGGATCCCATCCCATCCCAGGGATCCCATCCCATCCCATCCCATCCCACCCAATCGCATTCCAGGGATCCCATCGCAGGGATCCCATCCCATCCCAGGGATCCCATCCCATCCCATCCCATCCCATCACATCCATTCCCATCCCAGGAATCCCATCCCATTCAAGGGATCCCATCCCATACCAGGGATCCCATCCCATCCCAGGGATCCCATCTGAGGGATCACAACCCATCCCAGGGATGCCACCCCAGGGATCCGATCCCATTGCAGGGATCCCATCCTATCCCAGGGATCCCATCCCATCCCATCCCAGGGATCCCATCGCAGGGATCCCATCCCATCCCATCCGATCCCATCCCAGGAATCCCATCCCATCCCAGGGATCCCATCCCAGGGATCCCATCCCATCCCAGGGATCCCATCCCATCCCAGGGAACCCATCCCATCCCAGGGATCCCATCCCATCCCATCCCATCCCATCCCATCCCATCCCATCCCATCCCATCCCATCCCATCCCATCACATACCAGTGATCCCATCCCAGGGATCCCATCCCATCTCAGGGATCCCATCCCATCCCATCCCAGGGATCCCATCCCATCCCAGGGATCCCATCCCATCCCATCCCATCCCATCCCTTCCCATCCCATCCCAGGGATCCCATCCCATCTCATCCCAGGGATCGCATCCCCTCCCATCCCAGGGATCCCATCCCATCCCATCCCATCGCAGGGATCCCATCCCAGGGATACCATCCCATCCCATCCCATCCCATCGCAGGGATCCCATCCCATCGCAGGGATCCCATCCCAGGGATCCCGTCCCATCCCAGGCATCCCATCCCAGGGATCCCATCCCATCCCATCCCATGCCATCCCATTCCATCCCATCCATTCCCATCCCAGGAATCCCATCCCATCCAATTCCAGGAATCCCATCCCATCCAAGGGATCCCATCCCATCCCAGTGATCCCATCCCTTCCGAGGGATCCCATCCCAGGGATCTAATCCCATCCCAGGAATCCCATCCCATCCCATCACATCCCATTCCATCCAATCCCATCCCATCCCATCCCATCCCATCCCATCCCATCCCAGGGATCCCATCCCATCCCAGGGATCCCATCCCATCCCAGGGATCCCATCCCATCCCATCCCATCCCACCCAATCGCATTCCAGGGATCCCATCGCAGGGATCCCATCCCATCCCAGGGATCCCATCCCATCCCATCCCATCCCATCACATCCATTCCCATCCCAGGAATCCCATCCCATTCAAGGGATCCCATCCCATACCAGGGATCCCATCCCATCCCAGGGATCCCATCTGAGGGATCACAACCCATCCCAGGGATGCCACCCCAGGGATCCGATCCCATTGCAGGGATCCCATCCTATCCCAGGGATCCCATCCCATCCCATCCCAGGGATCCCATCGCAGGGATCCCATCCCATCCCATCCCATCCCATCCCATCCCATCCCATCACATACCAGTGATCCCATCCCAGGGATCCCATCCCATCTCAGGGATCCCATCCCATCCCAGGGATCCCATCCCAACCCAGGGATCCCATCCTATCCCCCGGATCCCATCCCAGGGATCCCATCCCATCCCATCCCATCCCATCTGAGGGATCCAATCCGAAGGACCCCATCTGAGGGATCCAATCCAAAGGATCCCATCCCAGGGATCTCATCCAATCCCAGGGATCCCATCCCATCCCATCCCATCCCATCTGAGGGATCCAATCCGAAGGACCCCATCTGAGGGATCCAATCCAAAGGATCCCATCCCAGGGATCTCATCCCATCCCAGGGATCCCATCCCATCCCATCCCATCCCATCCCATCCCATCACATCCATTCCCATCCCAGGAATCCCATCCCATTCAAGGGATCCCATCCCATACCAGGGATCCCATCCCAGGGATCCCATCCAATCTCAGGGATCCCATCCCATCCCTTCCCATCCCATCCCTTCCCATCCCATCCCATCCCATCCCATCCCATCCCATCCCATCCCATCCCATCCCATCCTATCCCATCCCAGGGATCCCATCCCAGGGATCCCATCCCATCCCAGGGATCCCATCCCATCCCAGGGAACCCATCCCATCCCAGGGATCCCATCCCATCCCATCCCATCCCATCACATCCCATCCCTTCCCATCCCATCCCAGGGATCCCATCCCATCTCATCCCAGGGATCGCATCCCCTCCCATCCCAGGGATCCCATCCCATCCCATCCCATCGCAGGGATCCCATCGCAGGGATCCCATCCCATCCCATCCCATCGCAGGGATCCCATCCCATCGCAGGGATCCCATCCCATCGCAGGGATCCCATCCCAGGGATCCCATCCCATCGCAGGGATCCAATCCCAGGGAACCCATCCAATCTCAGGGATCCCATCCCAGGGATCCCATCCCATCCCTTCCCTTCCCATCCCATCCCATGCCATCCCATCCCATCCCATCCCATCCCAGGGATCTCATCCCATCCCATCCCATCCCAGGGATCCCATCCCATCCCAGGGATGCCATCACATCCCATGGATACCATCCCAACCCAGGGATCCCATCCCATCCCAGGGATCCCATCCCATCCCATCCCAACCCATCCCATCCCACCCCTTCCCATCCCATCCCATCCCATCCCATCCCATCCCATCCCATCCCAGGGATCCCATCCCATTCCATCCCATTCCATCCCATCCCATCCCATCCCATCCCATCCCATCCCATCCCAGGGATCCCATCCCATCCCAGGGGTCCCATGCCATCCCATCCCATCCCAGGGATCACATCTCATTCCAGGGATCCCATCCCAGGGATCGCATCCCATCCCAGGAATCCCATCCCAGGCATCCGATCCCAACACTGGGATCCCATCCCATCCCAGGAATCCCATCCCAGGGATCCCATCCCATCCCAGGGATCCCATCCCAGGGATCCGATCCCAACCCTGGGATCCCATCCTATCCCAGGGATCCCGTCCCATACCAGGGATCCCGTCCCATCCCAGGCATCCCATCCCGGGCATCCCATCCCATCCCATGCCATCCCATTCCATCCCATCCATTCCCATCCCAGGAATCCCATCCCATCCAATTACAGGAATCCCATCCCATCCAAGGGATCCCATCCCATCCCAGTGATCCCATCCCTTCCGAGGGATCCCATCCCAGGGATCTAATCCCATCCCAGGAATCCCGTCCCATCCCATCACATCCCATTCCATCCAATCCCATCCCATCCCATCCCATCCCATCCCATCCCATCCCATCCCATCCCAGGGATCCCATCCCATCCCAGGGATCCCATCCCATCCCAGGGATCCCATCCCATCCCATCCCATCCCACCCAATCGCATTCCAGGGATCCCATCGCAGGGATCCCATCCCATCCCAGGGATCCCATCCCAGCGATCCCATCCCATCCCAGGGAATCCATCCCATCCCAGGGATCCCATCCCATCCCATCCCATCCCATCCCATCCCATCCCATCCCATCCCATCACATCCCATCCCATCACATACCAGTGATCCCATCCCAGGGATCCCATCCCATCTCAGGGATTCCATCCCATCCCATCCCATCCCAGGGATCCCATCCCATCCCAGGGATCCCATCCCATCCCATGCCATCCCATCCCATCCCATCCCTTCCCTTCCCATCCCATCCCAGGTATCCCATCCCATCCCATCTCTTGCCAGGGATCGCATCCCCTCCCATCCCAGGGATCCCATCCCATCCCATCCCATCCCATCCCAGGGATCCCATCCCAGGGATACCATCCCATCCCATCCCATCGCAGGGATCCCATCCCATCGCAGGGATCGCATCCCAGGGATCCCATCCCATCGCAGGGATCCAATACCAGGGATCCCATCCAATCTCAGGGATCCCATCCCATCCCTTCCCATCCCATCCCTTCCCATCCCATCCCATCCCATCCCATCCCATCCCATCCCATCCCATCCCATCCCATCCCATCCCATCCCATCCCATCCCATGGATCCCATCCCAACCCAGGGATGACATCCCATCCCATGGATACCATCCCAACCCAGGGATCCAATCCCATCCCAGGGATCCCATCCCATCCCATCCCATCCCAACCCATCCCATCCCACCCCTTCCCATCCCATCCCATCGCATCCCATCCCATCCCTTCCCATCCCATCCCATCCCATCCCTTCCCTTCCCATCCCATCCCATCCCATCCCATCCCATCCCATCCCATCCCATCCCTTCCCATCCCATCCCATCCCATCCCTTCCCATCCCATCCCATCCCATCCCTTCCCATCCCATCCCATCCCATCCCAGGGATCCCATCCCATCCCATCCCATCCCATCCCATCCCATCCCATCCCATCCCATCCCAGGGATCCCATCCCATCCCAGGGATCCCATCCCATCCCATCCCATCCCATTGGATCCCATCCCATCCCAGGGATCCCCGCCCATCCCAGAGATCCCATCCCATCCCATCCCATCCCATCCCATCCCATCCCATCCCATCCCATCCCATCCCATCCCATCCCATCCCAGGGATCACATCTCATTCCAGGGATCCCATCCCAAGGATCGCATCCCATCCCAGGAATCCCATCCCAGGGATCCCATCCCAACCCTGGGTTCCCATCCCATCCCAGGAATCCCATCCCAGGGATCCCATCCGATCCCAGGGATCCCATCCCAGGGATCCGATCCCAACCCTGGGATCCCATCCTATCCCAGGGATCCCGTCCCATCCCAGGGATCCCGTCCCATCCCAGGCATCCCATCCCAGGCATCCCATCCCATCCCATCCCATCCCATGCCATCCCATTCCATCCCATCCATTCCCATCCCAGGAATCCCATCCCATCCAATTCCAGGAATCCCATCCCATCCAAGGGATCCCATCCCATCCCAGTGATCCCATCCCTTCCGAGGGATCCCATCCCAGGGATCTAATCCCATCCCAGGAATCCCATCCCTTCCCATCACATCCCATTCCATCCAATCCCATCCCATCCCATCCCATCCCAGGGATCCCATCCCATCCCATCCCAGGGATCCCACCCCATCCCATCGCATCCCATCCCATCCCATCCCACCCAATCCCATTCCAGTGATCCCATACGAGGGATCCCATCCCATCCCAGGGATCCCATCGCAGGGATCCCATCCCATCCCATCCCATCCGATCCCATCCCAGGAATCCCATCCCATCCCAGGGATCCCATCCCAGGGATCCCATCCCATCCCAGGGATCCCATCCCATCCCAGGGAATCCATCCCATCCCAGGGATCCCATCCCATCCCATCCCATCCCATCCCATCCCATCACATCCCATCCCATCACATACCAGTGATCCCATCCCAGGGATCCCATCCCATCTCAGGGATTCCATCCCATCCCATCCCATCCCAGGGATCCCATCCCATCCCAGGGATCCCATCCCATCCCATGCCATCCCATCCCATCCCATCCCTTCCCATCCCATCCCAGGTATCCCGTCCCATCCCATCTCTTCCCAGGGATCGCTTCCCCTCCCATCCCAGGGATCCCATCCCATCCCAGGGATCCCATCCCAGGGATACAATCCCATCCCATCCCATCGCAGGGATCCCATCCCATCGCAGGGATCCCATCCCATCGCAGGGATCGCATCCCAGGGATCCCATCCCATCGCAGGGATCCAATACCAGGGATCCCATCCAATCTCAGGGATCCCATCCCATCCCATCCCATCCCATCCCATCCCATCCCATCCCATCCCATCCCATCCCATCCCATCCCATCCCATGGATCCCATCCCAACCCAGGGACGCCATCCCATCCCATGGATACCATCCCAACCCAGGGATCCCATCCCATTCCAGGGATCCCATCCCATCCCTTCCCATCCCATCCCATCCCATCCCATCCCTTCCCATCCCATCCCATCCCATGGCATCCCATCCCTTCCCATCCCATCCCATCCCATCCCATCCCATCCCATCCCATCCCAGGAATCCCATCCCATCCCAGGGATCCCATCCCATCCCATCCCTTCCCATTGGATCCCATCCCATCCCAGGGATCCCCGCCCATCCCAGAGATCCCATCCCATCCCATCCCATCCCAGGGATCACATCTCATTCCAGGGATCCCATCCCAAGGATCGCATCCCATCCCAGGAATCCCACCCCAGGGATCCCATCCCAACCCTGGGATCCCATCCCATCCCAGGAATCCCATCCCAGGGATCCCATCCCATCCCAGGGATCCCATCCCAGGGATCCGATCCCAACCTTGGGATCCCATCCTATCCCAGGGATCCCGTCCCATACCAGGGATCCCGACCCATCCCAGGGATCCCATCCCAGGGATCCCATCCCATCCCATCCCATCCCATCGCAGGGATCCCAATCCCAAGGATCCCATCCCAGGGATCCCATCCCATCCCAGGGATCCCATCGCAGGGATCCCATCCCATCCCATCCGATCCCATCCCAGGAATCCCATCCCATCCCATGCGATCCCATGCCATCCCATGCGATCCCATCCCATCCCATCCCATCCGATCCCATCCCAGGAATCCCATCCCATTCCAGGGATCCCATCCCAGGGATCCCATCCCAGGGATCCCATCCCATCCCAGGGATTCCATCCCATCCCAGGGAATCCATCCCATCCCATCCCATCCCATCACATACCAGTGATCCCATCCCAGGGATCCCATCCCATCTCAGGGATCCCATCCCATCCCATCCCATGGATCCCATCCCATCCCAGGGATCCCATCCCATCCCATCCCATCCCTTCCCATCCCATCCCAGGGATCCCATCCCATCCCATCTCATCCCAGGGATCGCATCCCCTCCCATCCCAGGGATCCCATCCCATCCCATCCCATCCCATCCCATCCCATCCCAGGGATCCCATCCCCGGGATACCATCCCATCCCATCCCATCGCAGGGATCCCATCCCATCGCAGGGATCCCATCCCAGGGATCCCATCCCATCGCAGGGATCCAATCCCAGGGATCCCATCCAATCTCAGGGATCCCATCCCATCCCATCCCATCCCACCCCATCCCATCCCATGGATCCCATCCCAACCCAGGGATGCCATCCCATCCCATGGATTCCATCCCAACCCAGGGATCCCATCCCATCCCAGGGATCCCATCCCAGGGATCCCATCCGATCCCATCCCATCCCATCCCATCCCATCCCATCCCATGGATCCCATCCCAACCCAGGGATGCCATCCCATGCCATGGATACCATCCCAACCCAGGGATCCCATCCCATTCCAGGGATCCCATCGCATCCCTTCCCATCCCATCCCATCCCTTCCCATCCCATCCCATCCCATCCCATCCCATCCCATCCCATCCCATCCCATCCCATCCCATCCCAGGGATCCCATCCCATCCCATTCCATCCCATCCCATCCCAGGGATCCCATCCCATCCCATCCCATCCCATCCCATCCCATCCCATCCCATCCCATCCCATCCCAGGGATCACATCTCATTCCAGGGATCCCATCCCAAGGATCGCATCCCATCCCAGGAATCCCATCCCAGGGATCCCATCCCAACCCTGGGATCCCATCCCATCCCAGGAATCCCATCCCAGGGATCCCATCCCATCCCAGGGATCCCATCCCAGGGATCCGATCCCAACCCTGGGATCCCATCCTATCCCAGGGATCCCGTCCCATACCAGGGATCCCATCCCATCCCATCCCATCCCATCCCATCCCATCCCATCCCATCCCATCCCTTCCCATCCCATCCCATCCCATCCCTTCCCATCCCATCCCATCCCATCCCATCCCATCCCATCCCATCCCATCCCATCCCAGGGATCCCATCCCATCCCATCCCATCCCATCCCATCCCATCCCAGGGATCCCATCCCATCCCATCCCATCCCATCCCATCCCATCCCATCCCATCCCATCCCATTGGATCCCATCCCATCCCAGGGATCCCCGCCCATCCCAGGGATCCCATCCCATCCCATCCCATCCCATCCCATCCCATCCCATCCCATCCCATCCCATCCCAGGGATCACATCTCATTCCAGGGGTCCCATCCCAAGGATCGCATCCCATCCCAGGAATCCCATCCCAGGCATCCGATCCCAACCCTGGGATCCCATCCCATCCCAGGAATCCCATCCCAGGGATCCCATCCGATCCCAGGGATCCCATCCCAGGGATCCGATCCCAACCCTGGGATCCCATCCTATCCCAGGGATCCCGTCCCATCCCAGGGATCCCGTCCCATCCCAGGCATCCCATCGCAGGCATCCCATCCCATCCCATCCCATGCCATCCCATTCCATCCCATCCATTCCCATCCCAGGAATTCCATCCCATCCAAATCCAGGAATCCCATCCCATCCAAGGGATCCCATCCCATCCCAGTGATCCCATCCCTTCCGAGGGATCCCATCCCAGGGATCTAATCCCATCCCAGGAATCCCATCGCATCCCATCCCATCCCATCGCAGGGATCCCAATCCCAAGGATCCCATCCCAGGGATCCCATCCCATCCCAGGGATCCCATCGCAGGGATCCCATCCCATCCCATCCGATCCCATCCCAGGAATCCCATCCCATCCCATGCGATCCCATGCCATCCCATGCGATCCCATGCCATCCCATCCCATCCCATCCGATCCCATCCCAGGAATCCCATCCCAGGGATCCCATCCCAGGGATCCCATCCCATTGGATCCCATCCCATCCCAGGGATCCCCGCCCATCCCAGAGATCCCATCCCATCCCATCCCATCCCATCCCATCCCATCACATACCAGTGATCCCATCCCAGGGATCCCATCCCATCTCAGGGATCCCATCCCATCCCATCCCATCCCATGGATCCCATCCCATCCCAGGGATCCCATCCCATCCCAGGGATCCCATCGCAGGGATCCCATCCCATCCCATCCGATCCCATCCCAGGAATCCCATCCCATCCCAGGGATCCCATCCCAGGGATCCCATCCCATCCCAGGGATCCCATCCCATCCCAGGGAACCCATCCCATCCCAGGGATCCCATCCCATCCCATCCCATCCCATCCCATCCCATCCCATCCCATCACATACCAGTGATCCCATCCCAGGGATCCCATCCCATCTCAGGGATCCCATCCCATCCCATCCCAGGGATCCCATCCCATCCCAGGGATCCCATCCCATCCCAGGGATCCCATCCCATCCCAGGGATCCCATCCCATCTCATCCCAGGGATCGCATCCCCTCCCATCCCAGGGATCCCATCCCATCCCATCCCATCGCAGGGATCCCATCCCAGGGATACCATCCCATCCCATCCCATCGCAGGGATCCCATCCCATCGCAGGGATCCCATCCCATCGCAGGGATCCCATCCCAGGGATCCCATCCCATCGCAGGGATCCAATCCCAGGGATCCCATCCAATCTCAGGGATCCCATCCCATCCCTTCCCATCCCATCCCTTCCCATCCCATCCCATCCCATCCCATCCCATCCCATCCCATCACATACCAGTGATCCCATCCCAGGGATCCCATCCCATCTCAGGGATCCCATCCCATCCCATCGCAGGGATCCCATCCCATCGCAGGGATCCCATCCCATCGCAGGGATCGCATCCCAGGGATCCCATCCCATCGCAGGGAACCAATACCAGGGATCCCATCCAATCTCAGGGATCCCATCCCATCCCATCCCATCCCATCCCATCCCATCCCATCCCATCCCATGGATCCCATCCCAACCCAGGGATGCCATCCCATCCCATGGATACCATCCCAACCCAGGGATCCCATCCCATTCCAGGGATCCCATCCCATCCCTTCCCATCCCATCCCATCCCATCCCTTCCCATCCCATCCCATCCCATCCCATCCCATCCCATCCCTTCCCATCCCATCCCATCCCATCCCATCCCATCCCATCCCATCCCATCCCATCCCAGGAATCCCATCCCATCCCAGGGATCCCATCCCATCCCATCCCTTCCCATTGGATCCCATCCCATCCCAGGGATCCCCGCCCATCCCAGAGATCCCATCCCATCCCATCCCATCCCAGGGATCACATCTCATTCCAGGGATCCCATCCCAAGGATCGCATCCCATCCCAGGAATCCCACCCCAGGGATCCCATCCCAACCCTGGGATCCCATCCCATCCCAGGAATCCCATCCCAGGGATCCCATCCCATCCCAGGGATCCCATCCCAGGGATCCGATCCCAACCTTGGGATCCCATCCTATCCCAGGGATCCCGTCCCATACCAGGGATCCCGTCCCATCCCAGGGATCCCATCCCAGGGATCCCATCCCATCCCATCCCATCCCATCGCAGGGATCCCAATCCCAAGGATCCCATCCCAGGGATCCCATCCCATCCCAGGGATCCCATCCCTGGGATCCCATCCCATCCCATCCGATCCCCTCCCAGGAATCCCATCCCATCCCATGCGATCCCATGCCATCCCATGCGATCCCATCCCATCCCATCCCATCCGATCCCATCCCAGGAATCCCATCCCATTCCAGGGATCCCATCCCAGGGATCCCATCCCAGGGATCCCATCCCATCCCAGGGATCCCATCCCATCCCAGGGAATCCATCCCATCCCATCCCATCCCATCCCATCACATACCAGTGATCCCATCCCAGGGATCCCATCCCATCTCAGGGATCCCATCCCATCCCATCCCATGGATCCCATCCCATCCCAGGGATCCCATCCCATCCCATCCCATCCCTTCCCATCCCATCCCAGGGATCCCATCCCATCCCAGGGATCCCATCCCATCCCATCTCATCCCAGGGATCGCATCCCCTCCCATCCCAGGGATCCCATCCCATCCCATCCCATCCCATCCCAGGGATCCCATCCCCGGGATACCATCCCATCCCATCCCATCGCAGGGATCCCATCCCATCGCAGGGATCCCATCCCAGGGATCCCATCCCATCGCAGGGATCCAATCCCAGGGATCCCATCCAATCTCAGGGATCCCATCCCATCCCATCCCATCCCATCCCACCCCATCCCATCCCATGGATCCCATCCCAACCCAGGGATGCCATCCCATCCCAGGGATCCCATCCCAGGGATCCCATCCGATCCCATCCCATCCCATCCCATCCCATCCCATCCCATCCCATGGATCCCATCCCAACCCAGGGATGCCATCCCATGCCATGGATACCATCCCAACCCAGGGATCCCATCCCATTCCAGGGATCCCATCCCATCCCTTCCCATCCCATCCCATCCCTTCCCATCCCATCCCATCCCATCCCATTCCATCCCATCCCATCCCAGGGATCCCATCCCATCCCATCCCATCCCATCCCATCCCATCCCATCCCAGGGATCACATCTCATTCCAGGGATCCCATCCCAAGGATCGCATCCCATCCCAGGAATCCCATCCCAGGGATCCCATCCCAACCCTGGGATCCCATCCCATCCCAGGAATCCCATCCCAGGGATCCCATCCCATCCCAGGGATCCCATCCCAGGGATCCGATCCCAACCCTGGGATCCCATCCTATCCCAGGGATCCCGTCCCATACCAGGGATCCCATCCCATCCCATCCCATCCCATCCCATCCCATCCCTTCCCATCCCATCCCATCCCATCCCTTCCCATCCCATCCCATCCCATCCCATCCCATCCCATCCCATCCCATCCCATCCCATCCCATCCCAGGGATCCCATCCCATCCCATCCCATCCCATCCCATCCCATCCCATCCCAGGGATCCCATCCCATCCCATCCCATCCCATCCCATCCCATCCCATCCCATTGGATCCCATCCCATTCCAGGGATCCCATCCCATCCCTTCCCATCCCATCCCATCCCTTCCCATCCCATCCCATCCCATCCCATTCCATCCCATCCCATCCCAGGGATCCCATCCCATCCCATCCCATCCCATCCCATCCCATCCCAGGGATCACATCTCATTCCAGTGATCCCATCCCAAGGATCGCATCCCATCCCAGGAATCCCATCCCAGGGATCCCATCCCAACCCTGGGATCCCATCCCATCCCAGGAATCCCATCCCAGGGATCCCATCCCATCCCAGGGATCCCATCCCAGGGATCCGATCCCAACCCTGGGATCCCATCCTATCCCAGGGATCCCGTCCCATACCAGGGATCCCATCCCATCCCATCCCATCCCATCCCATCCCATCCCTTCCCATCCCATCCCATCCCATCCCTTCCCATCCCATCCCATCCCATCCCATCCCATCCCATCCCATCCCATCCCATCCCATCCCAGGGATCCCATCCCATCCCATCCCATCCCATCCCATCCCATCCCATCCCAGGGATCCCATCCCATCCCATCCCATCCCATTGGATCCCATCCCATTCCAGGGATCCCATCCCATCCCTTCCCATCCCATCCCATCCCTTCCCATCCCATCCCATCCCATCCCATTCCATCCCATCCCATCCCAGGGATCCCATCCCATCCCATCCCATCCCATCCCATCCCATCCCATCCCAGGGATCACATCTCATTCCAGGGGTCCCATCCCAAGGATCGCATCCCATCCCAGGAATCCCATCCCAGGCATCCGATCCCAACCCTGGGATCCCATCCCATCCCAGGAATCCCATCCCAGGGATCCCATCCGATCCCAGGGATCCCATCCCAGGGATCCGATCCCAACCCTGGGATCCCATCCTATCCCAGGGATCCCGTCCCATCCCAGGGATCCCGTCCCATCCCAGGCATCCCATCGCAGGCATCCCATCCCATCCCATGCCATCCCATTCCATCCCATCCATTCCCATCCCAGGAATTCCATCCCATCCAAATCCAGGAATCCCATCCCATCCAAGGGATCCCATCCCATCCCAGTGATCCCATCCCTTCCGAGGGATCCCATCCCAGGGATCTAATCCCATCCCAGGAATCCCATCGCATCCCATCCCATCCCATCGCAGGGATCCCAATCCCAAGGATCCCATCCCAGGGATCCCATCCCATCCCAGGGATCCCATCGCAGGGATCCCATCCCATCCCATCCGATCCCATCCCAGGAATCCCATCCCATCCCATGCGATCCCATGCCATCCCATGCGATCCCATCCCATCCCATCCCATCCCATCCGATCCCATCCCAGGAATCCCATCCCAGGGATCCCATCCCAGGGATCCCATCCCATTGGATCCCATCCCATCCCAGGGATCCCCGCCCATCCCAGAGATCCCATCCCATCTCATCCCATCCCATCCCATCCCATCACATACCAGTGATCCCATCCCAGGGATCCCATCCCATCTCAGGGATCCCATCCCATCCCATCCCATGGATCCCATCCCATCCCAGGGATCCCATCCCATCCCAGGGATCCCATCGCAGGGATCCCATCCCATCCCATCCGATCCCATCCCAGGAATCCCATCCCATCCCAGGGATCCCATCCCATCCCAGGGATCCCATCCCATCCCAGGGAACCCATCCCATCCCAGGGATCCCATCCCATCCCATCCCATCCCATCCCATCCCATCCCATCACATACCAGTGATCCCATCCCAGGGATCCCATCCCATCTCAGGGATCCCATCCCATCCCATCCCAGGGATCCCATCCCATCCCAGGGATCCCATCCCATCCCATCCCTTCCCATCCCATCCCAGGGATCCCATCCCATCTCATCCCAGGGATCGCATCCCCTCCCATCCCAGGGATCCCATCCCATCCCATCCCATCGCAGGGATCCCATCCCAGGGATACCATCCCATCCCATCCCATCGCAGGGATCCCATCCCATCGCAGGGATCCCATCCCATCGCAGGGATCCCATCCCAGGGATCCCATCCCATCGCAGGGATCCAATCCCAGGGATCCCATCCAATCTCAGGGATCCCATCCCATCCCTTCCCATCCCATCCCTTCCCATCCCATCCCATCCCATCCCATCCCATCCCATCCCATCCCATCCCATCCCATCCCATCCCATCCCATCCCATCCCATGGATCCCATCCCAACCCAGGGATGCCATCCCATCCCATGGATACCATCCCAACCCAGGGATCCCATCCCATCCCAGGGATCCCATCCCATCCCATCCCATCCCAACCCATCCCATCCCACCCCTTCCCATCCCATCCCATCGCATCCCATCCCATCCCATCCCATCCCATCCCATCCCATCCCATCCCTGGGATCTCATCCCATCCCATCCCATCCCAGGGGTCCCATCCCATCCCATCCCATCCCATCCCATCCCATCCCATCCCAGGGATCCCATCCCATTCCATCCCATTCCATCCCATCCCATCCCATCCCATCCCATCCCATCCCAGGGATCCCATCCCATCCCATCCCATCCCATCCCATCCCAGGGGTCCCATGCCATCCCATCCCATCCCAGGGATCACATCTCATTCCAGGGATCCCATCCCAGGGATCGCATCCCATCCCAGGAATCCCATCCCAGGCATCCGATCCCAACCCTGGGATCCCATCCCATCCCAGGAATCCCATCCCAGGGATCCCATCCGATCCCAGGGATCCCATCCCAGGGATCCGATCCCAACCCTGGGATCCCATCCTATCCCAGGGATCCCGTCCCATCCCAGGGATCCCGTCCCATCCCAGGCATCCCATCCCAGGCATCCCATCCCATCCCATCCCATGCCATCCCATTCCATCCCATCCATTCCCATCCCAGGAATTCCATCCCATCCAAATCCAGGAATCCCATCCCATCCAAGGGATCCCATCCCATCCCAGTGATCCCATCCCTTCCGAGGGATCCCATCCCAGGGATCTAATCCCATCCCAGGAATCCCATCCCATCCCATCCCATCCCAGGGATCCCATCCCATCCCATCCCAGGGATCCCACCCCATCCCATCGCATCCCATCCCATCCCAGGGATCCCACCCCATCCCATCGCATCCCATCCCATCCCATCCCACCCAATCCTATTCCAGTGATCCCATACGAGGGATCCCATCCCATCCCAGGGATCCCATCGCAGGGATCCCATCCCATCCCATCCCATCCGATCCCATCCCAGGAATCCCATCCCATCCCAGGGATCCCATCCCAGGGATCCCATCCCATCCCAGGGATCCCATCCCATCCCAGGGAATCCATCCCATCCCAGGGATCCCATCCCATCCCATCCCATCCCATCCCATCCCATCCCATCCCATCACATACCAGTGATCCCATCCCAGGGATCCCATCCCATCTCAGGGATTCCATCCCATCCCATCCCATCCCATCCCAGGGATCCCATCCCATCCCAGGGATCCCATCCCAGGGATACCATCCCATCCCATCCCATCGCAGGGATCCCATCCCATCGCAGGGATCGCATCCCAGGGATCCCATCCCATCGCAGGGATCCAATACCAGGGATCCCATCCAATCTCAGGGATCCCAGCCCATCCCATCCCATCCCATCCCATCCCATCCCATCCCATCCCATCCCATCCCATGGATCCCATCCCAACCCAGGGATGCCATCCCATCCCATGGATACCATCCCAACCCAGGGATCCCATCCCATTCCAGGGATCCCATCCCATCCCTTCCCATCCCATCCCATCCCATCCCTTCCCATCCCATCCCATCCCATCCCATCCCATCCCATCCCTTCCCATCCCATCCCATCCCATCCCATCCCATCCCATCCCATCCCATCCCAGGGATCCCATCCCATCCCATCCCATCCCATCCCATCCCATCCCATCCCATCCCAGGGATCCCATCCCATCCCAGGGATCCCATCCCATCCCATCCCATCCCATCCCATTGGATCCCATCCCATCCCAGGGATCCCCGCCCATCCCAGAGATCCCATCCCATCCCATCCCATCCCATCCCATCCCATCCCATCGAATCAATCCCAGGGATCCCATCCCAGGTATCCCATGCCATCCCATCCCAGGGATCCCATCCCAGGGATTCCGTCCCATCCCAGGGATTCCATCTCATACGAGGGATCACATTCCAGGGATCCCAACCCAGGGATCCCATCCCATCCAATCCCAGGCCTCCAATCCCATCCCATCTCATCGCAGGGATCCCATCCCATCCCATCCCAGGGATCCCACCCCATCCCATCCCAGCCCATCCCACCCAATCCCATTCCAGTGATCCCATACGAGGGATCCCATCCCATCCCATTTCAGGGATCCCATCCATCCCTTCCCATCCCAGCCCAGGGATCCCATCCCATCTCATCCCATCCCATCCCATCCCATCCCATCCCATCCCATCCCATCCCATCCCATCCCATCCCATCCCATTCTAGCCAGTCCCATCCCATCCCATCGATCCCATTCCCATCCAATCCCATCCCATCCCATCCCATCCAATCCCATCCCAGGGATCCCATCCCAGGCATGCCATCCCATCCGATCCCATCCCATCGCAGGGATCCCATCCCATCGTAGGGATCCCATCCCATCCCATCCCATCCCAGGGACCCCATCCCAGGGACCCCATCCCAGGGATCCCATTACATCCCAGGGATCCCATCCATCCCTTCCCATCCCAGCCCAGGGATCCCATCCCATCACATCCCATCCCATCCCCTCCAATCCCATTCCATCCCATCCCATCACATCCCAGGGATCCCATCCCAGGGATCCCATCCCATCTCAGGGATCCCATCCCATCCCATTCCATCGCATCCCAGGGATCACATCCCATCCCATCCCGTCCCATCCCATCCCATCTCATCCCAGGGATCGCACCCCGTCCCATCCCATCCCAGGGATCCCATCCCATCCCGTCCCATCCCATCCCAGAGATCCCATCCCCGGGACAACATCCCATCCCATCCCATCCCAGGGATACCATCCCATCCCAACCTATCCCATCCCATCCCGTCCCATCCCATCCCATCCCATCCCATGCCAGCCCATCCCAGGGATCCCATCCCATCCCATCACATCCCATCCCATGGATCCCATCCTATCCCATCTCATCCCATCCCATCCCATCCCATCCCATCCCATCACATCCAATCCCATCCCAGGGATCCCATCCCATCCTATCCCAGGGATCCCATCCCATCCCATCCCAGGGATCCCATCGCAGGGATCCCATCCCATCCCATCCCATCCCATTCCATCCCATCCCATCCCATCCAATCCCATCCCATCCCATCCCATCCCATCCCATCCCATCCCATGCCATCCCATCCCATGCCATCCCATCCCTTCCCATCCCATCCCAGGTATCCCATCCCATCCCATCTCCTCTCAGGGATCGCATCCCCTCCCATCCCAGGGATCCCATCCCATCCCATCCCATCCCAGGTATCCCATCCCAGGGATACCATCCCATCCCATCCCATCGCAGGGATCCCATCCCATCGCAGGGATCCCATCCCATCGCAGGGATCGCATCCCAGGGATCCCATCGCATCCCAGGGATCCCATCGCATCGCAGGGATCCCATCCCCGGGATCCCATCCCATCCCAGCGATCCCATCCCTGGGATCCCATCCCATCCCAGGGATCCCATCCCATCCCATCCCATCCCATCCCATCCCATCCCATCCCAGGGATCCCCTCCCATCCCAGGGATCCCATCCCATCCCATCCCATCAATCCCAGGGATCCCATCCCAGGTATCCATCCCATCCCAGGGATCCCATCCCAGGGATTCCATCCCATCCCAGGGATCCCATCCCATCCAATCCCAGGCATCCAATCCCATCCCATCTCATCGCAGGGATCCCATCCCACCCAATCCCATCCCAGGGATCCCATACGAGGGATCCCATCCCATCCCATTGCAGGGATCCCATCCATCCCTTCCCATCCCAGCCCAGGGATCCCATCCCATCCCAACCCATCCCATCCCATCCCATCCCATCCCACCCCATCCCATAGATCCCATTCCCATCCAATCCCATCCCAACACATCCCATCCAATCCCATCCCAGGGATCCCATGCCATCCTAGGGATCCCTTCCCATCCCATCCCAGGGACCCCATCCCAGGGATCCCATCCCATCCCAGGCATCCCATCCCATCCCATCCCATCCCATCCCATCCCATCCCATCCCATTCCATCCCAGTGATCCCATCCCAGGGATCCCATCCAATCTCAGGGATCCCATCCCATCCCATCCCATCCCATCCCATCCCATCCCATCCCATCCCATTCCATCCCAGTGATCCCATCCCAGGGATCCCATCCCATCTCAGGGATCCCATCCCATCCCATTCCATCCCATCCCAGGGTTCACATCCCATCCCATCTCAGGGATCCCATCCCATCCCATCTCATCCCAGGGATCGCACCCCATCCCATCCCAGGGATCCCATCCCATCCCAACCTATCCCATCCCTTCCCGTCCCATCCCATCCCATCCCATCCCATCCCATCCCATCCCATCCCATCCCAGGGATCCCATCCCAGGGATCCCAAACCATCCCATCACATCCCATCCCATGGATCCCATCCTATCCCATCTCATCCCATCCCATCCCATCCCATCCGATCCCATCCCATCCCTTCCCATCCCATCCCATCCCATCCCATCCCATCCCATCCCATCCCATGCCATCCCATGGATCCCATCCCAACCCAGGGATCCCATCCCATCCCATCCCAGGGATCCCATCCCATCCCATCCTACCCCTTCCCATCCCATCCGATCCCATCCCAGGGATCCCCTCCCACCCCAGGGATCCCATCCCATCCCATCCCATCCCATCCCATCCCATCCCATCCCATCCCATCCCATCCCATCAATCCCAGGGATCCCATCCCAGGTATCCATCACATCCCAGGGATCCCATCCCCGGGATTCCATCCCATCCCAGGGATCCCATCCCATACGAGGGATCGCATTCCAGGGATCCCAACCCAGGGATCCCATCCCATCCAATCCCAGGCATCCAATCCCATACCATCTCATCGCAGGGATCCCATCCCATCCCATCCCAGGGATCCCAGCCCATCCCATCCCACCCAATCCCATCCCAGGGATCCCATACGAGGGATCCCATCCCATCCCATTTCAGGGATCCCATCCATCCCTTCCCATCCCAGCCCAGGGAACCCATCCCATCCCATCCCATCCCAACCCATCCCATCCCATCCCATCCCATCCCATCCCATCCCATCCCATCCCATCCCATCCCACTGATCCCATCCCATCCCATCCCAGGGATCCCATCCCATCCCAGGGATCCCATCCCAGGGATCCGATCGCAACCCTGGGATCCCATCCTATCCCAGGGATCCCGTCCCATCCCAGGGCTCCCATCCCTGGGAACCCATCCCAGGAATCCCATCCCATCCAATTCCAGGAATCCCATCCCATCCAAGGGATCCCATCCCATCCCAGGGATCCCATGCCTTCCGAGGGATCCCATCCCAGGGATCTAATCCCATCCCAGGGATCCCATCCCATCCCATCCCATCCCAGGGATCCCACCCAATCCCATCCCATCCCATCCCATCCCATTCCATCCCAGGGATACCATCCCATCCCATCCCAGGGATCCCACCCAATCCCATCCCATCCCATCCCATCCCATCCCATCCCATCCCATCCCATCCCATCCCATCCCATCCCATTCTAGCCAGTCCCATCCCATCCCATCGATCCCATTCCCATCCAATCCCATCCCAACCCATCCCATCCAATCCCATCCCAGGGATCCCATCCCAGGGATGCCATCCCATCCCATCCCATCCCATCCCATCGCAGGGATCCCATCCCATCCTAGGGATCCCTTCCCATTCCATCCCAGGGACCCCATCCCAGGGATCCCATCCCATCCCAGGGATCCCATCCCATCCCATCCCATCCCATCCCATCCCATTCCATCCCATCCCATCACATCCCAGTGATCCCATCCCAGGGATCCCACCCCATATCAGGGATCCCATCCCATCCCATCCCATCCCATCCCATCCCATCGAATCAATCCCAGGGATCCCATCCCAGGTATCCCATGCCATCCCATCCCAGGGATCCCATCCCAGGGATTCCGTCCCATCCCAGGGATCCCATCTCATACGAGGGATCACATTCCAGGGATCCCAACCCAGGGATCCCATCCCATCCAATCCCAGGCCTCCAATCCCATCCCATCTCATCGCAGGGATCCCATCCCATCCCATCCCATCCCATCCCATCCCATCCCATCCCATCCCATCCCATCCCATCCCATCCCATCCCATCCCAGGGATCCCATCCCATCCCATCCCAGGGATCCCACCCCATCCCATCCCAGCCCATCCCACCCAATCCCATTCCAGTGATCCCATACGAGGGATCCCATCCCATCCCATGTCAGGGATCCCATCCATCCCTTCCCATCCCAGCCCAGGGATCCCATCCCATCTCATCCCATCCCATCCCATCCCATCCCATCCCATCCCATCCCATTCTAGCCAGTCCCATCCCATCCCATCGATCCCATTCCCATCCAATCCCATCCCATCCAATCCCATCCCAGGGATCCCATCCCAGGCATGCCATCCCATCCGATCCCATCCCATCGCAGGGATCCCATCCCATCGTAGGGATCCCATCCCATCCCATCCCATCCCAGGGACCCCATCCCAGGGATCCCATTACATCCCAGGGATCCCATCCCATCACATCCCATCCCATCCCCTCCAATCCCATTCCATCCCATCCCATCACATCCCAGGGATCCCATCCCAGGGATCCCATCCCATCTCAGGGATCCCATCCCATCCCATTCCATCGCATCCCAGGGATCACATCCCATCCCATCCCGTCCCATCCCATCCCATCTCATCCCAGGGATCGCACCCCATCCCATCCCATCCCGTCCCAGGGATCCCATCCCATCCCGTCCCATCCCATCCCAGAGATCCCATCCCCGGGACAACATCCCATCCCAACCCATCCCACGGATACCATCCCATCCCAACCTATCCCATCCCTTCCCGTCCCATCCCATCCCATCCCATCCCATCCCATCCCATCCCAGCCCATCCCAGAGATCCCATCCCATCGCCAGGATCCCATCCCAGGGATCCCATCCCATCCCAGGGATCCCATCCCAGGGATCCCAAACCATCCCATCACATCCCATCCCATGGATCCCATCCTATCCCATCTCATCCCATCCCATCCCATCCCATCCCATCCGATCCCATCCCATCCCTTCCCATCCCATCCCATCCCATCCCATCCCATCCCATCCCATCCCATCCCATGCCATCCCATGGATCCCATCCCAACCCAGGGATCCCATCCCATCCCATCCCATGCCATCCCATTCCATCCCATCCATTCCCATCCCAGGAATTCCATCCCATCCAAATCCAGGAATCCCATCCCATCCAAGGGATCCCATCCCATCCCAGTGATCCCATCCCTTCCGAGGGATCCCATCCCAGGGATCTAATCCCATCCCAGGAATCCCATCCCATCCCATCCCAACCCATCCCATCCCACCCCTTCCCTTCCCATCCCATCCCATCCCATCCCATCCCATCCCATCCCATCCCAGGGATCTCATCCCATCCCATCCCATCCCAGGGGTCCCATCCCATCCCATCCCATCCCATCCCATCCCATCCCATCCCAGGGATCCCATCCCATTCCATCCCATTCCATCCCATCCCATCCCATCCCATCCCATCCCATCCCAGGGATCCCATCCCATCCCATCCCAGGGATCCCACCCCATCCCATCGCATCCCATCCCATCCCAGGGATCCCACCCCATCCCATCGCATCCCATCCCATCCCATCCCACCCAATCCTATTCCAGTGATCCCATACGAGGGATCCCATCCCATCCCAGGGATCCCATCGCAGGGATCCCATCCCATCCCATCCCATCCGATCCCATCCCAGGAATCCCATCCCATCCCAGGGATCCCATCCCAGGGATCCCATCCCATCCCAGGGATCCCATCCCATCCCAGGGAATCCATCCCATCCCAGGGATCCCATCCCATCCCATCCCATCCCATCACATCCCATCCCATCACATACCAGTGATCCCATCCCAGGGATCCCATCCCATCTCAGGGATTCCATCCCATCCCATCCCATCCCATCCCAGGGATCCCATCCCATCCCAGGGATCCCATCCCAGGGATACCATCCCATCCCATCCCATCGCAGGGATCCCATCCCATCGCAGGGATCGCATCCCAGGGATCCCATCCCATCGCAGGGATCCAATACCAGGGATCCCATCCAATCTCAGGGATCCCATCCCAGCCCATCCCATCCCATCCCATCCCATCCCATCCCATCCCATCCCATCCCATCCCATCCCATGGATCCCATCCCAACCCAGGGATGCCATCCCATCCCATGGATACCATCCCAACCCAGGGATCCCATCCCATTCCAGGGATCCCATCCCATCCCTTCCCATCCCATCCCATCCCATCCCTTCCCATCCCATCCCATCCCATCCCATCCCATCCCTTCCCATCCCATCCCATCCCATCCCATCCCATCCCATCCCAGGGATCCCATCCCATCCCATCCCATCCCATCCCATCCCATCCCATCCCAGGGATCCCATCCCATCCCAGGGATCCCATCCCATCCCATCCCATCCCATCCCATTGGATCCCATCCCATCCCAGGGATCCCCGCCCATCCCAGAGATCCCATCCCATCCCATCCCATCCCATCCCATCCCATCCCATCCCATCGAATCAATCCCAGGGATCCCATCCCAGGTATCCCATGCCATCCCATCCCAGGGATCCCATCCCAGGGATTCCGTCCCATCCCAGGGATTCCATCTCATACGAGGGATCACATTCCAGGGATCCCAACCCAGGGATCCCATCCCATCCAATCCCAGGCCTCCAATCCCATCCCATCTCATCGCAGGGATCCCATCCCATCCCATCCCAGGGATCCCACCCCATCCCATCCCAGCCCATCCCACCCAATCCCATTCCAGTGATCCCATACGAGGGATCCCATCCCATCCCATTTCAGGGATCCCATCCATCCCTTCCCATCCCAGCCCAGGGATCCCATCCCATCTCATCCCATCCCATCCCATCCCATCCCATCCCATCCCATCCCATCCCATCCCATCCCATTCTAGCCAGTCCCATCCCATCCCATCGATCCCATTCCCATCCAATCCCATCCCATCCCATCCCATCCAATCCCATCCCAGGGATCCCATCCCAGGCATGCCATCCCATCCGATCCCATCCCATCGCAGGGATCCCATCCCATCGTAGGGATCCCAT